>NW_016107475.1:791173-798992 GCF_001604975.1 Cebus imitator | reverse complement strand
ATCTCAGCTCACAGCAACTTCCGCCTCCTGGGTTCACGCCATTCTTCTGCCTTAGCCTCCCAAGTAGCTGGGACTACAGGCTGGGACTACAGGAGCCACCACACTCAGCTAATTTTTGTATTTTTAGTAGAGACAGGGTTTCACCATGTTGACCAGGCTGGTCTTAAACTCCTGATCTCAAGTGATCCACCTGCCTCAGCCTCCCAAAGTGCTGGGATTACAAGCATAAGCCACCGTGCCCAACCTCTACAGTGAAAATACTTTCTAGCCACTAAAAATATTTGCTGTGGATGACTGTCTATCTTATATTGTTAAATTTACAAAATAGCTTTCAAACTCTATGTATATAAAAGTTATAAATAAGTATACAATTATCTTAATAATTACTAGTTTTAGGTGACGAAACTGAATGACTTTTATTTTTTACACCCTTTGTATGACAATTTGTTATACTGAGAAAGAACTGTTAGACAAAGACAACAAATAAATCTTAAGAGGCCAAATCAAACAAAACTTGAGTGACCTGTTTTTAAATCATGATCATGGCTCACTGCAGCCTCGACCTCCCAGGCTCAAGCAATCCTCCCACCTCAGCCTCCCACCTGGGATTAAGCATGAGCCCTGAGCCCAACCTTCAATAGCAAACTTCTTTTTAACACTTTTTAAACCTAAAATTTGGTAATAGCCTCAATATGATTAAAAAACAATTTTAAATATGCTTTATTCCCACACAAATTAAATCCTCTTGTTTTTCCAACTCCTCCAAAAGGCTAACAAGGCTCACAAAACGAAGATAAAATGAAACTGAAAACCAAAAAACCAAGATTTAAAACCGAACAAGGCAAAAGGAACAAAACACCTAGGATACGCTAAATCCTATGTTAGATGTTTTACATGGAGCATCTAGCTCTGCAATCCAAGGAATGAGACGAGGAAAGGAAAAGCTCATAAGAGAATCCCAAGGCTGATAAAAATTACTACAGCCAATAAAGCCATGGTCTATTTTCCTGATAACCAAAGCAAATATAATGGATCACATCATGCTCTGTGCTCAATTTTTTTTAAAAAAAAACCTGTTTGGTTCCTCGGAAAAGATAAGCATTTTCCCCACACATGGCTTCAGTACGTAACTTCAAGTGTCATCTTTTTTTCTGGCGGTGGTGCTGGGAGGGGGAACAGAGTCTTGCTCTGTCACCCAGGCTGGGGTGCAGAGGCGCAATCTCGGCTCACTGAAACCTCCACCTCCTGGGCTCAAACAATTCTCCTGCCTCAGCTTCCCAAGTAGCTGGGACTATAGGCACACACTACCATGCCCAGCTAATTTTTATTTATTTATTTATTTATTTTCAGTAGAGACAGGGTTTTCACCATGTTGGCTAGGCTGGTCTCGAACTCCTGACCTCAGGTGATCCCCCCACCTCAGCCTCCCAAAGTGCTAGGATTACAGGTGTGAGTGCCCAGCCTGAAGTGGCACCTTTAGAAGCAACTTCCAAAAATTACATGCCCTAAGTTTCACAGACGCTGTCAGAAGAGAAGCATTACACAGCAACTTCTTAACTTTGAAGGAATGCTTCAAGATTAAGTAGCAAAAGTTTTAATGATTTCTGACCTTATCTAAACTATTACCAGTAGATATTTTAATTCTTCATTACCTAAACTCCCTTAATCTGTACTTTAAGTAAATGGGTTTATTAATCACTAAAAGAGCTTCATAAAAGTTTGTTTCCTTGACAACTGAAGTTCAGATACTCACAAAGTGTTGAACAAAGCCAGACAAGAGATTGGGAGGCCAAAAATACAGGCATCCCTTGGTATCCTCAGGGGACTGGTTCCAGGACCCCACAGATACCAAAATCCATGGATGCTCAAGTCCCCAGCATAAAATGATGTCATATTTGCATACGACCTACGTACATCATCCCACGTACATTAAATCATTTCTAAATTACTTATAATACTTAATACAATGTACGCTGTGGAAATAGTTATCATACTGTATTATTTATTTATACTTTTAATTGCTGTATTGTTAATTTTATTGCTTTTTTCCCAAATATTTTTGATTCACAGTTGGCTGAATCTTCCCCTGTGAAACCCACAGATATGGGGGCAGGGGCGATTGCTTTTTGTCTTGCTGTTTTATGAAAATTTAATTTAAAATGGGAACCAACAGCAAAGAATAAACAGCGAATAGAAAATTACTCTTTTCAAAACTAACTTTCCCTTTAGTTTCACACCATTAAAGAACTCTTAACACCAAAGCTAAAATTTCCCTCCTCCTACAAAGAAACTAAACTGGATGGACAGGGTGGCTCATGCCTTTGATCCTACCACTTTGGAAGGCCAAGGCAGGCAGATAACTTGAGCCCAAGAGTTCAAGACCAGCTTGGGCAACATGGTGAAAACCCATCCCTACAAATAATACAAAAAAAATTAACCAGGTATGGTAGCACACGCCTGTACTCCCACCTACTTGGGAGGCTGAGGTGGGAGGAATGTCTAAGCCCAAGGAGGCTGAAGCTGCAGTGAGCCAGGATGGCACCACTGCACTCCAGCCTGGGCAAGAGCAAGACTCTGTCTCAAAAAAACAAAAATCAAACAAAAAAAAAAAGAAACTAAACTAGGCAAAGTCGAACCTTGCAAAGAAAAACTAAGGCCCCTGAAATTATGCTGAAAAAACTATCATTTAAACCAAGATTTTAAAATAACTGGTTCTACTCTTACTAATTTATTTTGCTACATCTTCTCTTCCTATCTACTGGATAAATGTAGGTAATTCACAAGACATAGTTGTCCAATAATGGTAACTCTCTCACCTTCTGTCAGTTTCACCTACTACCTCTAAATTGATGACTCAGGATAAATGTCCAAAGCATTGCTCTTAATAACCAGTACACCCCATAGCCTCACAGAATTAAACTGGTCTGCTATAATTAAACACATTAATGACCTGTTTAAGCAGATGGGCCTGCTAAAATAAAGGGTGATTAGGTCGCTGATCCAACACTTCTAACTACATGACTTTGGCCAAGTTACGTCATCATTCTTAGCCTTAGTTTCCTCATCTGAGAAAAACCAAAACCATCTACTTTGAAGTTAATACAGAATTAAATTAGATAACATATAAAGCCCTAGCACAGATTCTGGCATACAATATCTGCTCAATAAACTTTAATTAACACCATGAAATGCTAACTTATTCATGTTACCGCTCTACTTCTGAAATCTTTTAAAGATTCCCCCATAGTCGTTAAGATAAAATTCAAGTCCTGGCACAAGGTGTACAAGGTCCTCCCTTCAAGATATGACTTATCTCTCTCTTCCCCATGATTCCCAGCAATAGTACACTCTCCTTGAACTTCTAAACGACTCTGTTCAGACTGCTCTCACATTTTCTCATATCTTACCCAAACTATAGGTTACAATTTCTTTACAGACACAATATCTTATTCATCATTACACATATATTTTATATGACCTAGCAAAGAGTAAGCATTAAGCAGTTTTCTCCTTGAAATCCATTACTTACTTTACTGTAGGAATAATATTTGGCTGGGGTTTTGATAACCGTAAGCGATACCACATACAACTTCCATATACTTTTCTGATATTCTTTAATCGAATTTGCTCTGTCAAGAAAGAAAAATAAGATGAATTAAAAACCATTTTTCCCAATGAAGGCAAAACCAGAGTTAATACCATACTAACCTTTATTACCATGCTAATATTTTATTGGAACATGAAAGTATTGCCTATTCTAATAGCCTTTAAAAATTTTACAAGATAGGTTAAAATTTCTGCCATTTAGAACAAATAACCTATCTAGAAAACTTCATTCAGCTACCAGGTGGTCATTTTTTACATAAGACTTAATGAAAATGCAAAAACTGACTTGCACCCAAAATATTTAGTAAGTTATAATCAGCAATTTCTGGGAAATTCTCTCCCTCTTTCCCCTCTGCTATAGAAGGAACAAGATGTATAAAATAGTTGAAACATGGCTTATTAAGGAAGCTAAGCAGAAATAATACTCCTCAAACATAAAAGTAATGCCTATCAAAATGTTTTCTAATCAATAAAGTTTAGATCTCATTTATTTAAGATATAAAACTAGATATAAAGATATAAAACTAGATTTGGAGCTCTAACATAAAATCAACTTACAGTTGAAACAAAGGTAGAATACTGGCTTCAACAGCACATACACTAAAACCAGAGCAATACAGAGAACATTAGCATAGCTGCCGCCCAAAGATGACAAGCAAATCTGTGAAGCATTCATCTTTTTTTTTTTTTTTTAATTTTTGTAGAAACTGGGTTTTGCTATGTTGCCCAAGCTAGTCTTGAACTCCTGGCCTCAAGCAATCCTCCTGCCTCAGAGCACCCTCACCCCCCAAAAAGCACCATTAAAAAATTTTTATTTAAAAAAAAAAGTAGAGTAAAATTCAGTATCACAAATTCTAATAATTTTGTGTTAAGCTGGAAAAGTCTCTCAAACCCATAAGAACTTAAGTTTAAGTTTATGGGGTCGGGCACTGTGGCTCATGTCTGTAATCCTAGCACTTTGGGAGGCTGAGGGCAGGTGGATCACCTGAGGCCAGGAGTTGAAGACAAACCTGGCCAACACGGTGAAACCCTGTCTCTACTGAAAATCCAAAAAAATAGGCACGCCTGTAGTCCCAGGTACTCGGGAGGCTAAGGCACGAGAATCACTTGAACCCGGGAGGCAGAGGTTAGTTAGTTACAGTGAGCTGAGATCTCTCCAGCCTAGGTGACAAAGTGAAATTCCATGTAGAATAAGTTTATGTAAGAGTTGTGACAAAAGCTATTAAGACCCGGTGCAGTGGCTCACGCCTGTAATCCCAGCACTTTGGGAGGCCGAAGCAGGCAAATCACCTGAGGTCAGGAGTTGAGGACTAGCCTGACCAACATTGTGAAACCCAGTCTCTACTAAAAATACAAAATTAGCCAGATGTGGTAGCACATGCTTGTAATTCCAGTTACTCAGGAGGCTGAGGCGGGAGAATCACTTGAACCCAGGGGGTGGTGATTTTGTTTGTTAGGTTTTTTGTTTCGAGACGGAGTCTCACTCTGTTGCCAGGCTGAGTGCAATGGCGCAATCTTGGCTCACTGCAACCTCCGCCTCCCGGGTTCAAGAGATTCTCCTGCCTTAGCATCCCAAGTAGCTGGGACTACAGGCATGTGCTACCATGCCCAGCTAATTTTTTGTATTTTTAGTAGAGACGGAGTTTCACTGTGTTAGCCAGGATTGTCTTCATCTCCTGACCTCATGATCCACCCGTCTCAGCCTCCCGAAGTGCTGGGATTACAGGTGTGAGCCACCACACCCAGCCTGGTGATTTTTTAAACATGTATTTTATTAAATTAAGCCTCTACAGTCTCCCACTTTCAAGTATAAAATCAAGGAAACATTTGATGAGGTTTTGTAAGAACAATGCTAAAGGCTGTTTATGAAGCAATCTGATCTATTCAAAGGTATGATGTTCTAATGTTCCTGGCCAAGAGAAAGTACATGTGGTTTTCAGTCCCTTATTCTTGAGGGCCACACAATGTGTGCAGGGACCTTGTATGTCCCACTCTTCCAACCTAAAAATGAAATCTTAACTTTTTTTTTTTTTTTTTTTTTTTTTTTTTTTTTTGAGACAGAGTCTTGCACTATCGCCAGGGCTAGAGTGCAATGGCGTGATCTTGTCTTATTGTAACTGCTGCCTCCCATGATCAAGTGATTCTCTTGCCTCAGCCTCCCAAGTAGCTGAGATTACAGGTGCCCAGTACCACACCTGGCTAAGTTTTTGTATTTTTAGTAGAGAAGAGGTTTCACCATGTTGGCCAGGCTGGTCTCGAACTCCTGATCTCGTGATCCACCTGCCTTGGCCTCCCAAAGTTCTGGGATTACAGGCGTGAGCCACCACACCCCACCTCTTTCTTTTTCTTTTCTTTCTTTCTTTTTTTTTTTTAGAGTCTAATACTGTCACATAGGCTGTTGTGCAGTATAGTGGCAAGATCTTAGCTCACTGCAAACTCTGCCTCCTGGGTTCAAGCAATTCTCCTTCCTCNTTTTAGTAGAGACGGGGTTTCACCATGTTGACCAGGATGGTCTCGATCTCTTGACCTCGTGATCCACCCGCCTCGGCCTCCCAAAGTGCTGGGATTACAGGAAATCTTAACCTTTTAGGAGAGTATTAAGTCAATCAGTAAGAACTACAGGCCCCAGTTTATACATTAACATAGTTGCAGTTAGATTTCCAGCAAAACTAAATATTCATGGTACACATTCCAAATCTCTGTATGAATGACCTCAAGTCAATGGAACTATTACAGGTCAAGTTCTTCCAGACAGTTTTTTAATAAGACACTTAACAGAATAAAATAAAGGTCACTTATAAACTTCTTGTTCATTAAATTACTGTTTCCATGGCCACTAAAAATTATGTTAGGAGTATCAGTAACATATCATTTTTAAAGAAATTATCCATATTTATAGAAACAGGAAATCCTAAGATCATAAAACAATATAAACAATGTGTCGGCCGGACGCGGTGGCTCAAGCCTGTAATCCCAGCACTTTGGGAGGCCGAGGCGGGTGGATCATGAGGTCAAGAGATCGAGACCATCCTGGTCAACATGGTGAAACGCCGTCTCTACTAAAAATACAAAAACTTAGCTGGGCATGGTGGTACGTGCCTGTAATCCCAGCTACTCAGGAGGCTGAGGCAGGAGAATTGCCTGAACCCAGGAGGCGGAGGTTGCGGTGAGCCGAGATTGTGCAATTGCACTCCAGCCTGGGTAACATGAGTGAAACTCCGTCTAAAAAAAAAAAAAAAAAAAAAACAATGTGTCATAATTGCTGTCAGCAGCTGAACTTTATATAATAAACCTACAGGGATAATCCAGATTTGGGCTATGGCTGTGCTTCATAAACCATATAGTGCTTTTGCTATAACAGTCACTCTGTCCATGTTGGATGATCTGCCAGTCAGCAGTATTACCGAGTGAATTCTTAGCACCATAATCATAGAACCCAAAGAGGTGAAGCAATGTTAGCCAGAGTTAAAGGCTTCAAACCTGTTTGTCTGCTTACCACATAGTATCCAACAGTTTTTCGAACCTTGTCTCCTTCCTTCCCTCCTTCCTCTAGTAGATCCCAGTGTCTATTGTTGTCATTGTTATGTCCCTGTGTGTCCAATGATTAGCTCCCACTTGTGAGAACAGGCAGTATTTGGTTTTCTGTTTCTGCATTAATTCACTTAGAACAATTCACTTAGAATAATAGCCTCCAGCTGCATTCATCCTTTATAGGACATGATTTCATTCATTTTAATGGCTATGTAGTATTCTACGGTGTATATGTACTACATTTTCTTTATCCATTCCATCATTGATAGCCACCTGGGTTGGTACCATGTCTTTGTTATTGTGAGCAGTGCTGCAATGAACATGGATGCACATGTCTTTTTGGTAGAACAATTTCTTTTCTTTCAGATACATACCCAGTAATGGGACTGCTGGGTCATAATCACAATTCTAACTTCTTTGAGAAATCTGCAATCTACTTTCCACAGTGGCGGAACTAGTTTACATTTCCACCAGCAGTGTGTAAGTGTTCCCTTTTTTCTGCAGCCTCGCTAGCATCTGTTGTTTTTTGAACTTTTTTATCATAGCCATTCTGACTGGTGTGAGATGATATCTCACTGTGGTTTTCATTTGCATTTATCTTATTAGCGATGTTGAGCATTTTTCATGTTTCTTGCCCACTTAAAATGAAGAACAGTTCTTCTTTTAAGAAATGTTCATGTCT
>NW_016107475.1:766547-789958 GCF_001604975.1 Cebus imitator | reverse complement strand
TTTGTAGAGACGAGTTCTATATTGCCCAGGCTGGTCTCAAACTCCTGGGCTCAAGCAATCCTCCCTCCACAACCTCCCAAAGTGCTAGGATTACAGGTGTGAAACACCACATCTGGCCCCAGTGAGTTCTCTTTTTTTTGAGATGGAGTCTCACTCTGTTGCCCAGGCTGGTGTACAATGGTGCGATCTCAGTTCACTGCAACCTCCGCCTCCCAGGTTCAAGTGATGCCTCAGCCTCCCAAGTAGCTGGATTAGGTAAGCAGCACAATGTCTGGCTAACTTTGTATTTTTAGTAGAGATGGGGTTTCCCCATGTTGGCCAGGCTGGTCTCAAACTCCTGACCTCAAGTGATCTACCTGCCTTGGCCTCCCAAAGTGCTGGGATTACAGGCATGAGCAACTGTGCCCAGCCAGCCCCAGTAAGTCATTTCTTAGAATACCAAAATACGCTTCTTAAAGTTACTTTTTTAATTCCCTGTGTCTATGAAGTTCTCCCCAATTTTTTTGTTTTAAAAATGTTTAGGCCATCATAAAAGTTGAAAGAATATTACAATGGTTGGGCACAGTGGCTCACACCTGTAATCCTGACATTTTAGGGGGCTGAAGCAGGAGGATCACTCGAGCTCAGTGGTTCAAGTGTAGCCTGGGCAACATAGGGAGACCTTATCTCTACAAAAAAATTTAAAAATTAGCTGGGCATAGTGGTACATGCTTACAGTCCCAGCTACTCAGGAGACTGAGGCAGGAGAATCACTGGAACCTAGCAGTTAGAGGCTGTTGTGAGCCAGGATCACATTACTGCAGCTCAGCCTGGGCAATGGTACGAGACAGTGTCTCAAAGAAAAAAAACAACTAACACTTATTTTTGAAAATAAAAAGTACACTTCTGCCAGTATGGCTTAACGTTTGATAAAATAGTTTTATCTTATACTTCAAGTATACTTTGTCAAAACCTAAAGCTGCAGATTAGTTTATTTGATTTATAGAAAATATACGGCATGTAACCTAACTGGCAAAGGCAGTTCTAATTATTAAACTAACCAACCAAATCGAACCGTCAAAAAAAGGCTGGACGCAGTTGCTCATGCCTATAATCCCAGCACTTTGGGAGGCCAAGGCAGGCAGATCGCTTGAGGTCAGGAGTTCAAGATCAGCCTGGCCAACCTGGCAAAACCCCGTCTCTACTAAAATACAAAAATTAGCCAGGTGTGGTGGTGGACACCCGTGATTCTACTTGGGAGGCTGAAGCAAGAGAATCACTTGAACCCAGGAGGCGGAGGTTGCAGTGAGCCGAGATCATGCCATTGCACTCCAACCCAGGTGACAGAGCGAGATTGTCTCAAAATATAAAAAATAAAAATAATTTAAAAAAAATTTTTTTAATCTCCCTTTAATCATGGGTTGTTTCCCAGAATATTTCAAAATACAAAAGGCATGAAAATGGTAATTTGGAAGTGGAAAATTGGGAATTACTGCTCTAGACCACCAAAAACAAAAGTCATCCAGTAACCTTAATCGTTATGCTCTTAACTTGATTCTGAATCATTAGCCATAATGTGTCATTCCCAAGGCCAGTTCAGAACCATTTGGATTCAGAATATGGGCTTCATAAGACTAAATATTGTTCACCATCACCACCACCCAGGATACACAATCACAGATTACCTAAATCAGAAGAATTACAGAAATGTGGGTTCATCTTACACCTATCCACTACGCATACTCTGGCAATGGAGAAGGGAACCTAGAAGGCAACTGAAAATGTTCTTGAACAACAACAAAAAAACCTCAGATCACAGCAGAACCACCCCTCTACCACCAAAGTTCATGATTCTCAGCAATGCCTGAACAATCTAAGCGCAAACCAATGCAAACCAAGTAGCACAAATAAATCAAGAGCTTTGTCTTCCTTAAGCTGATACTTGACTGAAGAGCTGCATACAATTATATCATATACATACTACCTCTTTTTCTTTTCCTTTTATGGTACTGAAATAAGTACTATAGAACAGGGCTTTTCAATGTCAGCACTACCAACATTTTGGACTATTCAATTCTCATAAATCAATGTTTCTGTGCATTTTAGGATGCTTGGCAGCATTGTGATCTCTACCCACTTAGATGCCAGGAACAGCTCCCCAGTGGAGGCCAAAAAAATCTTCAGAAATTCACAAATTTCCTCTGGAACACAAAATTGCCCCTGATTTAAATCACAGTCACACACACACACACACACACACACACACACTGCTACAGAGGGTTCATGAAAAGCAAGTTAAACAATAGGACCTATGTATCAGGAACACAGGGAAAACAAAGATAGGAAAGGTTGGCAGAATAAACCGATGAAAAGGCAACAGTTATCTTTTCCCATTCCCCTGAAAGTATTATTTAAACAAACAAACAAGAAAGATTCGCTGCAGTATCTTTGAGTACTTACCTGGAAGCAAAGGAGGGAAGAAGGGAGAGGAGGACCTGAAGAGCTTCATTATTAATTTACTAACCACGCTGTTAGCTCTGTCCCCCTTTTTCTTTTAACCTTAATCTTATAGTGATAATCCATAACCTAAGTAAAGGTTAACCAAAAGCAGGTAAAAAAAAGAGAAAATGGAAGAGAAACTCAAGTACTAGGAAAGTAAAGAAATGCTAGCTAAGAAGGAAAGGCAACTTAACACACTTACAAGGATGTTTAAACATCACATACCCCAAAGTAAAAACAATTCACTGAGCTGAAAGGGCCTCTAGAGATAGGTACAGAGAGTGTCTTGCTCAAGATTTCAATCCTAGCCAGAGATTGTTTTAATAAGATATTGTGTGTTAACACAAATTCAAAAAGAAAATTTGAGCCTGGGCAACATAGCAAGACCTTATCTCTACAAAAAAATTAAAACTTAGCCAGGTGTGGGGGCACACACCCATAGTCCCAGCTACTTAGGAGGCTAGGGCAAAAGAATCAGCTCCTGAGCCCAGGAGGTCAAGGCTGCAATGAGCCATGAACGTGCCACTGCCCTCCAGCTTGGGCAACAGAGTGAGACCCTGTCAAAAAAAGGAAGAAAAATTGGCATATTATGGAAGAGAAAAGAATCTACCAATCCAACATCCAGGTAGTAACCATTAATACCATTTTAGTATGTTTCTTTTTTAGTCCTATTTAGGAGAATAACTGGAAAGAGGAAAGGAGACAGGAGAGTTGGCAAAGTTGAGGGTACACCCTCAGAAGAGAAATAGCTCTGTGAAGAAGGAAGCTCCAGCAACTGAACTCCCAGAGAATGAGCTTCCCTCAATTAGAGAGCTGACCTGCTGCTTCACTCAAGGCCTGTAAGGGCTTTTTGTAGTGTTGAGGATACCTGGTGCTTACCCCCACCGCAGAAGCTGCCCAAGTGAGCTTCTCAAAGAGAAAAATGGGGCACATAAAAGCCCACTTAAGGGTAGCATTCTATAGATGTATCAGTGTACAAATTGAAAGAGGCAAACATAAAAAGCTGAAGTTTGTCTTAAGGTCACATTAGAAGTAATTTTTAATTTTTAAAATTTCTAAACATTTCTTCATGTTTAGATCATTACAAATATCACTTAATGACTACTAATAACCAAATGAATAAAGATACCATAATATACCTACCATTCTACAATTAGATAGATAAAATGTTTCTTAATTTCTTGGTATTACAGCTATCTTTGGTCCTATAAGTATTCAGAGCACTCTACCCTTAGTACACAGCCCCAGAAGTATAAGGTTTAAGAGCTTATAAACAGAAGTATAAGGTTTAAGAGCTTTAACACTTTTATAACTCCTTTCTAAAAAAGGCAGTAGGACTACACACATTCTTTTCAGCAGTTTGCCCGCTGGCACCACCATTCTTCAGCAGCCACTACTAAAGCCAATTTTGACTCCTCTGTACTGACGTTCAAGGGCAGAGAATTTATCTTACCCACAGTGTTCACCCCTCCTCTTTCCAGTTGCCTGGAATAGAGGAGGCACTATATAAATATTTCTTGAAAATGAGGAGCTCCCTTATTTAACAAATATTTGGTGAATATCCACTATGTACCAGGACTTTTCCAGACACTGAGGATATAGAGGAAAAAACAAAAAACACTGCTCTCAAAGACCATGGCAATAAAAAAATAAATTATATAGTATAGTTAACCCTTGAACAACCTTGGGGTTAGGGTCCCTGTCTCTACCCCCTATACGGCCACAAATCTGCATATAACTTTTGGCTCCCCCAAAACTTAATAGTCTACTGTTGACTGGAAGCCTTACTGATAACATAAACAGTTGATTAACACATATTTTGTATATGTATTATATACTGTATGCTTACAATAAAGCTAGAAAAAAAGACAATGTTAAGAAAATCATAAGAGAAAAGACATTTTACAGTACTATAATGTATTTATTAATACCTTAAGTTTATGTCATCTGTTTATAAGCTGCAAACCTCAATCTATAGTACATATCAAGCAATTCAACTTTTTCTTGTATTGTCATGACTTTTTCTTCTTCTTGGGGGCACTTTTAGCATCACTGGTGGCACTTTGTATGAGTCCCATGGTGTTATTCAAGGTTTATGGTATTGCACAAAATACAAAGAAAAATACAAGAGAACCTCAAGAGATCCCTCTTTATGGTGATATGGAATTTACTAAAGGGACAAATTGCTCACGCAGAGATGATAGCTGCACACAATGTTTTAAGCGGATGTTCGCAACACTTGAGCTCATCACAATAGGAGAAGAGGTGACTATAAAATTATTAGAGTAGTACAGTATACACTAGTTAATTTTATGCAGTTATGATTTAATACTACATTTCTCTCAACTGCAAAGGCTCCATGTCCTGTCTATAGTGTTTGTGTACCTAAGTTTTGATAAATTTTACCTTTTACAATAGATATGTGTTTCTTTTATGGTACCAAATGATAAAACAGACTAGTATCTACATATATTTTATGCATTTATTTATGGTGATATGGAATTTACTAAAGGGACAAATTGCTCAGGCAGAGATGACTAGCTTCACACAATGTTTTAAGCGGATATTCGCAACACTTGTAACATTTATAACACATCTTTTTCCTAATTTCTTTTTGATTATTTCTAGACTACAATTCTTCTGTAAAATTTTTTCAAATTATTACAAGTCTCCAAAAAATTTTCTAATATATTTTCTGAAAAAAATCCACGTATAAGTGGACCTACATAGTTCAAACCCACGTTGTTGAAGGGTTGAGAGAAAATCAGTGAGGAGGGGCTAAGAAAGAAACACTGCAATTTAAAATAGGATGCTCAGGGAAGATGGCACCTAAGCAAAAACAACCGAGATGAGGAAGAGGTAATGTGACTATCTAGAGGAAAAGCATTCCAGGCAAATGGAGCAGCAACAGTCAAGATCTGAAAGAAAGAGTGTGCTTCATGGTGTTCAAAAGTACAATGAGGCAGCTGTGGCTGGAATGGAAACAGCAAGGCGATCAAAAAGATCATGAAGGACTTTACAGGATACTCCCTAAGACTTGAGCTTCTATTCAGATTCAGACAGAGAGCCCTGAAGAGTTCTGAGCAGAAGTTCTATGAGCTGACTTCTGCTCTAAAAGGTTCCCTGCTAATACTTTCAGAAAAGACTACATTCAACCAGGGTAGAAACAGACTAGTTAGGAGACTAATGATAATCTAGGGAATAAACCAGGACAGTAGTGTTGGTGGAGCAATGGTAGAGACTAGGCAATAAACCAGAACAGTAGTGTTGGTGGAGAAATGGTCAGACAGGATGTATTTCGAAGGTAGGGTCAAAAGAACATGCTAATAGTCTGAAAGTGGAGTATGAGAAAGAGATGAATCAAGAATAACTTCCAATCAAGTCCACCAGAGCTTAAAGGTAAAAATTTAAACAAAAAATAAAAAAAGTAAAATAAGGAATGACTCCCAAGACTTCTTTCCTAAACAGCTGAAAAAACAGTTGTGATTAACTGAGATAACGGTTATGGGTCAAAAAGGTTGCTGGGGTGGGGGGGAGGGTGAAAGTAATCCTGTCAATTATGTGCATATTAATAGAAAAATCTCTGTTAGATATCCAAATGGAAATGTGGATTAAGCACTTAAACATACAAGTATGGAGTCCAAAAAAAGAAGTTCAGCCGGGGCTAGGTACAGTGGCTCACACCTGTAATCCCAGCACTTTGGGAGGCTGAGGTGGGCAGATCACTTGAGGTCAGGAGTTCGAGACCAGCCTGGCCAACATGGTGAAACCATCTCTACTAAAAATACAAAAATTAGCGGGGCATGGTGGTATATGCCTGTGATCCCAGCTACTCAGGAAGCTGAGGCAGGAGAATCGCTTCAACCTGGGAAGCGGTGGTTACAGTAAGCCAAGATCACACCACTGCACTCCAACCCAGATGATAGAGTAAAAACTCTGTCTCCAAAGGAAAAAAAAAAAAAGGAGTCCAGCCTGGAAACAGAAATTTGGGAGTCTGGGAGTCCTCATCATATAGGTTATATTTAAAGTCATTAGATTGGATGAGATCACCAAAAGGTGTTAACTGTGATGAAAAAGTCAAGGACTCAGCCTTGAAGTATTCTAATATTGAGAGGCCATCACAGTTAAACTATGTTCAGTAAGTTACCCCCCCAAAATAAGGATTCTACCTATACATCTATGGCCAATTGATTTTTGACAAGGTTACCAAGCCATTCAATGTTGAACAGTCTCTTCAACAAATGGTGCTGAGACAACTGGATTTCAACATGGAAAGAATGAAGTTGGACCTCCTTCTCACATCATTTATAAAAATTACCTCAAAATGGAGCAAAGACATAAATATAAGAGCTGAAACCATAAATCTTTTAGAAAAAAACAAAAGAATAGATTTTTATGAGCCTGGAGTTGTCAGAGGATTCTCAGATATGACATCAAAAGCATGAACAACAAAAGAAAAAAAATAAACTGGCCTTCATCAAAATTAAAAGTTTTTGGGTTTGGTTCATCAAAGGACATCATCAAGAAAGTAAAAAGTGAACCTACGGAATGGGAGAAAATATTTGCAAATTTTGTATCTAATAGGAGATTCATATCTAGAACACATTAAAAAAAGATAACCCAATTTTAAAATGGTGAAGGATTTAAACAGATATTTCTCCAAAGAAAAATGGCCAACATGAAAAGATGCTCAACATCATCAGCCATTAGGAAAATGCAAATCCAAACCATAATGAAATACACTTCAAATCTATCATTTAATTTTTTTTTAATTAAAAAAAAATAATTCAGCCAGGCACAATGGCTCACACCTATAATCCCAGAACTTTGGGAGGCTGAGGCAGGCAGATCACTTGAGGTCAGGAGTTCCAGACCAGCCTGGCCAACATGGTGAAACGCCATCTCTACTAAAAATACAAAAATTAGCTAGGCATGGTGGCAGGCGCCTGTAATCCCGGCCACTGGGGAGGCTAAGGAAGGAGAAATGCTTGAATCCAAGAGGCAGAGGTTGCAGTGAGCTGAGACTGCGCCACTGAACTTCAGCCTGGGCAACAAAGCGAGACTCTGTCTCCAAAAAAAAGATTATTAGCTATAATTTTTATATATAATTTTTAAATTAAATTTTACAAATTAAATTTCAATTTTAAAAGTTTTAAAAAATTATTGGCTGTTGGCCAAGCGCAGTGGCTCATGTCTGTAATACCAGCACTTTGGGATGCCAAGGCAGGTAGATCACCTAAGGTCAGGAGTTCAAGACCAGTCTGGCCAACATGGTGAAACCCTGTCTCTAGCAAAAATACAAAAATTAGCCAGGCATGGTGGCAGGTGCCTGTAATCCCAGCTATTCGGGAGACCGAGGCAGGAGAATCACTTGAACCTGGGAGGTAGAGGTTGCAGTGAGCCAAGATCACGCCCCTGCACTCCAGCCTGGGTGACAAAGTGAGACTTCATCTCAAAAAAAAAAAAAAGTTCAAAAATTAGCTAGGCGTGGTAGAGTGCGCCTGTAGTCTAGCTACTTGGGAGGCTAAGGCAGAAGAATTGCTTGAACCTGGGAGACAGAGGTTGCAGTGTGCCAAAGATCGCACCACTGCACTCCAGCCTGGGCAACAAAGCTAGACTCCATCTCAAAAAAGAAACAAAAACAAAAATTATTAGCTATAATTTTATATATAATTTTATATAGTTATGAGCTACTATTATAGATATACATTATTAGCTATAATTTTTCTAAAAAACATAAAACAACAAGCAGTGGAGAGGATGGAACATTGATTAGAAGAACGCAACATGGAATTCACAACCAGCCTGGGCAACATAGGGAAACCTCATCTCTATTTTTAAAATAACCAATGTAAAATGGTGCAGCCACTATGGGAAACAGTTTGGTGGTTCCTCAAAAAGCTAAACATAAGGCCAGACATGATGGCTCATGCCTGTAATCCCAGCCCTTTGGGAGGCCAAGGCAAGCGGATCACTGGAGGTCAGGAGTTGGAGACCAGTCTGGCCAACGTGGTGAAACCCTGTCTCCACTAAACATAGAAAAATTAGCCAGGCTTGGTGGTGCATACCTGTAGTCCCAGCTAGTCAGGAGGCTGAGGCAGAAGAATTGCTTGAATCCAGGAGGCAGAGGCTGCAGCAAGCTGAGATCAAGCCATTGCACTCCAGCCTAGGTGATAGAGTGAGACTCCAACTCAAAAAAAAATAAAAAAAAGCTAAACACAGAATTACCACACGATCCAACAATTCCACTCCTAGGAATATTCTCAAAAGAACTGACTGACAATGTTCACCGCAGCATTATTCACAATAGCCAAAGGGTGGAAACTGCCCACGTGTTCGGCAAATAAACAAAATGTGGTATATGCTATAATGCAATATTATTCAGCCATAAAAGCAATGAAGTTCTAATACATACTACAACATGGATAAACCTTGAAAACATTAGGCTAAGTAAAATATGCCAGACACAAAAAGACAAATTTTTATGATTCTACACATATGAAATATCTAGAACAAACAAACTTCCAGAGAAAGAAAGTAGAGAAACTGTTCAGCTGGGCATACCAGGTTTTCCATGATTTAAATCTACTTTTTGGTCTTTTCTCACATTTTTTCACTCTGTGAACCCCGGCTCCAACTAATTTGATATGTACTTTGAACACGTTCCATACTCACGCTATTTCTTCTTTGCAGTCCTCTTCCCCACCCCCTTTCTACCCATTAAAATCTTTATCCTTCAAAACATGATGTAGGCTGAAATGTGGGGGAAAAAAAAAAAAAAAAAAGATTAAAAATCTTCTTTGTTCTTAAAAGGCTAGTAAAAAATCCACCTACGCCGCAAAGCCTTTCTCGACCTCTAGATCCCCACTATCACAGCCAACTAGATGCAAATACCTCATCCAACTAACCTCCACGGCACTTGTTTTCACTTCCCTTACATTTTCTTTCTTGTGTTCTACATACAATAATCCATGCATTTGTCTAATCCTAATCCTCTCACCCCACCTGGGTTACAAATTCTACCAAAACAAGACTACGTTTATACTGCATTCATCTTTATATCATCTGCGGTGCCTGTACGGTGAAACAGTAAACACTTTATCGATAACTACTAGAACTAAACAAAAATCTAAAGCAAAGAAAGATGTGGAGTCTACATGAGAAAATTCCTTCATCTATACTGACATAAACACAATTCCCAAATGTAAAGGACATCTTTTTAAAAGAAGGAACAGAAGTGCCTTTCAAAGAAACAATGTGATGGTGAAACGTGTAACATTTGTCATCAATAAAGTCTGGTAAGAATAGGAAACATTTTTTTTTTTTTTTGAGACGGAGTTTCACTCATGTTACCCAGGCTGGAGTGCAATGGCACGATCTCGGCTCACCGCAACCTCCACCCCCTGGGTTCAGGCAATTCTCCTGCCTCAGCCTCCTGAGTAGCTGGGATTACAGGCACGCACCACCATGCCCAGCTAACTTTTTGTATTTTTAGTAGAGACGGGGTTTCACCATGTTGACCAGGATGGTCTCGATCTCTTGACCTCGTGATCCACCCGCCTCGGCCTCCCAAAGTGCTGGGATTACAGGCGTGAGCCACCGCGCCCGGCCAGGAAACATTTTTAAAAGGAAGTCCAAGCACAACATGAATACATTTGTAATCACCTTCTTTATGTCTGAATAAAAAGTATGATTAAGGGAACAAGCATCTGAGAAAAGAAAATAAGCCTATCTTTGTTTCTCAGATCCTCCCAAAATCAAGTGGATGTGCAACTAAACAAAACCAATTTTATATAACCCAGGGGGGTTTGGGGAGGTTGTTGTTGTTATTGTTGTTTAATTTTTATTTTTTTAGACAGAATCTCACCCTGTCGCCCAGGCTGGAATGCAGTGGCACGATCTCGCTCACTGCATCCCTGCCTCCCAGGTTCAAGCAATTCTCCTGCCTCAGCCTCCCGAGTAGCTGGGATTACAGGTGCCCAAATAATTTTTTTGTATTTTAAGTAGAGATGGGGTTTCATCATGTTGGCCAGGCTGGTCTCAAACTCCTGACCTAAAATAATCCACATGCCTTAGCCTCTCAAAATGCTGCAATAACAGGTGTGAGCCACTGTGCCTGGCCAACATAATGCAGTTATTAATTCAATGTCACCACATCTGTAAAACCTTCATGCTGCCCTATAATTCCTACTGCCAAGTTCCCAACTGCTTTCCTCTGTATAGGACTTAAGTATGTACATGCTACATGTCTCATACACCCCACTGTCAGGATAGAACAAAGAGGGAATGACTTTTTAAAACCATGTAAACTTTTCTCAGATCTAATATTCCTTCAAGAGCCTTAGAAAACTATAAGCTCTATACAATGGGAGGCTGAGACAGGTGCATCACCTGAGGTCAGGAGTTCAAGACCAGCCTGGCCAACGTGGCAAAATCCCATCTCTACTAAAAATACAAAAATTAGCCAGGCATGGTGGTGGACGACTGTAATCTCAGCTACCTGGGAGGCTGAGGCAAGAGAATCACTTGAATCTGGGAAGCAAGGTTGCAGTGCGCCGAGATCATGCCACTGCACTCCAGCCAAGGCAAGACTCTGTCTCGAAAAAAAAAAAAAAAATTGACTCTAAGCTCTGAACATGAACTTTAAGACATATCCCTTTGAATACAAAGCTGATACAAGCTAGTTTTTTCTAATGTTAAAAAAACACAGCCTTGGTGACATAGTGAAATCCTGTCTCTACAAAAATCAGCTGGTCATGACAGTGTGCCTGTAGTCCCAGCTACTTGGAGGCTAAGGCAGGAGGATCACTTGAGTCTGGAGACAGAGGTTGCAGTGAGCTGAGATCGTGTGACTACACTCCAGTCTGGGTGTCACAGTGAGACCATGTCTCCAAGAAAACAAAACAAAAAACAAAAACACTATCAGACAAGAGGTTACTGTCAAAAAACAAAAACAAAAAACCAAAAAACCACACATAAAAAAACCAAACTACTCAACCAGAGACTGAGATAACCCATCCTACTGTAATTACAACTCTACAGAGAGTGCCGGTGTGCACGTGTAGTTCTAGCTACTCAGGAGGCTGAAGCAGGAGGATGGCTCAGCCCAGGAGACTCAGGCTGCAGTGAGCAGTGATGGTGCCACTGCACTCCAAACTGGGTAACAACTTGAGACCCAGTCTCAAAAAAAATAAATTTCATCTCCATTCTTTTCCTTGCACTTAATCCAAATTGATCATTGGGCCAATCACCAAACAGCTTTTAAAATGACAAGAAATAAGTAATGATGGAAATGAGTGAAAATTCCAAATCTGCACTCCACTCTCATTCTCTCCTCAGTACTTACATTCAATAAACAGTCCAAGCTTTCTTAGAATTCCCTTTCTAATCTGACTATTCCACTACATCCTAATCTGTCATTGGAACAAGCCTCTGAAATGGACACCCCCTCCCTATCTAGTTTCCCAACCAGCCATCACCAACCTCCCCCTCCACCCATCAAACCATTCTCCACACAACGCTCCACAAAAGCCAAACTGACCATATTTTATTACTATACTTTAAAACCTCTACTGCTTACCACATAACTTACAGGATAAAGTATAACCCTCTTAAAGTAGCTGACTTGGTCAGAAGAGCCAATCACATTCAAATCTTTGCCATTTACCAAACACCTCCATACTTTTGCATAATGCCCTTAACCCACTTACCTTTTAGGACCTATCTCATGAAACACTTCCCCAAATCCTAAAATATAATCATTTACTCCTTCCTATGTGCTCTCACAGCACTTTCCACTAGTAGCCCTTTTAACACACATCATAATGTGTTATACTTACTTAATTACAAGAGGCAGTAGAGAGTACTGGCTAACGAGACACTTTGGCATAAGACAGAGTTGAGTCCAACACACAATCTGGTAGCTATATGACTTTAGGAAAGTTGGTAACCTCCTCTAGAACTCAGTTTTCTCATAAATAAAATGAGATGATATGTTAATCTAGCTCATTTACCCTACCCACCTTCAGGCTAGCAAACATTCACTGAACAGCAGCAGAGCTGAGTCTAGATGAGAAAGACCATGGTTACCTATCTCAGACTGAAAGGGGAAGTGGGTTTTACTTCTCCAAGAAGGGGCTATGTCTAAAGTTACAGAGGATTCCAGGAGAAACACCAGGAATCTATCTCCCTAGCTAGACAACAATTCATTGGCAGCATCTATCTTAAGTAACTACTTTGTAACTCTGGAGTCTACTGAAGACTTGTAACTTTCAGGGAAAGGCTTGGAGGGTAAATTATGAAGACTTTTGGTCAATTTTAGTTCCTTGGTTTGTACCTCCATGTTGGGGCTCAGTGATACCTAAAATATGGCATTTTGACATGCTGAACTGAAGAAGTCTCAAGGTCTCTGTGACTTTTCTCTCTGCCCTCCTGATGCCCCCCACCATACCCCAAAGCCTTCATTTGCCTAAGATCCAGACCCACCAAAAGGAACAATTGCTTTTCTTCTCCTCCTGTAATCAAGAAGGTAACCACACCTAAACAGACTCTTTCACAACATAATGTACAAGTTAATCTCTGTTCCCTGATCCATTCTCCTAGCAATCCTATCAACAGAATTCCTCTTCTCCCCCTTCCCATATCTGTTTCAGCAGGATGGTATATAAGCTTCTGAACCACACTGGGGTGTAAGGAATCACTTTTTGGTTCACCCCATGTACACATTAAATACATTTGTATGCCTTTACTCTAATTAATCTGCCTTGTCTGAGTTGATTTTGCAGCAAATCTTCAGAGGGCAAAAGGGAAGTTTCCCTTGGCCCCTATATCCACATTTTGTTTTCTAATAATAAATGCATTTAAATGAATTATTAGTTTATGCTTTGAGGCACACAATGTATAAGTATGTGAAATCAAACACTGAAAGATGTGGAGATAGAGCTATAAAAGGGCAGAGTTTGCATATGTCAAAGTTAAACTGGTATAAATTGAAATTACAATATTTAGGATGTTTAATGGAACCCCTATGGTAACCACACAAAAAGTAACTACGGAACACACTCAAAAGAAAATGAGGTGTGAGCGGTGGCTCATGCATGTAATCCCAGCACCTTGAGAGGCCAAGACGCAGATCACTTGAGCCCAGGAATTTGAGACAAGCCTAAGCAACATGGCAAAACCCAGTCTCTATTTNACTAAAAAAAAAAAAAATCAGCTAAACAAAACAAAAAAAAATATATAGTAATACAGGAAATAAGAAACAAAAGGCTATGTACCTATAGAAAACAAATAGCAAAATGACAGAAGTCCTTTTTCTTTTATGTGTGTGACAGGGTCTTGTTCTGTCAACCAGGTTGAAGTGCAGTGACATGATCATAGCTCACTGCAGCCTTGACCTCCTGGGCTCAAGTGATCCTCCTGCCTCAACCTCCTGAGTAGCTAGGACTAAAGATGCACGCCACCATGCCTGGCTAACTTTTTTTGATTGTTTGTAGGAACAAGGTCTCATTATGTTGCCCAAGCTGGTTCAAACTCCTGGACTCAAGTGATCCTCCCACCTCAGCCTCCCAAAGTGCAGGGATTACAGGAATGAGACATTGCACTTGGCCCTCCTTCCTTAACAGTAATTACTTTAAATGTAAATGGTTAAATGTTACAATCAAAAAGACAGAGATGGGCAGAATGGATAAAATACATGATCCAAATATATGCTGTCTTCAAAAGACTGGCAGAATGGATTAAAAGCACCTGATCCAACTATGTGCACCTATAAGAGACTCACTTTAGATCCAAAGACACAAACAGACTGAAGGTGAAAGACAGAAAAAAAAACTATTCCATGCAAATAGTAACCAAAAGATAGCAGGGTGGTGACTACACTAATATTAGACGAGGTGGACTTTAAAACAGAAAAGATTACAGGAGATAAAAGACATTACATATTAGTAAGAGGTTCAATACAGCAAGAAGATATAACATTTGTAAACATTTATGTATCTAATGACCATCAAAATATACAATGCAAAAACAAACAGAACTGAACAGAGAAACAGACTGCTACAATAATAGTTTAAGACTTCAGGCCAGGCGCCGTGGCTCACGCCTGTAATCCCAGCACTTTGGGAGGCCGAGGCGGGCAGATCACGAGATCAAGAGATCGAGACCATCCTGTCCAACATAGTGAAACCCCAATCTCTACTAAAATACAAAAATTAGCTGGGCATGGTGGCGCATGCCTGTAGTCCCAGCTACTCGGGACGCTGAGGCAGGAGAATCGCTTGAACCCGGGAGGCGGAGATTGCCGTGAGCCAAGATCGTGCCACTGCACTCCAGCCTGGCACCTGGCAACAGAGAGACACTGTCTCAAAAAAAAAGAAAAGAAAAGTAAAGTAAAAAGACTTCAATACACCCTCCACCCCCAATAATGGATAGGTAACCAAACAGAAGATAAGGAAATACAAACCAACTAGATCTAATGGACATATGTAACTACCCAATAGCAGCAGCACACACTGCTCTCAAGTGCCCATGGGACATTTTGCAGGAGAGACTATATGTTAAGCCACAAATTAAGTCTTAGTATATTTTAAAAGACAGTTACTATACAAAGTATCTTCTCTGACCATAACAGATGAGTATAAACAATACAGATGAGTGTACTGAAATACACAGAAGTTAAATCAGTAACCAATATAGATGAGTACACTGAAATGCACATAAATTAAATAACTTGCCTAAAATCACTGTAAGCCGCAGAGCCAGGTTTCAAAACCAGGCAATTTTTAAAAAGTAAGGTCAGAGTAAGGTTAAACAAGTTTTGAAAAGTCCCAAAAGTAAGATCAAGAAGTCAAAACAAACAAAAACTGTTTTTAAATGATACATTTTATCTCAATTCAAAAGATCTATAATTAACCTAAGGAAAAAATAAAAACATGCTTTTGATTATTTGAAATTCTAATAATTACAAGCAATCAGTTATTTTCTCTTGTCAAATATACCAGTGAAAGCCTAATGATATACAATGTTTAAAGTGATAACTCTTCTATTGTAAATCAAAAAAGCAGTAAACAAAATTATGCACTTAAGAATAATGGTTGGATTGAAATTCCACATAAATATTAAGAACACTTGTCATTTTAAAAGCACTAGGCAAGACAGACATTAACAGGTACCAAGTGGGCAGTGCACACAAAAGGTCACAGCACAGTATTGTTGACAATACCAAAGATGAGTAGTGCTAAGTTAATTACGTGCAATTATTTCATAATGTTAAGGATATCCAAATTACATAAGGCTCCAATCACAGCACAATGGTAAATATGCTGGAAGCCATTAAGAAACAACTATGATGACTGATTGTAAACTTGTATTATTAAAGTTTTGACAAAAATATCGGGCTTTTAACTACCAGAACTTTACAATACTGTCCTGTAAGTGCTTCTTAGCTATACAAAACAAAAAGGCTAACACATTAGTTTTTTGGATTTTTGTTATTGTTAGCAAAGAGCACATACCAAAACAAATACACTACTTCCCAAAATGACAACTACAGCAAAAGACCATTACTAAGAAAGCTCTCCTCCAAGCAGCACTTCTCAAACATAGCTACAATTTAGAATCATATAGGGATCTTTTAAAATTACCAATACATAGCACCCACTCCAGACCAAATAAATCAGAGTATCTGGGGATGGGTACAAGTGTTCTAAAAAGTTCCCGAAGTGATTCTAATGTATAGCCAGGGTTAAGAACCACTGTAACAAGGAAATCTAAGCCCTCCATGTTATTCATCTCATACAGAGCTGTTGTCCTTAATTGTCTGAAAAAGTATTCATTTTATTCAGCCAATTTGCAAACCAAGAGAATAAGACAGATAGAACCCTTTAACTACTAAAAATGGTATTAATTATAAGTACGCTTAGCTAAACATGTTAGGCAAAAATCAAGGCAAAGGAATTCCATTAATAATGTTTTAGACAACATGTCAAATATGCCAATAAACAAACTATTTCCATTTTTCAAACTGTAGACTTTACAAGCTGTTGAAATGGTGTTATGCTTTCTGATGCATTCAAGAGCCCACTAATTCCAAACAGCCATACTGAAACAACTGTCAACCTTAAAATTTAAAGTCCTAAATGTGTTGCAAAAAAAAACCTAAATAAAGATTACTTAAACTGGGCCGGGCACAGTGGCTCATGCCTATAATCCCAGCACTTTGGGAGTTCAAGATGGGTGGATCACTTGAGGTCAGGAGTTTGAGACCAGCCTGGCCAACCTGGTGAAACCCTGTCTCTACTAAAAATACAAAAATTAGCCGGGTGTAGTGGTGGGTACCTGTAATCCCAGCTACTTGGGAGATTGAGGCAGGAGAACGACTTGAACCCGGGAGGTGGAGGTTGCATTAAGCCAAGATCATCCCACTGCACTTGAGCCTGGGCGAGAGAGCAAGACTTAATTTTAAAAAAAAAAAAAAAATTACTTAAACTGAACTCTAAGGTTGCATAACTGCCAGAGCAAACCTTTTCATGGTTTCATGCACATGCTATCTCTGAAAATACTGTCAGAACTCCGAAATTCAAATGCATGCCTACATTTTTGTATTTGGCTACTTAACTGTTTTACAGGAAAACGAAATAAATTAAGCTTCAGAAACAAGCATTAAAATATGCTGCTGTAGCTAGGGCACAATGGCTCACGCCTGTAATCCCAGCACTTTGGGAGGCCAACGCAGGTGGATCAATTGAGGTCAGGAGTTCAAGATCAGTCTGGCAAACATGGTGAAACCCCATCTCTAATAAAAATACAAAAATAAGCCAGGCATGGTGGCACAAGCCTGTTATCCCTGCTAATCATTTGAACATGGAAGGCAGAGGTTGCAGTGAGCAGAAATAGTGCTGTACTTCAGCCTGGGCAACAGAGAGAGACTCTATCTCATTAAATAAACAAATAAATAAATAAGCTGTTGTGTTTCCCCAAAATACTACTACGGGTCCACATCTTTTATTTAAATCCTTGAGAATAAATGCACTTCAGAATGTTTCGGATTTTGGAAAGATAACCCACTGTTTATACTCAAATAGACCCTGTAGGGTCTAAAACAGCACCAATAACCAAACAAATTAATATTCCAAGAGCAAAACATAACTTTTCTAAGTGAGATAAAGATTATTAAGTAGCATCCTGTCAGTACAAGTCAGCAAATTATTTTGCAGCAAACTTCTGAAAAAACTTCCTTTTCAGAGCTTTGTATGAAGCAGTAGTTTGAGACTTCTCTTTGAGATTCAAGAAACTGCAACTGAGCTGCAGAAAAAAGTCACTATGATGAAAACATCCTTTTAATACAGCTGTAATTCTACAGAAACAGCTCCAGTTATTAGGGTAAATCCATGAAAAAAGCCCAAATGGTGTCCAACAATTTTCATAATCATTAGAATAGCATTTAAGTGCTCCCCTTAATTTTCATAACACGATTTTGAGACCAAACAAATACATCAAAATATGTGTATTCACTAAGGCAAGCCTGAAGCAGAGAGCCAGATGTAAAACGGGCAAATCAACACCCCCATAGTTCACCTAACTTTCTATCTAGCAGTATGGAAATCACACAGAGCTCTGAAGCTAAGCGACTAATGTTCTAATCCAAACTCAACCATACAGGAAAATTACTTACATACTCTACCCCCAGTTTCTTTATCTGTAAATGGAGATAATAATAGAACCTACCTCACTGCATTTTTCAGAGGATTAAATAAAACCTCAAGTCCACAATTTACAAATAGTATTAATTCCCTCCACCTAAACTACCACCGCTGTTTCAAAGACACTTATATGCTGAAGGGGGTCAAGTGTGACTTGCTGGCAGGGTGCAGCAGCTCACGCCTGTAGTCCCAGCACTTTGGGAGGCCGAGGCAGGCAGATCACTTGATGTCAGGAGTTCGAGACCAGCCTGGTCAACATGGTGAAACCCCATCTCTACTGAAAATATGAAAATAAGCCAGCCATAGTGGCTCACGTCTGTCATCCCAATTACTTGGGAGACTGAGGCAGAATTACTTGAACCCAGGAGGTAGAGGCTACAGTGAGTCAAGATTGACCCACTGCACTCCACCCTGGGCAACAGAGTGAGACTGTCACAAAAAATAAATAGTATGATTCGTCTATGAAATCAGGTGAATTTTATAAAACCCACCATGAAAACATGACTTTCAAGTTTCAAAAATCCATCCTGACACGGTGGCTCAAGTCTATAAGCCCAGCTACTTGGGAGGCTGAAGCAGGAGGATGACTTGAATCGAATTCAAGACCAGCCTGGGCAAATAATGAGGCTCTCCCTGCTTTAAAAAAAAAACAAAAACGAAAAACTGCAAAAATCCAATGTAGATTAAAAAATGATGGCTAATTTCTGAAATCAGGGCAGAACATTTTTTTTATATACCTTTGTTCTGCCTGATCAAAACACATTCTAGCCAAAACTACCTACCCTCTCCCAATACCCTTTTGTCTTCTACACTACCGATCGCACACATAATGGTTGTTAGATGAAAATAAGCTACTGAAAGTGGACCCTTTTAACTTGAAATACAACAACCAGAAGAATGGCCTAGGTTTTACAGAAAAGAAAAGCCATTACAGTATTAAGACTTCACTTATGCACAACCACGGCCTAAAGAACCTACGCAATTTTTTTGTTTCCTTTTTCAACATCAAGGAAGAACCTACATGATTTAAGTGCACTTAGGAAATAAGGTACCACAGTCCAAAAATCCAAATTTCATAAACTACCCATTGAGTAACAAAACTATTAAGACTGGTAACTTTGGACAGATTTTTGCATCTAATCGATTTTTAAACTTATTGTCAAATGTACAAAATAATGGAATCTTTTGTTACTATTTATCCTAAATTTATTCTAGTTCTATTCCAACTGAAGAATGTTAGTTTCCTGCAGACCACATGGAGCAGAGGGTAAAAAAACGAATGTTACAGGGCACTGAATCCATCTGGAAGTTCTGAGCTGATTCAACGCTTCACTGTTAACAACTGCCCCAGAGTATATTAACATGGACAACTAGACCTCCAGCATACCCAATGTAAGAGGAGATATTTAAGCAAGCTAGCATAGCTCTTGTGAAACAGAAAGCTTTCCCTAAGTTGTTAATACTCAAAACCTACTCCTTACTGTTAACACCACCATAAATAACCCATTAGGCCCTCGCAGTTACATCAGCTTTAAGAATATCATCTGCCATATGTCCTAGCAGAGTGCAACAAATGGATGCAAACATTACCCAAACTTAAAGTGAAATATGAAGAGAATCTGTTATTCTGTGCTTTAATTCGATGTTGTTTAATGTGAAAAGATTGAGAACCAAAAGCAAATGGACCCACTACCTCAAAATTCCCTAAAAGATTAATTAAAAGAGACTTAATCCTTCATACTTGCACTTTTTCCATCACAAACAGGAAACTCCGAAGGGAAACAGAAAAAAAGCCTATTTTTGCTAAGAGGAATAACGGCATTGCTTCCAACCCCCACAGTGTGTGAACAAATGAAAAAGCAACGGGAGGAAGTGACGGGGGTGGGCGGTGGAGAGCTCAGCTGGAGTCCTAAGCATGCCACCCGGCTCAGAGATGCCCTAAAACATCTGTGGGAGCAGCTGCAACAGGAAAACGGGAGTCGGGGGAGTAGGGCCGCGAACTGGAGGGACTGAGAGTTGTGCCCGCACCTTCGGTCTCTTCCTTGGCCAACTCCCTGCTCACCTCCCAAGTCCCCATCCTCCCCATCCCATCCCGCTCCCTCCATAAAGAAAAATCCCCAATAAAAGCAGAGGCAGGGAAGACAAAGAGGCAGGAGGAGGTTGCAAGGAGCGTCCAGAACAATGGAGAAGATGGAGCGAGTAAAACTCCTGAGGACAATAAAGGGAGGTGGAGAAGCGCCGAGGGAAACACCGGGGTCCCTGACCCCGCCAGTGGCGGACGCTGGCACAGGCCGGGCTGCGCGGTCCGTGTCACCCCGGACGCCGCGGGCTGGGCCAGGCGGGCGGGCGCCGCAGGGCCCGGGGGTGCTGGCTGGGCCTGCGCTGGTCGGCGGGCAGCGACCGGCGGGACTCACCGGCATTCTGGTCTCGGGGCCAGAGGTAGTATGTGGCCGGGATCACGATGAGCCCCACGAAGGAGGTGAGGAAGTAGAAGAAGGTGTTCCCACTGTCATCGTACTGGAACTGCTGCCCGGCCATGGCACCCCCTCCTCCTCCTCGCTCTTCTCACCGCCGCCGCCACGACCACGCTCTGCACTCCCGCTCCCAACGCCCCGGCCCGAGTGGCGTAGCTTGGACGCCGCGGCCGCCGCCGCCTCCCCTCCTTGCCCCCACGCTACCCTCCCCTACACGCCGCTACCGCCGCCGCCGCCGCCGCCGCCGCCGCCGCCGCCGCCGCTGCCGTCGCCAGCTCTCGCGAGAAGAGATAGTTCTCGCCCCGCTCAGTTTTCCCTCCCCTTGCCTGTCCCCCACACGCTCGCTAAGGGAGACGTGGCGAGCGCTACGGTGGAACTCGGAGAGGTCTCGCCCTTAGCCCCGCCCCCAAGACAAAGCCACGCCCCCGAACTCCTCCCCTAGGGCCCCGCCCCTGGCCCCGCCGCCTTCCTCCACCGCTCAGTTTCCCCGCGCCCCAAGCTGGATTCCGGCCGTCGGCCTGTAGGATCCCAGCGAAGGCTTCCCGGCGTAGCAGCGGCCGCGGGCAGGTCTCCTGGCTGTGACTGGGGTCCCAGCTATTCAGAGAAAAGCTGACTTGCTTGCCTCCTCCTCTCTTCCATCCCTACCCTAGCTGTCCTGCCCTCTCGATTAATTGCCCTAGTTGAACGTGTTTCCTTGGGTTCTGGATCCGCTCCTCCAGCCCCCATATTTTGGAAACAAGTGTCATTTAGCATAGGGGGTGGAGAGATGTGGATTGTAGTTGCGTTTGCAAAGCAGTGTTTACTATTAAAAGGTTGGAATCTACGCTGTGCCCATTTTGCAGATGAGGATTTCCCCAAGCCCTTACAGATGGCGCCCTACCCATTTCAGAGCTGCTAATTATAGCCACCAACCCAGGCGGTAGGCTGAGACCTTTATTGCTTTGTGTAATTTAATCGTCAGTAAAGCCCATGGAATATAGCAAAGTGTGTCCGCTCTACAAATGAGAAAATTGAGGCTCAGGGAGACCCACATCATTTTGACGCCACAAAGCTAGTGTGCCCTTGACCCTGCATCGCCCAGGACCTTAACATTTCCTACAGGGTTGGCATTCTCCCCACAGGCTGTGAACAAGAACCTGCGTTCCAGGCTGGACGGTGGTGGGAGCAGTCACTCTCCGGAGCCCCTCCTTCCCCTGGCCTTTGGACCCTAGAGGCTGGTGTCAGCTAAGCTGGGTACTGGGCTTGTGCCCAGATCTTGGAACGGCCCCGTGGTCCAGCGGCAGCTGTGGCTGGGGTCTGTCCCAGAGTCCATTGCCCCTCCCTGGTTCAAAAGGATAGCCCAGCTAGTTGTAGACATTAGAAGGAAAAAGTATGTAATATGCAAATACTAAATATTACACTATATTTTAAAGACATTTTAATACTTTATACTCTGTTAACTGAATGCATTTTATTATTCCTTCCATTGTTTGAGGAAAAATCTGGGGTTGCTCATTGTCTTTTATTTCATGTCTTCAAAACCAGTATCTATCATAATCAGTAATACTTTCATAATAGGTTGTGTTCATATGTATTCTCTCTTCCCCTCAAAGTTCCTATCTGCTCACTTTGAAAGGAAATCTCTGAAATTCATTTCTATGCATTTCTCCCCCCCCTTTTTTTCTGCACAAAGTTTCCAAACTATATTATAGGTGAAAAAATAAAACCAAAAAATGAAGGGAAGATTGGACTATGAGATCAACATAGCATTGTGATCACCCAAAGCTGATATACCCAGAGTGAACAATTTGCCTTGCTTCAGAAAATTAGTCACAGACTTGTCTCAGCTAAAGTGAGCAGGATCCTGAAGTTCCTTTTGTTTGTTGGATATATTATTAAGTCTTCCTGGGTTTTAATAAAGTTGAACTTTTTTTTATTACTCCTATTATGTTTTACTCAGCATTTGTGTAAAGGTAATACATCAGTTTTGTAAACTTGCAGCAATATAAGTGATTGATGAATAATACTTCCCTTCTTTCTTTCTGCAGGAATACTTTCACTGCAGCTTTGGGGTCATGCCTAAGAGTGCCTTGAACCAAATTGAAATAGCAATTTGAAAAAACCCTGACCAATCTAAAATGGGATTTTTTTAACCAAAGTATGTTCAATATTTGAAAATGTATTCTCTATTTTCAAAAGTATACATTTTGTTTACCTAGAACTTAATGTTACCGAACACAGATAATCTCAGACCTCTCAAACATTCTCCAAAGCAAATCTAAATCATACCTTTAATTAATTTCATCGCAATTTCTGATTCACACTGATTTTTTTTTTTTTTTTTTTTTTTTTTTTTTTTTTTTTTTTTTTTTTTTTTTTTTTTTTTTTTTTTTTGAGACGATCTCGTTCTGTCGCTCAGGCTAAAGTGCAGTGGCATGTTCTTGGCTCACTGCAGCCTCTGCCTCTGGGTTCGAGCAATTCTCATGCCTCAGCCTTCCGAGTAGCTGGGACTACAAGCAGGCAGATCATTTAAGGCCAAGAGTTCAAGACCAGCCTGGCCAACATGGCAAAAACCAGTCTCTACTTAAAAATACAAAAATTAGCTGGGCGTGGTGACAGGCGCCTGTAGTCCCAGCTGCTTGGGAGGCTGCAGCAGGAGAATCACTTGAACCGAGGAGGTGAAGGTTGCAGTGAGCCAAGATTGTGCCACTGCATTCTAGCATGGGTGACACAGTGAGACCATGTCTCAAAACAAAATGAATAATTAAAACAGGCAAAT
>NW_016107475.1:764628-766461 GCF_001604975.1 Cebus imitator | reverse complement strand
TTTTTTTTTTTTTTTTTTTTTTTTTTTTTGAGACAGAGTATCCCTCTGTAGCCCAGCCTGGAGTGGCGCAATCTTGGCTCACTGCAACCTCCACCCCCCGATTCAAGCAATTCTCCCACCTGAGCCTCCCAAGTAGCTGGGACTACAAGTATGCACCACCATACCCAGCCAATTTTTTTCTCTTTTTTTTTGAGATGGAGTCTTGCTCTGTCTCACAGGCTGGAGTGTAATGGTGCAATCTCAGCTCACTGCAACCTCTGCCTCCGGGTTTACGCAATTTTCTTGTCTCAGCCTCCTGAATAGCTGGGATTACAGCACCTGCCACCATGCCCAGTTAATTTTTTGTATTTTTAGTAGATATAACGTTTCGCCATGTTGGCCAGGCTAGTATTGAACTCCTGACCTCAAGTAATCCGCCTGCCTCAGCCTTCCAAAGTGTTGTGATTACAGGCATGTGCCACCACTCCTGGGCAGTCATATTTATACTACTGTTTTTAACTTAAATTTATACATGCTAACGTACATTTGTGTAGCCATAATCAACATTATTTAATTATCTGCTGGTGGAGTTAGCTGCAAAGAAACTGGAAGGAACCAAATTATGATTAAATAAGGGCATGCAGTTATTTCCAGTCTTCTTCCCTCCCCCCATACTACAGTAGATCATACCCGTTGCTGCCAAAGCCTAGAAAATTATCTTTAATGTTAAACTAGAGTTTTAATGTTATCTTTAATGTTAAACCCGAGATTTTTTCATTAAGAGGCTAAATCTCTTCTGATACAAAGTAATCAGTCCTGCTTTATAACAACAGGAACGTCAACAAAGTCATGTTTGTACAACACTTATGATTTACAAAAATCTTCCAAAACATTATTCCAATTGAAATTTCAAATCATGACCTACATGTTGGAACTTTGACTAGATAAAAGGTATTAAATCATTGCAATCCTTTCATTTCCTGACCCATGAAGGCCCTTCAGACCCAACAAAACCACAGTCTCATATCTGGGGAGAATGTAAAGAGAGGTACGAGTTGGAAAAACAGCAAAACTAGTTTAAGGTCAGCCATGAAAACAATCTAAAAGAGAAATTGAGGGCTGTGGCTTTCCTTTGGTATTGGAAGCAGGTTTATATTTTGGCTTCTCTCTTTTTATAAGTATGTTGGACTTGTTAATATTGTGGTGGGGGGGAGGTTGTTTGTTTTGTTTTTTGTTTTTTGTGGGTTTTGTTTTGTTTTGAGACAGCACCTCGCTATGTTGCCCAGGCTGGTCTTGAATTCCTGTACTCAAGCCATTCTCCTGCCTCAGCCTCCCAAAGTGCTGAGATTGTAGGTACAAACTGTAGCTAACCTATTGTTCTTTTTCTATCCCTGCTTTTGTGATTATAAAGTTGAGAATTTATTACACTAAAGCCAGTTGTCAAAGGTACATCAACAAACTCAGGTCATCCTTTATGAATTAATTGTATGCATTACCAACTGCTATAGTTTGAATGTGTTCTCTCCAAAATTCAGATGCAGAAACTTAATTGCCAATGTCATAGTATTAAACGGTGGGGCCAGCCGGGCGCAGTGGCTCATGCCTGTAATCCCAGCACTTTGGGAGGCTGAGGTGGGCGGATCACAAGGTCAGGAGTTCAAAACCAGCCTGGCCAATGTGGCGAAACCCCAGTCTCTACTAAAAATACAAAAATTACCCAGGTGTGGTGGTGCACGCATGTAGTCCCAGCTACTTGGGAGGCTGAGGCAGGAGAATTGCTTGAACCCAGGAGGCAGAGGTTGCAGTGAGCCAAGATCACACCACTGCACTCCAGGCTGGGTGACAGAGCAAGAC
>NW_016107475.1:744997-764539 GCF_001604975.1 Cebus imitator | reverse complement strand
GGGGCCTTTAAGAGGTGATTAGGCCAAGAGGCTCCTCCCTCATAAATGGGATTAAGGTCCTTATAAGAAACTTCATGAAGTGTTCAGTGTTTGGCTGTCTTGCCCTTCTGCCTTCAGCCATGAAGCTACAGCAGTCCTCCCCTCTGGAAGATGCAGCAACAAGACAGCATCTTGGAATCAGAGACCACGTCCGTCACTAGACACAGAACATGCCAATGCCTTGATCCTGGACTTTCCAGCCTCCAGAACTGTAAGAAATAAATTTTGGTTCTTTATAAATTACTCAGCATCCAGTATTTTGGTATAGCAGCACAAACAGATTAAGACACCTACATATGTAAAGGGCTTAATGAAAAAATAATAATTGACACTACACGTTAAGCCATAAAATAGCACTTACTGAAATTTCCCACCCAGATGAAAATATAACTTGGGAGAGTGGTCATAAATAAATGGAAGAATTAACTCTGGGAAATTTCAAAGGTATATATTTGAGTAAGAAGAAAGAAAACTCTCAGTAAGTATTAAAACAAGCTTCAGGGAAGATAACAATTATCTTGTGTCAATCATTTTGTTGAAAAACAAGTACTGTGGGTCTTAAAGCTTGTAAAATTAGAGGTCTCCTATTAAGGAAAAGAATATATTTGTGGGACTAGGTATGGAAGGAAAAAATATATAAATTATGATTTAAAAATTAGATACAAAAGTTCATAATTGAGGGAGAGAGAAAAGAAAAAAGTTAATATTTATTTCTAACATATTCTAACTGCTATCAAAGTTTGTCTTCTACAAACAGAATTCTTATAAATTCTGGTTTGCATGATTTGTTTTTTAAAATATGAGACATTTATTATTGTCTACACTGCATATTTATTATCTGAAAGGGGTCCCAATCCAGACCCCAATACAGGGTTCTTAGACCTCTTTGAAAAAAGAATTCAAGGCAATTCCACAGAGTAAAATGAAAGCAAGTTTATTAAAGACATAAAGAAATGAAAGAAAGGCAACTCCAGCAGGGAATGGGGGAAAAAAAATGGCCACGCTATAGTCCCAGCAGTGGCATGGACTGCTTGACTGAGTATACTTATGGTTGTTTCTTGATTGTATACTAAACAAAGGGTGGATTATTCATGAGTTTTCCAGGATTGGGGTGGGGAGTTCCTAGAACTGATGGTTCCTCCCCTTCTTAGACCATATAGGGTAACTTCCTGACATTGCCATTGCATTTGTAAATGGTCATGGCACAGGTGGGAGTGTCTTTTAGCATGCTAATGTATTATAATTAGCAAATAATGAGCAGGGAGGACAACCAGAGGTCACTTTCATTGCGGTCTTGGTTTGGGTGGGTTTGGCAGGTTTCTTTACTGCTCCCGTTTTATCATCCGAGTCTTCTCGTGACCTGCATCTTGTGTCAACCTACCTCATCCCATGACTAAGAATGCCTAATCTCCTGGGAACGCAGCCCAGCGGGTCTCAGCCTCATTCTACTTAGCCGCTATTCAAGATGGAGTCGCTTTGGTTCTAATGCCTCTGACGTATTGAGTACGTTTCTATTTGACTAAAGCTCAATCAAGAGAACCAAATCCTTAGCTTATAATTTTAGTATGTGATAAGTGGAAGAATTTTCATAGTTTCTGACTCAGTACATTTCAAACAGTTTCTCCTCCACAACCTACATACCTCAGGTGCCAGGCCCCATGGGATATATTCATATTGTGAATCAAGATATATCACACTTTCCTGTTGAGACACCCAGGTGGGAGGGGGTCCCTGGCAAAACTCCTACCAGGCCGCACTGGGAACGCGCACCGGGGTGGAGCCACAGAGGCCGGTCCCCTCCTCTTCCTGCGTGGAACCTGGGATTCAGACGCGAGGTGGGAAGTGCGGAAATGCCCCAGCAGGGGCTGTGGCTTTGCAGAGAGTCCCTGTTCCACCACTTTTTTTTCCTTTTCAACCAATAAAACCCTGCTTTATTCACCTTCAAACCGTCTGCAAGCCTAAACTTCTGTAGCTGTGGGGACAAGGACCCTGTCTTTAGCTGAGTTAACCTGCAACAGTGTTACAAAGCTAGATGAGTTTGCCTCGTAGGGGAAGGAGTATTCCTGGAAGTGGCAACAACTGTACGTGAAAGTAACTGTCAACAACATAAATATATCCCCCTAACTCCACAGGAGCGTGTACGAGAGTCAGGACCGCATTCCCAGCTCTGAAGGCTAACGTCAGATTAGCACAGATTCGGCCGGGTGCGGTGACTCACGCTTGTAATCCCAACACTTTGGGAGTCTGAGGTGGGCTGATCACGAGGTCAGGAGTTCGAGAACAGCCTGGCTAACAGGATGAAACCCCGTCTCCACTAAAAATACAAAAATTAGTCAGGCACGGAGGCACACACTTGTAATTCCAGCTACTCGAGAGGCTGAGGCAGGAGAATTGCTTGAACCCAGGAGGCAAAGATTGCAATGGGCCGAGATTGCACCACTGCCCTCCAGCCTGGGCGACAGAGTGAGACTCCATCTTGAAAAAAAAAAAAAAGATTAGCACAGACTCATCAGAGTATCTGCCCTAAAGCTGTTTGATAACTAGCCAAGAAGTTTCAGCCTCAACGGGCATTTCCAGTCCACCAAAAGTGCATTGGTAACATTAATGTGGTGAACACATCCCTGCCAACATTGACTAATCAGATGAGGGAGGGAAACTTTGACCCACAGATTGACTAGTTTCAGCTCTCATTTTAATTTCTGATTTTTGGACAAGTTGGCAAAAGACCGTAAGTGTTAAATAAATGAATAAACTTGCCCTACTGGTTAAGTTGTCTTGCGTTCATGGCTAGTGAGACAATGAACAGATCTAAATGACAGTAGAACACTAGCCCACAACCGTAACAGCAACCAGTTCCGGGGGCCAACCCACAGCCCATGCAGCAACTGGCCTAGAACATCAGGACTTGGTTAGTGACTATCAGCTTCCCAGTTTTTTGCCCCACTTCCAAATCAGGATCAACCAGCCAAACACACGTAAACTAATCACATAGGATGCCTTGCTGGTAGTTAGCCTGCCTCCAATTTCCCCTTGCCAACGACCTACAATCTAAGCATACCGAAAACCATCCCTTTTTTTTTTCACTCTGAAGCTTCCCCACTCCCCTGCCTGGCTCTGAGTCTGCCAAACACAAGAAACAGTGGCAGAATCTCTTGCTATAACAAGCTCTGAATAAACAGCATCTGTTTGTTCTCACTGAGGTGGTCTTACTTTATTGCTAGGTAGATAAACACTAAATGAATTACTCTTAACCATTGTTGAGTATAGCGTTACACATATATTAGTAGTCTGGCATAGATATCTCAATATTTTGCCATGTACCTGCATCTCCTGTCGCTAAAACCCAGATGGAAAAAAAAGGAGACAATAACCAACCAACAAAAGCTCACTGCTTGAATCTGAGTCAGGACCACAGCAGTCAAGAGCATTCATTCATTCATTCATTCATTCATTCATTCATTTATGATGGAGCCTTGCACTATCGTCCAGGCTGGAATGCAGTGGTATGATCTTGGCTCACTGCACTCTCGCCTTCTGGGTTCCAGCGATTCTCCTGCCTCAGCCTCCCAAGTAGCTGGAACTACAGGTGCCCACTACCACTCCCAACTAATTTATGTTTTGTTTGTGTGTTTTTTGAGTCGGAATCTTGCTCTGTTAGCCAGGCTGGAATGCAGTGCCACAATTGTGGTTCACTGCAACCTCCACCTCCCAGTTCAAGCAATTCTCCTGCCTCAGCCTCCCAAGTAGCTGGGATTACAGGCATGCATCACCACACCCAGCTAATTTTTGTATTTTTAGTAGAGACAGGGTTTCACCATGTTGGCCAGGCTGGTCTCGAACACCTGACCTCAAGTGATCTGCCTGCCTCGGCTCCCAAAGTGCTGGGATTATAGGTGTGAGCCACTGTGCCCAGCCTCACATTTTTTTTTTTTGACCATTATTCATAATAAATATATTTTACATTATGGCTCACTGTATTCCTGAAAAAAGTATCGTGTGCAAAATACTGTAATTTTTTTTCTTATTCCATATATTTATTTATATGAAATATAAATTATACATATTAATATGTAAAATACTTATTAAATAAATAAGCAACTACAGTCTAGAACTTTTCTGCAGGTGCATTGGGGAACTTGATCATAAAATGTAGCTAAGATCACCTTAGCATGTTTTTGAATATTCTTTATATTACCAGGTGGATAGCTTTTCATTTAAGAAACTCCTCTGGGCCGGGCGCGGTGGCTCAAGCCTGTAATCCTAGCACTTTGGGAGGCCAAGGCGGGTGGATCACAAGGTCAAGAGATCAAGACCATCCTGGTCAACATGGTGAAACCCCGTCTCTACTAAAACTACAAAAAATTAGCTGGGCATGGTGGCGCGTGCCTGTAGTCCCAGCTACTCAGGAGGCTGAGGCAGGAGAATTGCCTGAACCCAGGAGGCGGAGGTTGCGGTGAGCCGAGATCGCGCCATTGCACTCCAGCCTGGGTAACAAGAGCGAAACTCCGTCTCAAAAAAAAAAAAAAAAAAAAAAGAAACTCCTCTGGTGTAGTAGTTCTCAAATTTAGTGGCCTGACAATCACCTGAAAGGCTTGTTAAAATGCAGATTGTTAGGCCCCAACCCAGAGTTTTTGATTCAGGCCCTCAGGGTCAAGTTTTTCATTTCTGCCAAGTTCCGGGGTGATACTGCTGCTCCTAATCTGGAAACTACACTGCTCTAGGGAATCATTTTTGTGACTCAAATAATCCTTTGCACAGTGAATAATCAGTTCCTAACTTATCTGTTGGTCATATGTCAAGTTCACTGAAGCAAAGTATAATGTACTGGCTGGATACGTGTGAATGGTGATTTTTCGAATGTACAGAAGGTCGAAAACAAGGACTTCAAGGAGGCAGCCTGCTTTCTGGTTCCTTCCTCCAAGCTATTCTGGTGCTCCTTTTCAGAATTATTTAATCATTCATTCATTCATTTACTTAAATATTGAGACTATGTGCCAAGGTTCTAGAATACAGTCAGCCTGAGCATTTGAAAAGAAAACATTTCCCTTAAGAAAGGTGTAGAATGGGCCTGGTGCGGTGGCTCACACCTGTAATCCCAGCACTTTGGGAGGCCAAAGCGAGCAGATCACAAGGTCAGGAGTTCAAGACCAGCCTGGCCAATATGGTGAAACCCCGTCTCTACTAAAAATACAAAAACTAGCCGGGCATGGTAGTGGTGCCTATAGTCCCAGCTACTCGGGAGGCTAAGGCAGGCGAATTGCTTGAACCCGGGAGGCAGAGATTGCAGTGAGCCAAGATTGTGCCACTGCACTCTAGCCTGGGTGACAGAGCAAGATGTCTCAAAAAAAAAAAAAAAAATGCTGTAGAATGATGCTGAGACGGTTTTTGTCCTTTAAAAACCATTTAGTTTCTGATGGTGAGGATCAGGTGCTCTTCCAGAGACAGGAAGATGACAAAAGCAAGCAACTGCTGGCAAGTTTTTGGGCTACTAATCCACTGGTCTTTGAAAATGGTACTTCCCAAGGCCTCCTATGAGAAGGGGCAGAGCACCTGGGCTCTCGTTAAATGACAGCTGTCAGGCCCTTGGTAATCCTGAGGCAGTGAGCTGGGAATGAGGCCTGGTAATTAGGGTTTTAGCAAGTACTTCAGGTAAGTCTTATCAAAAGAGTGTGGGAAACACTGTTTTAAACTATCTTCAGCTGACAACAACAGAACCCAGGGAGGCATTACCCTTGCCCTCACCACCAACATTGCCAAAGCCTGAATACTAGACCATTTGCATCTTGCTCGTTGAAATCCATGTCCTTCCTCTTGTGAAATCGACACACCCAAGTATTATCTATGTTGTTTGTCTAGAATGTGGTGAGGGCAGTAGCGTGTTCTCTGAAATTGGGATGGAAATAGAGGTGGCAGGAGAGAAGTCTACAGAAAGGATCCTTGAGTATCAATAGGTCTCAGTACCTTCACCTCACACACATAGGCATTTTCCCCCCAGATTACACAAATGAAGTGGAAGTTCCAGTGTAGACATCCACCCTATCCAGACTGCTCACTAACCACTCTCTGATGGTAAAGACTTTTTGCTGATAACAAGAAAATTTGCTAAGTACTTATATCAGCTCAGCTGATTTCATCCTCAGATATCCCCATGAAGTAGGAATTATAACGGGATTGATTTTCCACATGAGGGAAAGAAGGTTTAGAAAGACTAAGGTATAGGCCCAGGGTCACATATGTGGTAAATAGTAGAGGCAGGGTTTGAATCTAGCCATTCTGACTTCAAGACAAACATGTTCATCTTTGTTTATTTTTATTTTATTTATTTATTTATTTTTCTGAAATGGAGTCTTGCTTTGTCACCCAGGCTGGAGTGCAGTGGCATGATCTCTGTTCACTGCAACATCTGCCTCCCAGGCTCAAACGATTCTCCTGTCTCAGCCTTCTGAGTAGCTGGGATTACAGGCACCCATCACCATGCCTGTCTAATTTTTGTATTTTTAGTAGAGATGGAATTTCACCATGTTAGCCAGGCTGGTCTCGAACTCCTGACCTCAAGTGATTCTCCCACCTCGGCTTCCCAAAGTGCTGAGATTACAAGCATGAGCCGCCTCTCCCAGTTACATGCTCATCTTTGTGTCCACTCACTATTCTATTTCCTGCACCAGATTCTTCAAACTGACCATTTCATTCTCCAAACACCTAGCTTCCACCTGGGGCCCCTAGTCATTCAGATATGTCTGTATATGTCTTAACCTTAATCGTGGACAGTGTTCAAGAATTTATCCAGAGGTTTCCTTAATTCTGTTGCAAATCAGTGAATATAAATAGCTACAAGGTAAAGGGGGTTACCAGCCCCCACTCTCCAGGAATATCTGAGTTTCAGTCTGACCTTCAAAGCCCCTTACAAACTTCCTCCATCATTTTCATCTTAATCATATAACTGGGTGACTTTGCTAGGCTGGAACTACGTTTTCTGGATTTTATAGGCAACTTCTATGACTATATAGTTCATATAATGGAGAGGAGTACAGAGGACAAAAGGGAAGAAAAAACTTAATTTCAGGTTCATTTTCTCAGGCTGTCTGTCAGTGCCTGCAGAACATGAGTTCCAACAGTAGTGATGAGGGCAGCCCAGGGTGCTTCAGATGCAGTGTGACCGGCTCAAGTCCCGCTGCTGGCCACTCAGACGTCGAAAGCAGGAAAGTGAGATATGGTGAAAGGAAAGCAACTTTATTCAAATGCTAGCAGTTGGAAAATAGCCAGGCTCATGACTTTAAAAGACCATTCCCAACTTTAGGCTGGGGAGTGGACTTAAAAAGGGGAATGTGAATGGGAGGTGTGCAAGAGCGGGCCTAAATTCAAGGTCTGTGTCTCTTGTTTCCCTGGTGGCTGTCAGCGTGAGTTGGTGTCCTCTGAACAATGGCCGGGTTGTCAACTAACAGCCTTGAGGCAGGCTCTGGCATTTTGCAGCTGGGTCTCCGTGTCTGGTTTATCTCAAGGTTAGACCCTGGAAATTCTAAGTAAACACATAATTAGATACAAGTACAGTTAGATGCATGTGCATGGTGTAAGGGAGTGTATGGTAAGAAAGGGAGAGATGTGGTATTTCAAATAAAGTACATTTCAAGGCTATGTCCTAAGACTAAGGAGGAAAAAAAAAGGTTTCTGCAGTAAGCTTCAAGGTTACATCTTGAGACTAGGGAGAAAAGAGAAAAAGGGGGGGGAAAAAAGGTTTTGAAATGCATTTTGAAGCTGAGCTGTTCAGTTCCCATAGGGTCCCATCTCCAATAGATGAACCTAAGAAATAAGTGAGCAAGAGAACTGTGGGGCTGTCATTTACACGGTGTTACAGCTGCTGTGACCCATCCCTCACCTGCAGGTATCGGATGAAGGGTTCTAAACTGGAATCAGGCAGAGAGAGAATGAGGGAAAGACAGGGGATTGAAGTACACCCCAAAATCCTTTACATGTTAACAGGCATGTGAATCTTTAAGATGTAGTACAGGAGGTGAGGTTTGCCAAATTATTTGACCACTGCCTCCCTTTTTTTAACAAAATTGGCATAACAAGGGTTTTTTTTTTTTTTAATTATTATTCTTTCTTTCTTTCTTTCTTTCTTTCTTTTTCCTTTGGTAGAGACAGGGTCTCACTATGTTGCCCAGGTTGGTCTTGAGCTCCTAGACTCAAGGGATCCTACCGCCTTGACCTCCCGAAGTGCTCATGGGGTGAGCCACCATGCCTAGTCAACAAGGGTTTAGTGTTTTGCAAAAACAGGCTTGGGAAATGCTGGTCTAGTAGATTTTGGAACACACATGCCACCAGTGGATGACTTTATCAAGAGTAGAGAAACCAGTTTGTCAGGTAAAAAGGGGAAGGAAAGACGGGGAGGAGTGAAGGTGCTCAGCAGAAGGGAAGGAATAGGAATGACAGCTGGAGAAAGCGGCATGGGAGGAGGATACTAAGGAAGAACTGATTGCTAGGGGCGTTTTGTTTTGTTTTGTTTTGTTTTTGAGATAGGGTCTCGTTCTGTGGTCCAGGATGGAGTGCAGTGGTACCATCCCAGCCCACTGCAGCCTCAACTTCCTGGGCTCAGGTGATTCTCCCACCTCAGCCTCCCAAGTAGCTGAGACCACAGACCCACACCACCATGCACGACTAATTTTCTTTTCTTTCTTTTTTTTCTATTTTTATTTTTTGTAGTGATACAGTTTCAACGTGCTTCCCAGGCTTGTCTGGAACTCCTGGGCTCAAGCTAATTGCCCACCTCGGCCTCCCAAAGTGTTGGGATTACGGGCATGAGACACTGTGCCCAGCCTGGTTTATTTTCTTTTAAAATATGTGTGTTTTTGCCATGTTTCTAAAATGTGCTCTCAGCCCGTCTGTTTTCTGTCTCTTACAGGATGCTTCTAGCTGCTCTCCTGGGTGGAACATTACAGAAATCATCCCCTTGCCCAACTCTGGGGCTGGGCCCCTCCTGGTCTGCCAAGAGGTTCCCAGGCTGAATGCCAAGGGGCCGTCTTATTTTTCGATACAATCTTATGTCCAATCCCTATGGAAGGTTTAAGTAGTAATTTACTCAAATATTTAGGAAAGAAGTCCAGAACCAAGCTCCACTGCGGATGGAAGCTAGGGTGGGTGAGCTTTAAGGTAAGGTAAATATCCTCAGACCCCGACCCAACCACTTTGCTCTCAGTCACCAATCACAAACCAAGTCCCCACTGAGGGGTTTTCTGAACTTTTACAGCCTCACAGCCTTTGGCCTTGGCCCCCGATGGCCTGTGAGGGGCCAAGCTCTGGTCCTATGGATGGAGAGAAGAAGTGATACCATTTGTTATTACTGGATCTTACATTTGGGTATGTTGCTAGTTTCCTCTGACCTAGAGCATCTAAAATCAAGCACATTTTATCACCTTAAGGAATGATTTTTTTTTTTCATTCTTTTTTTTCTTTCTTTTTGAGACAGGGTCTCACTCTGTTGCCCAGGCTGGAGTGCAGTGGTGTGATCATGGCTCATGGTAGCCTCCACCTCCTGGGCTCAAGTGATCCTCCCACCTCAGATCCCAAGTAGCTGGGACCACAGGCAGGTGCCATCATATATGGCCAATTTTTTTCTTTTTTGTAGACACAGGGTTTCACTATGTTGCCCAGGCTGGTTTCAAACTCCTGGGCACAAACAATCCTCCTGTCTCAGCCTCCCAAAATGCTGGGATTGCAGGTGTGACCCACAACGCCTGGCCAAGAGTCATTTTCAAACCCTGTCTGATCACCTTAGGACATCCATATTTCTTCTAGTAACTGCACTGTGACTATCTTGATAGATAATGATCCAATCTCATTCTGTTAGAAAAAGACATGCCTCTTCCTTACATTAAGAGGGATGGGAAGCCTAGACAGCTCCTCCCCAATTCCTGGAGTGTGTATGCAAGGGGCGTCAGTGTCTGTGAGAGTTAGGGAATGGGGAGAAGATGGGAAGGAGAAGAAAACTGCGGAATGAGTGGAATTGAAGATACAGAAGGAGGGATATTTTAAAGATTTATTTATGAACCCTAAGCTGTTTTTTTTTTGTTTTTGTTTTTTGTTTTTTGTTTTTGTTTTTGAGATTAAGTCTTGCCCTGTCGTCCAGGCTGGAGTGCAGTGGTGAGATCTCGGCTCACTGCAACCTCCACCTCCTGCAAGTGATTCTCCTGCCTCAGCCTCCTGAGTAGGTGGGACTACATGCGTGTGCTACCATGCCCAACTAATTTTCTTTTGTATTTTTAATAGAGATGGGGTTTCACCACCTTGGCCAGGCTGGTCTCGAACTCCTGACCTCAGATGATCCACCCACCTTGGCCTCCCAAAGTTCTGGGATTACAGGCATCGCGCCTGGCCCCTAAACTGTTTTTAATTCCAATGATTAATGCAGTTATAAATAAGCTTGACAAGAAAAATACTGAGTATAATAATTTAACATCTCAAGAGATAAACGTACACATCTTTAAAATAATGCTCCTTAAAAACATAAGGTCTAATTCTGAATATGCCATTAACTATCTTTGTGACCTTAGACAAGTCATGTCAGTTTGCACTTTACAATTGTGTGTGTTTGTTTTATTGTCTACAAAATGTTATAATATTACACACTTTATAATGTTATATATGACACACAGGGACACTATTTAGGTCAAATCAGATTACATTAAGATAGTGATAATTACTTACATTTGCATAGTACTTTATCACCCACAAAACATTTCTGCATATGTTATTTCATTTGCATGAAAGAGCCTTGAAAAGTTATAGTGTTATAAATGGACATTGCCTATGTTTGAATACCAGCTCCATCTTTCTCTTCTTCAAATTGCTCATCAGTAAATGAGGCTAGTGGTAGTATCTGCCTCATAGGTTGTTGAGAGGATTACATGATATGCTGCATGGGAAGCTGTGGACTCAGTGCCTGCATAAATAAATGTTCAGGCTGGGCACAGTGGCTCACGCTTGCAATCCCAGCACTTTCAGAGGCTGAAGTGGGAGGATTGCTTGAGCCCAGGTGTTTGAGACCAGCCTGGGCAATATAGGGAGACATTGTTTCTATAAAAACAATTTAAAAATTAGCCAAGCATGGTGACACATGCCTACAGTCCCAGCTACTCAGGAGGTTGAGATGGGAGGATCGCTTGAGCCCACGAGGCCGAGGCTGCAGTAAGCAGTGATTGCACTATTGCTCTCCAGCATGTATGACAGAATGAGACCCCGTCAAAAGAAAAAAAAAAGGAAGAAACAAATATTCGGCCAGGCGCGGTGGCTCACGCCTTTGGGAGGCCGAGGCGGGTGGATCACGAGGTCAAGAGATCGAGACCATCCTGGTCAACATGGTGAAACCCCGTCTCTACTAAAAATACAAAAAATTAGCTGGGCATGGTGGCGCGTGCCTGTAATCCCAGCTACTCAGGAGGCTGAGGCAGGAGAATTGCCTGAACCCAGGAGGCGGAGGTTGCGGTGAGCCGAGATCGCGCCATTGCACTCCAGCCTGGGTAACAAGAGCGAAACTCTGTCTCAAAAAAAGAAAAAAAAAAAAAAAAAAAAAAAAAAATATTCAACAAAATCCACTTTGTTCAGGTGTACCTGCAAATGTCACTTCCTAAAGGCCTTTCAGGCCTTTCTATCTTTTTTTTTTTTTTAAAGATGGGGTTTCACCATGTTGGCCAGGCTGGTCTCAAACTCCTGACCTCAGGTGATTGCCCCACCTCAGCCTCCCAAAGTGCTGGGATTACAGGCGTGAGCCACCAAGCCCCGCCTCCAGCCTCTCTATCTAAAACAGTGGCCTCCTTCTGCCATCAATTTCCAGTTCCCTGCCCTGGTTTATTTTTCTGAGTAATGCTTAGCACTACTTTATATCATATTGATTTGTTTGCCTAAAATCTCCATGAAGACAGAGACTTTGTCCTGTTTACCTCTCTATTCAGGATAATAGATACTCAATAAATATTTGTTGACTGAATGAAGTTAGCTGTCATAATTGCTATTGTTGTCATTACCTAACGTCCCTTACTCACCTTGCCTTCGACTCTCTTGTATCATCGACGGCATTAGAAATATTCTCTGGCCGGTGTGGTGGCTCATGCCTGTAATCCCAGCACTATGGGAGGCCGAGGTGGGTGGATTGTGGGAGGCCAACACGGGTGGGTAGCTTGAGCCCAGAAGTTTGAGATCAGCCTGGGCAACATGGCGAAACCCCATCTGTACCAAAAATACAAAAATTAGCCAGTCTCATAACCTGGTCTCAAAATAAATAGAAAAAAATTTTTAAGAACTATTCTCTTGGTGACAACCCAAATTGAAAAGTAAAAAAAAGAAATATTCTCTCTGAGTTTGCAAGAACTGCTTAAATCAAGCAATTCAGGTTGTTGCAGTCTTCCTGGAAATTTTTATTTTCTAGTATGGAGGACTACCAGCAGATGGCAATCAAGGAATACAAAATCTGAATTTATCCTATTCAGGAAGATTTTGGTAAATAGAATTAAGAATCATAAACCAGGCGTGGTGGCTCACACCTGTAATCCCAGCACTTTGGGAGGCCCAGGCAGATGGATCACCAGGTCAGAAGATCGAGACCATCCTGGCCAACACAGTGAAACCCCGCCTCTACTAAAAATACAAAAATTAGCTGGATGTGGTGGTGGGCGCCTATAATCCCAGCTACTCGGGAGGTTGAGGCAGGAGAATCACTTGAACCTGGAAGGCAGAGGTTGCAGTGAGCTGGGATTGCGCCACTGCACTCCAGACTGGGTGACAGACTGAGACTCCGCCTCAAAAAAAAAAAAAAAAAAGAATTATAAGATGAGCTGGGCACCAAAGTAATTCCAGCACTTTGGGAGGCTCAGGCAGGAGGGTTGCTTGAAACCAGGAGTCAACAAAACTTTTTTTGCGGGGTTGTGGGAGGTGGTGTGGAGTCTCACTCTGTGGCCCAGGCTGGAGTGCAGTGGCACAATCTCAGCTCACTGCAACCTCCACCTCCCGAGTAGCTGGGATTACAGGGGCCGCCCGCCATCACACCCAGTTCATATTTTAATTTTTTTTGTATTTTTAATAGAGACAGGTTTGCCAGGCTGGTCTCGAACTCCTGACCTCAGGTGATCCGCTCGCCTCAGCCTCCCAAAGGGCTGTGAGTACGGGCGTGAGCCACCACGCGAGGCCTCAAATTTTTTTGTTTTAAGGAATCATAATTATTAGATGATAAATTTAAGGTAAGCAGACCACTGTATTCTACCTCTTGAATATCAGTTCTCAGAGCCACAATTTCTCATGCTCCAAAAAAATCACATTTTCTACCAGTGACTGGAATTAATGTCTAACCTCAAAAAAGTCACCAAAGACAAATTCTCAGATTCTTTAGATAATCAAATGGAAATCACTGGTGTGGTGACTCACATCTGTAATCTCAGCACTATGGGAAGCCGAGGTGGGAGGATTCCTTGAACCCAGGAGTTCAAGAACAGCCTGGGCAATGAAGCAAGACCCCATCTGTAATTTTAAAAAACGAAAACAACAAAAACAAAGACAAATGGAAACTTTGGTTATTTTTTGTAAAGATGAATTAGAATTGGTTTTTATTTAGGCATTATATTTCCTTTAGATTTACTGCTTACATCTTGAGCCAAAGTACATTTTCTTTGGTATATAAAAAATGACAGTGGCTCAAACCTGTAATTCTAGCACTTTGGGAGGCCGAGGCAGGCAGATCACAAGGTCAGGAGTTCGAGATCAGCCTGGCCGACATGGTGAAACCCCGTCTCTACTAAAAATAAAAAAAATTAGCCAGGCATGGTGGTGCACACCTGTAATCCAGCTACTTGGGAGGCTGAGTCAGGAGAATCACTTGAAACTGGAAGGTGGGGGTTGCAGCGACCCAAAATACCACCAGTGCATTCCAGCCTGGGCAACAAGAACGAAACTCTGCCCTCCCCCCCACCAAAAAAAAAAAAAAAAAAGAACATGTGTGTAAAAGCTTTTCCAATGGTAGAAAACTTATAGTTCTGGCAGAATAGAGCTGCAAAATCATCAGAGGGAAGGAATTTGCTCACAACATCAGTACACGTTCATGGGGGTGAGAGAAGTGGTTCACACCAAACAAAGAATTTTACAGCTGGTTTTAAACAAAAATAAGAATTTCTTTTCTTCTTTTTTCCTCTTTGCTTCTGGAGACCTACTAGTGAGTAGGTGTTTGATTAAATCAAACACTCTCAATAGGGTAATGCAAGACTTTGTCCTTGTTGGTGAATATTGGTATCTATGTTTTCCGTTTGCTAAAATTGCTCTGAGTTCCCAGTGGTTGAGCCTGCAGAATGCTAATATTGCTTTTTTTTTTGAGATGGAGTCTCGCTCAGTTGCTTAGGCTGGAGTGCAGCGGTGCAATTTCGGCTCACTGCAACCTCTGCAGTGAGACTACAGGTGTGTGCCGTCATGCCCAGTTAATTTTTTGAATGTTAGTAGAGACGGGGTTTCACTGTGTTGGCCAGGATGGTCTCGAGCTCTTGACCTTGTGATCCACCCACCTCAGCCTCCCAAAGTGCTGGGATTACTGGTGTGAGCCTCTGTGCCTGGCCAATATTGCTAATTTTTCTGTTAGGTTGAAATAAAGAGAATTTTAGTTTATAGTATACAGCTCAAATATATTTGATGGTATAACAAAACCCCTTGAAATGTGGCTGGTGTTTCATTGTAGATGATTAACCTGTTTTGTTTCATTTTGTTTTGTTTGACAATACCTTTATCAAACAAAAAGCCTCATAAAACACTTTAAAAAATAAACAAACATTGCACCTGGAGAGTTTGAGGAACGTCCAGTGTTTAAGAGAAGCTATGAACAATAGATAACATTTTTGGATTTCTGGTGTGTATTAGGCAATATTATCTTAAGGCAGATGAGTTATTTAGCCCATATTTATAGATGAGGCAATTAAGGATCAGTGAGATTCGTAATTTGCCAAGGTTACGTGAGTTGAGATTGGAACCAGGCCTATTTGGGTAAATGTAAGCACTTCCCTGCACTATAATTAATTGTTGATCTTATTCTAACAGATGATGTTAAACATTTGGAACTTCCTATTTAATGCAGAAATTTAACCAAATCGCCAGGGAAACTGCTAAAAATTTAGAATCCCAGACCATATTCCTAGAGGTATTAATTCAGAAAATCTGGTGTGGGGTCCAGGAATCTGAGGTGTGTTTTTGTTTATTTATTTGTTCTTCTTTTTGAAACAGAGTCTCACTTTGTTGCCCAAGGCTGAAGTGCAGTGGGGTGATCTTGGCTCACTGCAACCTCTGCCTTCCGGGTTCAAGCAATTCTCCTGCCTCAACCTCCCAAGTAGCTGGGATTATAGGCATGCGCCACTATGCCACACCAATTTTTATATTTTTAGTAGAGATGGAGTTTCACTATATGTTGGCCGGGCTGGTCTAGAACTCCTGCCCTCAAGTGATCTGCCAGGGTCGGCCTCCCAAAGTGCTGCAATTTCAGGCGTGAGCCACTGCACCTGGCCAGGATTCTGAGGGTTTTTTGTTTTTGTTTTTTTTTTGAGACATAGTCTTGCTCTGTCGCCAGGCTGGAGCCCAGTGGTGCAGTCTCGGCTCACTGCAACCTCCGCCTTCCAGGTTCAAGTAATCCTTCCACCTCGGCCTCCGGAGTAGCTGGGACTACAGGCGCATGCCACCAGGCCCAGCTAATTTTTGTATTTTTGGTAGAGATGGGGTTTCCCCATGTTAGCCAGGATGGTCTCGATCTCTTGACCTGGTGATCCACCCGCCTGGGTCTCCCAAAGTGCTGGGATTACAGGCATGAGCCACCACGCCTGGCCTGGAATCTGAGTTTTTCACAAGCTTTCCAGTGATTGTGCTGCAGGAACTCTTGTGAGCTCAAACACTTTGAGAAAGCACAGGCCCAATTTTGTGAACCTTAAAGAACAAAGAATTATTTGAGAACCTGACGAAAGCTCTATACCATTTTCTATATAAATGCATATTTCACATCCCCAAATTTTACATGCAACTTAAGGGGGTTCACAGACACTCTGGACCTATGGAAGCTTGGTCTCTCTTGTTCCAGTTAAAACTGGCTTGATAAGGAAGCTCTTCCATCTCTCCACCGAGAGAGGTCACTCTTCAGCCTCAAAAGGCCTTCCTGTTTTTTCTCTTTTTTTTCTTTAACTACAAAGAGAAGAGTTTTCCTGGAAAATGAAGTAACTGTTGTTTGAAAAGGTGCTTCATCTTGTAAATAGCGCAGCCTCCGCTGCAGTGCGTCCAAAAGTTAAGCTGAAACAGAGTAAGAGTGTTATCTACAATCAGGATGAAGGCTGATCTGGATAAAGGTGTTGTGATTAAAACCAATAGCAGGGACCAAAGGTTAATGAGGGCACAACCAGAGAAAGAATAATTAAATTTATTTTCTCAAGAAGCCCTTTGTCTAATGTCTTTTCACACTCTAGGTTTTCTCTTAGGTCTCTTATTTTATTTTATTTTGAGATGGAGTCTCACTCTGTCACCCAGGCTGGAGTTCAGTGTCGGGATCTCGGCTCACTGCACCCTCTGCCTCCCGGGTTCAAGTGACTCTCCTGTCTCAGCCTCCCGAGTAGCTGGTACTACAGGCTCATGCTACCACCCCAAGCTAATTTTTTTATTTTTTATTTTTGTAGAGATAGGGTCTCACTATGTTGCCCAGGGTGGTTTTAAACTCCTGGGCTCAGGCCCTCCTCCCACTTCAGTCTTCCAAAGTGCTGGAATTACAGGTGTGAGCCACTGCACCTGGCCAGGTCTCTATTTTTAAGCTAAGCTTTGCATCTTTAAATAACTCAAGACTGATACAGCCCATCATTTGAAACATAACTAATATTGGTAGAGTCCTCAAAATTATACTTGTGATATATTCTGGATTCTGAAACATTGGAAAGATGTAAGGAGAACATGTTGGTCTCTCTGTAAACCAGGGGCTCCAGACACAGGCCAGAAGAAGTTGATAGAAGTTAAGGAAGGAATGTTATGTCTGCAAACACCCTGGTGTTGTTCATAAATTTCATGTATTTATGGACTTTCTGGAGGAGAGATTCAACGACTTACAAATTCTTAAGGAAATATTCAATTAAAAATTTTAAAGTAATCACTGATAGGAAGAGTCTTATCCCGCAAGGGCTAGACAAGCAAACGGGTGGCAGAGCCTGTGGCACAGGCATAGTGACCCCTGTATCCAGACTCAACCTGGCCTGGGCACCACTGTCAGAGCACCTGTCCCGATTTTGGTTTCTAATTGGGACGTTCTGCCAGAAGGACCACTTGTTCAGAAACATGTCCTCCCTGGCTGTGTGCAATGGTTCGCGCCTATAATCCCAGCACTTTGGGAGGCAAAGGCAGGAGGAGTGCTTGAGCTCAGGGGTTTGAGACCACCCTGGGCAACATAGTGAAATCTCATCTCTACTAAAAGAACAAAAAAGAAAAAAAGAAACATGTCTTCCCTGATGTATGTTTTTTAGAGCCAGAAAGACCCGTTCAGTGACAAGGACAGATGATACAAATTCTCCTGGATTCCTAATGCAGTTTAAAATCAGGAATGATAATTCCTAATGCATCAGATTGCTGGGAGCATCCGTGAAATGCCGCAGGTAAAGCTCTTCGCACAGTATGTGGCACGGGTGGGCACTCAGAAGTGTTATTGTTGGCCGGGCGCAGTGGCTCATGCCTGTAATCTCAGCACTTTGGGAGGTTGAGGTGGCAGATCGCTTGAGGTCAGGAGTTTGAAACCAGCCTGGCCAATGTGGTGAAACCCCGTCTCTACTGAAAATACAAAATAATTAGCCGGGTGTGGTGGTGCATGCCTGTAATCCCAGCTACTCAGGAGACTGAAGCAGGAGAACTGCTTGAACCCAGGAAGCAGAGGTTGCAGTGAGCTGAGATAGTGCCACTACACTCCAGCCTGGGCGACAGAGCAAGACTCAGTCTCAAAAAAAAAAAAAAGAAGAAGAAGTGCTATTGTCCCTCTTCCTCGCCCTGACACTAAGATTCCCCATGATGAGAATGCTGAGAACAATCTGCTGCTAAGATGAGGCTGCACCTGGTCAGACCAGCCCAAGGTCTGGTCTAGGAAACCTTATGGAAAACAGAGTTGTTTGGAAATTCCCATTTTTAGGTCTCTCTATCTCTGCTGCACCTGAGAATCACCGGAAGTCACAAGTGATGAAAAGATATCATTCTTGTCCTTGGAGTTGCTGGACCCTAATAGGGCAGATGGTATAAACAGTAACTTAGCAGCGGCCACAGGGCACAGGACACGCACAGCACCTTAATAAGCACACATATTCTACGCACTTGATTGATAACAGGGTGTGACAGCAAGGACAAAAGCACATGAAGTTGACTTAGGAAGTATTTATGAAGGAAATGATTATTGAGTGATATTTTTTAAGTGGGGGGAGGGATATGATTTGGGGGAAGAAAGAGAGGGGAGAAAGCTGAAAAGGGAAGAGAGAATGCCATAGGGGCAGGCTTAGGAGCGGATTTGCAGGGCAGCGGGGAAGCCATGCTTGAGGGCTGGGAAAAGATGACAGCAGTTAGGTGTGGGGGAAGGGAAGCAGCTAATTGGTAGAGACCCTTGAAGCCGATGATTAGGAGTTTTAATTTAATTCAAGAGGCAATTGGAGCTATTGTAGGCTGCTAAGAAGGGGAGTGATATGATCAAAATTGTGCTTGAGGACAATGGTTCTCGCTGTTCTGGCTGCTGTGAGCAGGGTGGATTAGATGAAGGAGATCCTCAGGCGGGGAGGCTGAGCTGAGGCTGTTTCACAAATCCAGGTGTGAGGGACTTGGCCTAGAACAGGATTTTGGGGATGGAGTGGAAGGAGCAGAGCTCGAATATGTTATGTGGGATAAACATTCATTCATTCTTTTTTAGAAATGAGCACTGGGTTGGACACTGGATATCGTGGGGTACAGAGGTTAGGATTGGGGGAGACAATTAAGCATTTGTTAATATTGTAGGATTGAAGTGCTGTGACTATTAAATCAGAGAAATGTGGGAGCGCATAGCAGGAGCAGCACCTAACTGAGTCGTGAAGAGGGACATGGGGGTCAGGGAAGTCTTCCCTGAGAAAGTGGTGTTTACACTGGGCACTTAAAAAAGAATCAAGGCCAGGCATAGTGGCTCATGCCTGTAATCCCTGCAATTTGGAAGGCCGAGGTGGGTAGATCATATGAGGTCAGGAGTTCAAGACCAGCCTGGCCAACATGGTGAAACCCAGTCTCTACTAAAAATACAATTAATTGGGTATTGTGGCAGTCACCTGTAGTCCCAGCTACTCAGGAGGCTGAGGTAGGAGAATTGCTTGAACTTGGGAGGTGGAAGTTGCAGTGAGCTGGGACCGTGCCACTGCACTCCAGCCTGGGCAACAAGCGAGACCCTGTCTCAAAAAAAGAAGGCCAGGCACGTGGCTCACGCCTGTAATCCCAGCACTTTAGGATGGCCTAGGCAGGAGAATTGCT
>NW_016107475.1:738667-744452 GCF_001604975.1 Cebus imitator | reverse complement strand
CCTCGGCCTCCCAAAGTGCTGGGATTACAGGCGTGAGCCACCGCGCCCGGCAGAATCAGATATTAACTGAGTAAAAAGTCATTGGGAAAATGTTACAGGCAAGAAGCCTTAAGATGAAAAGGCAGGGGTAGCCAAGAGGGAAGGGAAGAATGGCTCCAGGAGAGGCTCCGGGGCAAGCAAAGGGGGAACAGACTGAGAAGGGCCTTTATTTTGCAATATGGACTGCGGACTTTATCCTAAGGGCAGTGAAGGGCCATAAAATAGGCACAATTCGTGTTTCATTTTAGCAAAATCCTTCCAGCTATGTTGTGGAGGAAATGTATTGGGGGAGGTTAGGATGGGAATCGAGCTGGGAAACATGTTGCCATAGTTTAGGGGAAAGGTGATTGGGAAGCAGAGATAGATACACGTGGATGGATTCAAGAGATATTTAGGATGTAGAACTTAGGGGATGAGAAAGAGACTGAGAGAAGAGAAGGAAGGAGAGAGTATCAGAACAGATGCCATTAGCCCAGGGAGGGAAGAGCCATTGTTTAGGGTCATATAGCCAGCCTGTGGGAGTATCTATGTTAAAATCCAAGTCTCTAGTGCTTAAAAATATATATATATAAACACTGCTCCCCCATGCCACTTGGACAGCACCTGGGGAGAGTGACCTCCCAGGACATCCACATTGGAAGGTTTTGTCATGTTCTTAAAGAGTTTTGGGCTTTATTCTAACATGCTGGTAATATATATATATGTATATACGTATATATATGTATATATATATACATATATATGTATATATATATGTATATGCATGTGTGTGTGTGTGTATATATATATTAGGCTGGGCATGCTCATGCCTGTAATGCCAGCACTTTGGGAAACTGAGGCAGGAGGACCACTTGAGCCCAGGAGTTCGAGGTCAACACAAGGAGACCCTGTCTCTACAAAAAAGCAAAAAAAATTAGCTTGATGTGGTGGCATACACCTGTGTAGTCCCAGAACTTCGGGAGCTGAGGTGGGAGGATGGCTTGAGCCTGAGAGGTTGAGGCTGCAGTGGGCCGTGATCACATATTGCACTTCAGCCTGGGCAACAGAGTAAGACCCTGTCTCAAAAAAACAAAACAACAACAAAAAAAACATGTTTTTCATTTCCGTTCTCATCATGCTCATGTTTTCCTTTGCATACTTGAACATATTTTTAAAATTTGTAATAGCTATTTTAAGTTCCTTGTTTACTTAATCCATTACCTCTGTCACTTCTGGATCTGTTTCTATTGGTTGATTTTTCTCCTGGGTGTTGGTTCTATTTTTCTGCTTCTTTGCATGCCTGGTAATTTGTTTTGGTTGCCAGACATTGTGAATTTTATGTTGTTGGATGCTAGGTTTTGTTGCAGTTCAGTCTCTCTCTCTCTCTCTCTCTCTCTCTCTCTCTCTCTTTTGTTAACATGTCAAAAAGAACCTTTACTACTTTTATGATAGCCTCTTACGCTTTCTTGCTATTTGCTTTTGGGCGATGTGCTTTCTGGGCATGTTGCTTTTGAATCTTCTGAGATTTCAGAGGAGGCACTGCCTCTAGCCTGTGGTTTTGGAACCTTCTGGGCTACAGCCTTCTTGCCTGCAGTGGTCATCTTTTTTGCTGGAACTGTAGCAGCAGGTACTTTTGGGGGAGAAGATTTCAGGAGACCTGCCTTTTGAAGCTTCTTTTTGGTTTTGTTTTGAGATGGAGTCTTGCTCTGTCACCCAGGCTGGAGTGCAGTGGCGCGATCTCAGCTCACTGCAACCTCTGCTTCTTGGGTTCAAGTGATTCTCCTGCCTCAGCCTCCCGAGTACCTGGGACTACAGGTGTATGCCACCATGCCCAGCTAATTTTTATATTTCCAGTAGAGATGGAGTTTTGCCATGTTGGCCAGGCTGGTCTCAAACTCCTGGCCTCAAGTGATTCACCTGCCTCGGCCTCCCAAAGTGCCGGGATTACAGACATAAGCCACCAATCCTGGCATTTTTTGAAGCTTCTTAATGTCATTCTTGATTATTCTGTTTCTCATTTTCTTTGCCTTTGTGACTCTACTGTATATTATGAGCAGAGTCCTATGCTCCCCATGCCACTTGGACAGCGCCTGGAGAGAGTGACCTCCCAGGATATCCACATTGGAAGGTTTTGCCATGTTCTTAAAGAGTTTGGACTTTGTTTTAACATGCTGTTAAATTGTTTGAAGATCAGCGGGATCTTTTCAAAGCCTTTTTTCAAAGCTTTGTCAGGGCATGTCTAGAGGAGCCTTTAGAACTTTTGCTTACAGCCACGATAAAGTAACAAGGACTGGAATTACCCTCTCACCTGAAACAGCAGCAGCAACAACAATGAACCGGAGTAAATATATGAAACAATGGTTTTCAAGATACGGCGCGTCAGTCAACGAAGGACGGGGATCCTTCCAGACGATGAGCTAGAGCACTGATAATGCTGCCCTGCTTCTGTCCCTTCTCAAAGATTACAATCCTGCACTTTCTATTGTGCAATGTCTGAATACTGTTGTTTCAAATATCTTCTCTGGTTTTCTAGTTGTTTATGGCAGAAGGGCAATTTCTGTAGTATTTAAGCCTTCATGGACAGAAGCAAAAATCTTCCAGGTGAATTTTGACTCTTCCAATTTTCACTCCACTCACCGAGTAAAATGCAACTCTAGAACTAGATTACGTGGGAAATTTGAGAATACATGTTTATTCTACCTGAAGGCTCCCACATGACTCATATCTATGCAGAACTAGGTTAAATGTGAGAACCAATCCAGCTTCCGAATTTCCACAGCATAAGACCAGGTCACGCTTTTTTTTTTTTTTCCAGAAATTCATACCACACCAGACAGATGTGTTTTATTAAAAAATAACATTTAATCAGAAAGTCTGATTAATTTCAATATTAACTCAAACTCTTAAAAATTTTCTGGAAAAGTCAACAGGGTACACCACAGAAAAGCAGGCAGCTGCCGACAGTTCTTTGGTGGAAAAGTAAGTTGCATACTTACCCAAGCTGCCCAAATGATTATCAAGCCAAATTTAGTTTTCAAAAATAGATTTTAAGATATACCAAAAGAAACTGTACAATACAGAAATTTAACAATGAAGTTACAGTATATAGCAAAAGCCCAATATGACAATATACAAAATAATGTATAAAAGAAGCCTTTCAATCCTAGAAAGCTAAAATGGGGAGAATTTACTGAAGGGTAACATACATTAAAATGAGGACTAATAGCAAGGAACAATCCTAAACATTTCCCCAGTGACTGACTAAGCCTCAACAAAACAGCTTAGGAAAAGGATTAACAGATAAATCTGGTTAGCAATCAATACATAGATAAATTAGAGTAATTTGTTTTTCCTGCTCAATTTCTACCACATTTTTTCTTTTTCACCTTTTCCCTAATTTTCTCTAGTAACACTTTTCCTTCGGTTTAATCAGTTGAACTCAGAGGGTCTGGCATCTAACATGAGTATCAACTCTTACTGGAATAGCACTTGGGAAATGTTTAGTTGAGATGCTTGACAAACTTAAGCGTCCATTCTCCATACAACGATGTCTCCCATGTTCATCACTAGGTTAATGGCCGCTCTTGGCTAGATCATGTGACCCTGCATGACACTGGAATGCTCCCTTGTGAGGTACTGCAGAGGTATGTGCACAAACACCCACCCATTTAAGCTTTCAATAAATACAAAGCAACATTTTAAACCATTTCAGTAGGAGAAATTAAAAATATTGCATTTCTGTTGGTCTGCTTTGCTTCTGGAGCTGTCTTGGAGTGCTGTTCATGACACAGAAGACCCAACAGTTGTTTTTTTTCTTAAAGATGGGGTTTCACCATGATGGCCAGGGTGGTCTTGAACTCCTGACCTCAGGTGATCCATCTACCTCGGCCTCCCAAAGTGCCAGGATTACAGGTGTGAGCCATTGTGCCCGGCCAATACCCAATAGTTAATTACTGGCTACTCCAAGCTCTTAGCTTCAGCGCTTCTGGCTCTTCAAGCCTCAGCACTTTTTTTGCAGCAATAATGGTATTCTTCATTAGCATTGCCACTGTCATGGGCCAACACCTCCAGGAACTGGAGTGATATAACCGCCTTTTTGTCTGACTTCTTCAAAATCCACATCTCCAACCAACTTGGGTTTGGCATTTACGGATCGTGAACTCTATTCCCACATCAGTGACTCCTGCTCCTTCCTTGATCATATCTGCTGTGACCAATTTGGAATGCCTGCAGCAGATATTACAACATCTGTAAGAATTGCATGTTTCTTCAACTGCTCTTTGGGAGTATACTGATGAGATATTGTAACACTGGCATCACCTCTGGAATGTTCACGCGCCCCATCTGTGTGCAGTAACATTGCAATGGGCATTCCAACATTTTTTGACCTTCCAGCCACAACCACATGCTTCCCTAGGGTTGGAATGACAGTTCGCTTAATTATTTCCCACATACCCCATGGGTAGCTGGTGAGGTGGAATAATGGTCCAAACACATTCGCCCTACATTAATTACATGAAAGCCATCAACATCCTTGTCTGGAGGAACAGCATTGCAAATCTTTCATCCCTATGCTCTGGAAGAGGTGGCTGAACAAGGAGGCCATCTACATTACCATCATTATCCAGTTTATTGATTAAATTCAACAATTCTTCCTCTGAAATTGAAGCTGGTTTCACAGTTGTCACTGTTGATTCCCACAGCTGCCCTGATTTTGTTGCGGATGCAGGACTGACTTGCAGGAGTCTCACCGACCCACATCACACTCAGGTGTGGCCATTTGTTGCCTGAGGTCACCCACTCTTCCACCTCCTGCTGGACTTCCTGCTTGATCTGCTGGGCCAGTTTCCTTCCAGAAATGACAACAGCTTCATTTCGAACTGCCCGAGCTGGAAGGGGCGAGGGCAGAGCGAGCATTTGTGCGCGGGGCTGCAGCAGCTGGGCAGCCAACGCGAACAGGGGAAAAGTCGCAGCCATAGCTCACGCCGGTGACAGGTCACACTTTAATCAATAGCAGTCATCAGAAAATTCAGCTATGAACTCAGTAGAATTCAGCACTTGCCAAAAATTCGTGAGATATATGTTGTTTAAGAATTGCCATGTAAGGACTAATTAGCCATCGTGCCTTTCAGTTCTCTACTTTCCATTTCTATTTCTTGTCAGGGTAGTAGAAAGTCATGGTGGCCAATAGAGGACGGGCTATGGGCAAATTAGAAAAAAGTGTCCCCAGGGCTAAGCGCAGTGACTCATGCCTGTAATCCCAGGACCCAGAGAGGCCGGGGCAGGAGAAACACTTGAGCTCGGGAGTTCAAGACCTGTCTGGGCAACATAAGGAGACCCTGTTTCAGTTTAGAACGAAAGAAAAAAAGAAAGAGAGAAAGAAGGAAAGAAAGAAAAAAAGAAGAAACAAGTGTCCCCTCCGTAAGACAGCTTTTTAATATCTATTGGAAGATTATCATAAACATCTGATTTTGTTAGAACGAGAAAACTTGGCTGGGCATGGTAGCTCACACCTGTGATCCCAGCACTTTGGGATCCCAGGGCAAGCAGATCACTTCAGATCAGGAGTTTGAGACCAGCCGGGGCAACATGGTGAAACCCCATATCTACAAAAAGAAAAAAAATACAAAAATTATCTGGGCATGGTGGTGCACACCTGTAATCCGAGCTACTCGGTAGGCTGAGGCAACCCGGGAGGCAAAGGTTGCAGTTAGCAGAGATCACTCCATTGCACTCCAGTCTGGGCGACAGAGCAAGACCCTGTCTC
>NW_016107475.1:711266-738540 GCF_001604975.1 Cebus imitator | reverse complement strand
CCCAGGCTGGAGTGTAATGTCATGATCTCAGCTCACTGCAACCTCCACCTCCCAGGTTCAAGCGATTCTCCTGCCTCAGCCTCCCTAGTAGCTGGGATTACAGGCATCTACCACCAAACCAGCTAATTTTGTATTTTTAGTTGAGACAGGGTTTTGCCATGTTGGCCAAGCTGGTCTCGAACTCATGACCTCAGATGATCCACCCGCCTCAGCATCCCAAAGTGCTGGTATTACAGGCGTGAACCACCATGTGTGGCATACCACACATTTTTCATGATAAATATTAAAATCTATGATGTAAGTAGCATCCCTCCGATTTACATAGGTGCCCTGGGTAAATGAAACCACCAATAATAAGAAAAGTAAAATATAGACATAGATTATGTTGTAAAAAAGTAAGGTGAACTTATGATATATAAAGGAACTATCTTCCCAGCCCTGTCATTGAAAGTGACCCCACTGTGGCACTCCTCGCACCTTCCCAGCAACATTTTTGTGCACTCCTAACACCCAGACTTTGTTCTCTTAAAGTATTCTCCCCTAAACAGAACCAGGGTGTCTTAGAGGGTAGTCAATTCCATAAAAGAACTCTATACCTGTTTGGTATATCCTATTATTTGCAGGAAACAAATTTACCGAAAGGAGTCTGGATCCAGACCCCAAGAGAGGGTTCTTGGATCTTGTGAAAGAAAGAATTTGAGGGTGAGTCCATAAAGTGAAAGCGAGTTTATTAAGAAAGCCAAGGAATAATAGAGTGGCTACTCCATAGGCAGAGCAGCCCTGGGGTGCTGGTTGCCCATTTGTATGGTTATTTCTTGATGATCCCCCAAAATGTATAAAACCAACCACCTTGGGCACTTGCTCTCAGGATTTCCTGAGGGCCGTGTCATGGGCCATGATCATTTATATTTGGCTTGGAATAAATCTCTTCAAATGTTTTACAGAGTTTTACTCTTTTCATCAACAATATGATAGAATAGATTTCATTTTTATTGATTTTGGTAAAAGTTATAGTATGGTTATCAATTTTTTTTAACTATGTTAGTAGAAAAGAGTAAATATGGCCAGGTACTGTGGTTCACACCTGTAATCTCAGCACTGTGGGAAACTGAGGTGGGAGCATTGCTTGAGTTCCAAGAGTTCGAGACCAGCCTGGGTAACATAGTGAGAACCTGTTTCTACCAAAATTTTTTAAATTAGCTGGGTATGGTGGTGCATGCCTGTAGTCCCAGCTACTTGGGAGGCTGAGTTGGGAAGATTGCTTGAGCCTGGAAGGTCAAGGCTGCAGTGAGCTGTAATTGCATGACTGCACTCCAGCCTGGGCAACAGAGGGACACCCTGTCTCAGAAAAAAAAAAAAAAAAGTAAATATAGACACTGATGAGCCAAATTATCCCCAAAGAATTAGGTGTTCAGCCAGAAAACCAAAATCCCTGTCAGTCCAGGGGCAGCTCAGATGGAAGCAGGTCAAAGGCTCTCTGGGAGCTGGTCAGCACTGGGAGTCCTTGGCAGTTACCAATAAAAAAGAGGAGCGAGCTCTGTGCTCCAAGGCAGCACATTATCCAAATTCCCCAAGGAAGAGGGTTACTAGTGATACGGGAGCTAGAAGTATATTATTTAGGCAGATAGATAGTGATGGCAAAAGAGTCCTCAGTAAGGCTTCCCTTTTAAGAAAAAGCAGCCCAGGAAATTATTTTTTTCTGACAAAGAACAGCCTGAAAAATCAATCTGCAAACATAGATAAGCAAGCTGGAAGTTTGCACAGGTGAACACTGGCAGCTGTGCCAATAGAAAAGAGTTACCTGAGGGTGGGGGGGCAGGCATATCCAACATGGAGCCTCCATCTTCCCTTTTTTGTTACCATGTATACAGTAAAGGAATGGGCAACGTGGCATCAGCCAGGCAGATAACCCATCTGCATAATAAAAGATTAGAGTGGGGGCGGCCAGCTTTTCGCCGTTTGCAAATGGCACACCTAGCCCTAACCAGCTTTTCACACCCTATGTAAATGGTACACCACCGGGGCCAACCAATCTTTTGCTCCATATGTAAATCAGACACTGCCTCCTCAAGCTCATCTATAAAATCGCTGTGTTTCACTGCAGGTCCGGCACCCATTTCTGTGGCACCCCTCTCTGCTACAAAAAGCTCTTCTCGTTATTTCACTTATAAAACTTCTACTTTTAACCTCACTCCTTATGTGTCCGCAACCTTGATTTCCTCAGTGTGAGACCGCAAACCTCAGGTATCACCCCAGACAATAAGGCCACTTCATTAGTAGACCTTCCTACTTACTATGAGATATGGATAAAGCAAATAGAAGTCTCCAAGATATTGAAAGACCCAGCACAGTGGGTGAGGTACAGCCAGCCTTGCATACAAAACTTAAAGAATATATCCATCCTGGGAGAGACGCCAAGTTTCAAAAGATTAAAATCTATTTGAAAGGCAGGAACTTAAGAGTCCTGTGATTAAATAAAGGAGACCGAACTGTAAAGAGGGACCCAGCCTAATGACCTTCACATGGCCTGATGTAGATCTCTGTTTGAACTACACAGCTAGGTCCTAGGTCCCAATCAATAATCAGTCAGCAACCCCAATTCTGTCCTTGGCTGTTCTGAGATCTTTCTGTTTTGCTTTTTCTTCTTTATTTCTTTTAGTGCTGGTAATTTTTTTTTTTTTTTTTTGTGAAGTGGAGTTTTGCTCTTGTCGCCTAGGCTGGAATGCAATGGTGTGATCTTGGCTCACTGCAACCTCCGCTTTCCAGATTCAAGCGATTCTCCTGCCTCAGCCTCCTGAGTAGCTGGGATTACAGGCACCCCACACCACGCCCAACTAATTTTTATATTTTTATTAGAGTTGGAGTTTCACCATGATGGCCAGGCTGGTCTTGAACTCTTGACCTCAGGTGATCCACTTGCCTCAGCCTCCCAAAGTACTGGGTTTACAGGCATGAGCCACCACACCTGGCCAGTGCTGGTAAAATTAGTGCAACCCTGAGAAGTGTGAATAGAGTACAGGAATTTAATAATATTTCTACAACCTCACTGTCATAGTTCAGGTTCCCCGGGAGACAACCTCTGAGATTCTGATATCGTATGCAAGAGATTTATTGGGTACTGCTCTTGTGTGTCACCATCTATGACGGGTAAGGAAGGCAGGATTTGGTGGTGGGAGAAGGTAAACTGCAATGCAATCACAACAAAAGTCTCAGCCAACCTTGCAGATTGCTGTGAATCTGGGGTGGCCCTTCAGAGATGTCTCAACCTGCTGCCAAGGGGCCAGGACTTTGTTCTCTCATATGGACCAGTCATTGAAAGCAAGATTCCACCACACCCTCCCACCAGGAGGTATAATCTTGGAGCTCTCATTGGAAGAGAGACCCTGCTTTGGGAGGTGCTCAGCTACGAGCTGTTTGGCAGCCGAGGGAATGAGTGCCTTAGTTCTATAGAAGGATCTAGATGACACACCATAGCATTCACTATATACACCCAAAAATGCAAGTCTCGGGAGATATGAAAATTAGTTAAACAAAAAGAGCCGAGTGCCTGTAGTCCCAGCTACTCAAGAGGCTGAGGCTGGAGGATTGCTTGAGGACAGGAGGTTGACTCTGCAGCGTGTCGTGATCAAACCTGTGAATAGCCACTGTCCAGCCTGGGCAACATAGTGAAACCTCATCTCCAAAAACAAATAAAAAGAAAGCATAAAGAAATACATTTAGGCCAGCCACCGTGGCTCATGCCTGTAATCCCAGCACTTTAGGAGGCTGAGGTGGGTGGATCACGAGGTCAAGACCAGCCTGGAGTTCAAGACCAGCCTGGCCAACACGGTGAAACCCGGCCTCTACTAAAAATACAAAAGTTAGCCGAATGTGGTGGCAAGTGCCTGTAGTCCCAGCTACTCGGGAGGCTGAGGTGGAAGAATTGCTTAAACTCGGGAGGTGGAGGTTGCAGAGAGCCGAGATTGGGCCACTGCACTCCAGCCTGGGTGAGAGAGAGAGACTCTAAAAAAGAGAGAGAGAGAGAGAGAGAGAGAGAGAGAGATACCTTTAAATCCTCACTGCTAGCCTTTTCTAACCAGTTTTAGTATAAATATGAAGTTTTGTAATTATTGTGAAATTTCGTGTGTTATCTGCTCTTTAAAGTGTTTAAAGAGCATTTGAGAGACTCAGTTTGGACTTGGGATTTTCGTTAAATGATTAGAAGAGTTTAGTTAAAAATTTTGAGTAAATGTTTAAATGTTTAGGGAAATTTAGCTTATTTAAACCTATTAAGTTTGGGTTGGTTCCTCTTATAAGTAGTTTGAATATTTATGAGTGTTAATTATTTAAGAAATGTTAGTTTAACAAATTCATAAAATTAATAAATTTGGCATGGAAAAAAGCACAAATCATAGTGAGCATTACTCTCCATACACAAAAGCCTCTCAGACATTAAATAAGCTATCAATATATTCCAGGTCACCAGAAGTTTTATCTTTTCATCATATATGCCAACTTCAGTCATTAGTGGTGGATGCTATGTTGAGATCTATGGTGTCTGAGTTCAGTGGGAAATTCTGTCATGATTGACTAGTCATGTCTGCCATAGGTATGACAGCTCAGAGGTTCAGCATATATACAATATATTTATCAACATTGGGTCATTAATCAGAAAAGAATGTATCCAAACTATATTATCTTTACTACCCCCAGGAAAGTCTTCACTGAATTTAAAATGGAATATCATTACCTAGGCTTTTGTGTAGGGGTGATACAAGGAATATCCATCTAACTAATGTTTCTCTATATATTCAGAATTGAGATTGAGAACATTGTAATCTTGAACAGTGTCCCTACATAAGGTTTCTTGTAGTAAATTTCTCCTAGAAGTCAGTTGTAGAAAAAATGTTTTCACTGGGCGCAGTGGCTCAAGCCTGTAATCCAGCACTTTGGGAGGACAAGGCAGGCTGATTACTTGAGGTCAGCAGTTCAAGACCAGCCTGGCCAACATAGTAAAAGCCAGTCTCTATTAAAATTACAAAATTGGCAGGGCGTGGTCGTGCACCTGTAAGCCCAGCTACTCTGGAGGCTGAGGCAGGAGAATTCCTTGAATCCAGGAGGCAAAGGTTGCAGTGAGCCCAGATTGCACCACTGCACTCCTGCCTGGGCAACAGAGTAGGACTCTGTCTCAAGAAAAAAAAAAAAAGTGTTTTCGTTGAATGAAAGAGTATGACCCTTTTATTGGGCAAAAAAATAACAGTAAATTATTCTCTGTCAAATTGCAATCCTCCCTTCCCTCCTTTTTGTTCTTGCTCTGGTGGTGTGATCTGCATTGCTTACTAGTACTTTGTTGTGAATAGATTCTTTGGGGAACTCAAAGGGACTCTGATATCTGCATTGAGGTAGAGCACATAGGACACACACTGAGACAACACAAAAATAGAATAGTGAGGGGGGTCGGCTGAAGTCAGAGTTAAATATTTCAAATGCACTGTTGGAATCCATTCATTTCATAACGGAGTATTTAAGGGTTACAGAGACTACTACACACAGGTACAAGAAGATGAGTCATGGCTGAGCACAGTGCCTCACATCTATAATCACAACAGTTTGGGAGGCCAAGGGGGGAGAATCGCTTGACCCCAGAAGTTCAAGGCCAGCACTGGGCAACATAGGGTGACCCTTGTCTCTAATAAAAATACAAAAATTAGCCAGGCTTGCTAGTGCCGCCTGTGGTCCTAGCTACTCGGGAGGCTGAGATGGGAAGATTGCTTGAGTCCAGCAAGGTTGAGGCTGCAGTGAGCCAAAATCATGCCACTGCACCCCAGCCTGGGTGACAGGAGTGAGACTCTGTCTAAAAAAAAAAAAAAGAAAAAAGAAAAAAATTGTATTTTGGAAGTACTGTAGAATTCTAGTTTCCATTAATAGGATGAAATGGATTGAGAGTCAAGCTTGCAGGCAGGGACTACTGTTTCTGGAAAATATTGTTGGGTGAAAAAAGCAAGTGTGAAACAACGTGTACAGTGTGATCTTATTTCAATACCATATTTTTGCTGTGTATGTGTATATGTATGTATATTTGCATATGTATGTACTCACATACATTTTATACATATACATAAAGATCTTGAAAGATATATATCACTCTAATAATAGAGTTTATCTCCTAAGGAAGGGGAAGAGAGGAAGTACAGAGTGGGCAAAAGAACTTAGCCTTTGGCCTGTAATCCCAGCACTTGGGGAAGCCAAGGTGGGCGGATGGCTTGAGCTCAGGACTTTGAGACCAGCCTGGGCAACTTGGTTCTAACCCTGTCTCTACAAAAGATACAAAAATTAGTTGAATGTGATGGCGCACACCTGTAGTCCCAGCTACTTGGGGGACTGAGATGGGGTTGTTTGAACCTAGGAGGTGAAGGCTGCAGTGTGCTGAGATGGAGCCACTGCCCTCCAGCCTGAGTTACAAAGTGAGACCCTGTCTCAAAAGAAAAGAAAAGAAAAGAAAAGAAAAGAGAAAGAAAGAAAGAAAGAGAAAGAAAGAAGAAAGAGAGAGAGAGAGTGAAAGAAAAGAAAGAAAGAAAGAGAAAGAAAGAAAGAAAAAGAAGAGAAAAGAAAGAAAGAAGGAAGGAAGGAAGGAAAGAGAAAGAAAGAAAGAGAAAAAGAAAGGAGGGAAGGAAGGAGGGAAGGAAGGGAGGAAGGAAGAGGGGAAGGAAGGGAGGGAGGGAGGGAGGGAGAAAGAAAGAAAGAGAGACAGAAAGAAAGAGAGAGAGAAAGAATGAAAGGAAGAAACTTAGCCTTTGTTCTGCAGATCTTAATTTTGCAAGCAGAATGAGATCTACATCCAGTTATCTGTTGTGAGTCATGAAGTGACTTGAGACCTATTCAAATATAACATATTCTTCCAGGGAAAGTCTCTCAGCCATTCAGTGACTATTCACTGGGTACTGGGCACTGCTGGGGTGGTGGGAGATTTCTGCCCTGAAGAGTTTACAGTCCAGTTGTGGAAGAGAGAGACACACACAAGACACTAATCTAACGATGCTAACAATGTGTGCGTGCCAGGCAGTGTATAACATATGCATTCTCTAAAAGTTTGAGTTGGTTGGAAAAGCCTTCTCAGAGAGGCAGGGCTTGAACTGGTCCCTGGAGGAAGAGCTTTCCAGGTTAGGACTTCACTTGAGCAAATGCACGGATGTTGCTTTGTGTTGAGTATCAAATATGGTACATTTAAAGGACAGTCATGGCTGAGGGGTCAGTACCAGGAAGAAATGACATTGGAAAGGTGGTTGGGCCATCTCTCAAGATGAGGGCAGAAGGCAAGGCTGAGGTTCCTAACTGATAGCAATAACTAAACTTATATGTTTAATAGAAATTACACATGACCTGTTGGACAATGATGTACTATAAAATCATTTTAATTTGCTCACAGAGGCATGAGTTGGGTTTAAGGAAAGTAAAATCCTTTTAAAATGGACACTTTAGTCTTTTCCTCTTGTATCAAATTGCTGTTGGGGAATGAAGAGATTTTGGGATATGATGGGAATGCTCTTTTATTTTATTTTATTTTTTTTTAAGGATGGAGAAATACTTCATTTTTACACACTTTGACAAGGAGGTTTTCCATAAACAACCTTTCAGTGGAGAACAGAGAACATGAAAATCAGCCTCCAGATATCAGTAGCTGTGTCTGCTCAGGGCCGAGGTCCCCCTTGCGCATGTGGTAGGTGGAGGGGTGTACGTCCCTTCCTTTAGCAGTTTATCCCGTTGCTTCCAGAAGGTATTCAAACGTTTCATCGTTTTGTCCCAAAGCATACACTCTGTGAAATCATCATAGTCTATCTTGCACTCTTTCTCTGCCCGGACATTACTGATTCCATGTGCACATTCTAGCCATTCTTTTTCAAAAGCGTGGCATCGAGCAGGAAACTTGTAGGGCTGTTCAGCACTTTGGATTGTCCATCATTGATCTATGTTAAGGCCAAGCCTTTTCTGCACGTCCAAGAAAGCCATGGCGATCTGATGCTGGTGTCCTTGTCTCTTCTCTGGCCTCCCCTTCAGGACGACTCTGTCTTTTTTTTTTTTTTTTTCAGACATGGTCTCAGTCTGTCACCCAGGCTAAAGTGCAGTGGTTTGATCAGCAGCCTCGACTTCCTGGTTCCAGGCAATCCTCCCACCTCAGCCTCCCACATAGCTGGAATCACAGGCACATGCCACCACACCCAGCTATTTAAAATTTTTTTTTTTGTAGAGACAAGGTCTCATATGTTGCCCAGTGCTGATCTCAAAATCCTGGACTCAAGCAATTCTCCCACCTCGGCCTCCTAAGGTGCTGGGGTTACAGGCGTGAGCCACTGTGCTCAGCATTTTTTTTTTTTTTTTAAGTAGAGACAGGGTTTCACTCTGCTGCTGAATCTGCTCTCAACTTCCTGGGCTCAAGCAATCCTCCCACCTAAGTGTCCCAAGTAGGTGGGACTACAGGTGTGTGCCACCATGCCCAGCTAATTTTTTAATATTCTTGTGGAGACAGTGTCTCCTTATTTGTTCAGGCTGGTCTCAAGCTCAGGTGCTTGAGTGATCCTCCCACCTCAGCCTCCTGAAGTGCTGGGATTGCAATTGTGATCCACTGCACCTGCCCTACCCTGTGTCTTGATTGTCGTGGTGTTTTTACAGATGCAAACGTGTTAAAATCCTCTGCATTGCACACTTAAAATGGGCATGTTATCTTGTATGCAAATTACACAATATAAAATAACAGAGTTAATCTAAAAATAAAAAATAACTGCCAAGATTTCCTTTCCTTTGGCTGAGCAATACCACTGTAGAAATAGTTTAGGACTGCCGGGCGCAGTGGCTCACGCCTGTAATCCTAGCACTTTGGGAGGCTGAGGTGGGTGGATCACCTGAGGTCAGAAGTTCAAGACCAGCCTGACCATCATGGTGAAACCCCATCTTATAAAAAAAAAGAAAGAAATAGTTTAGGACTTTCAGTGACTAAACAGGAAAAGCAAGCTTTGGAGTTACCAAAGGGACTGGAAACAAAAATTTCCAATTAACTGTATGATTATTAACCAGCCAGCATGGGTTTACATAATTAAAAATTCCAGAGGTTTTCATGACTTTCATTTTTCTTTTGCTTTTAAACATATCCTTCAATAAGCCCATCATGAGAATGGCCTGTAGGTGGTGGGAAGTATGAATGGCCAGATGCAATTACTTCCCTAGACATTGCATTAGGACACACATACCCTTAAATTAGCATTGTAGCTGTTTTTTTGTTTTGTTTTATTTGTTTTGCTGTGTTTTGTTTTGTTTTTGAGACAGATTCTGGCTCTGTCACTCAGGCTGGAGCGCAGTGGCACGATCTTGGCTGGCTGCAACCTCCACCTCCCAGGTTCAAGTGATTCTCCTGCCTCAGCCTCCCAGGTAGCTGGGATTACAGGCATGTGCCACCACACCCAGCTAATTTTTGTATTTTTAGCAGAGACAGAGCTCATCTGGAACGCCTGACTTCAAGTGATTTGCCCGCCTCAGTCTCCCAAAGTGCTGAGATTACAGGCGTGAGCCACCGCCCCCACCTAAACTGGCATTGTAGAACATCTCTTTTTCAGCCTACATTGTACTGTTTGCTGTGTTATTTAAGAATATGCAATTCTGCTACAGAAGAAAGAAAAACACCTAAGATGGGTGAAACTCGTTGTAGTCGGCTCAGGCTGCTCTGACAAAACGCCACAGACTGAGTGGCTTCAACAGCAGGCGTTTATTTCTCACACATCTGGATTCTGGGAAATCCAGGATCAAGGTGCTGGCAGGTTCAGTTTCTGGTGAGAGCCCTCTTTCTAGCTTGCAGATGGCTGCCTTCTTGCTGTGCCCTCACATAGTGGAGAAAAAGAGCTCTCATCTCTGTTTTTTTTATAAGGACCCTAATTCTACTATGGGGGCTTCACCCTCATGGTCTCATCTAAACCTGATTACCTCACGAAGGCCCCGCCTCTAAATGCCATCACATTGGGGGTTAGAGCTTAAACATATGAATTTGGGGGAGACACCAACATTCAGCTCATAATACTCAAGAAATGTTAAGCATGGATAAAAACAAACTGAAGTAGCTTGTGAGAAATAAAATTCATAGGATATGTTAAGTATAGGTGGTGATTGAGCAAATAGCTTATGAAACAGAATTCATAAAATATGTTAAATATAGGTAGTAAGTAATATGTTTAAAAGGTCAGAATAAGTCTTAAAAAGAGGCCGGGTGCAGTGGCTCATACCTGTAATCTCAGCACTTTGGGAGGCGGAGGCAGATGGATCACCTGAGGTAAGCAGTTCAAGACCAGTCTGACCAACATGATGAAATCTCGTCTCTACAAAAAATACAAAAATTAGCAAGGCACGGTGGTGGGCGCCTGTAATTCCAGCTACTTGGGAGGATGAGGCATGAGAATTGCTTGAACCCGGGAGGCAGAGGTTGGAGTGAGCCAAGATCACACCACTGCACTCCAGCCTGGGTGACAGGGCAAGACTCTGTCTCAAAAAAAGAAAAAGACAAAAAGAAATGGAATGACTTCATCCCTAAATTAGGCACCGTTCGGCGATCTCAGTACTGCCTCCTAGGGCCCTCACATGTGCTTTGCACCAGAATTGCAGGTAAGTGTTCAGCAGGCTAACTGGTAAGCTGCAGCTCTGGCAGGCTTACTTGCACTTACTCTGCGTTTTTCTTTTCTTTTCTTTTGAGATGGAGTTTCGCTCTTGTTGCCCAGGCTGGAGTGCAATGGTGCGATCTCGCCTCACTGCAACCTCCACCTCCCAGCTTCAAGCAATTCCCCCGAGTAGCTGGGATTACAGGCATGTGCCACCACATCTGCCTAATTTTGTATTTTTAGTAGAGACGGGGTTTCTCCATGTTGGTCAGGCTGGTCTGGAACTCCCGACCTCAGGTGATCTGCCCACCTCGGCCTCCCAAAGTGCTGGGATTACAGGTGTGAGCCACCACGCCTGGACTGCTCTGCCATTTTCTACTAAAGTAAGCACAGGGGAGGGAGGGTATCCAGGCACTTTCTGCTGATCCCTCCCTATGTCATTCAACTTCATCTCTGCTCCTTCCAACCACACCATTGGCAGAGAAAGGTCATCTTCCCTCAGCCCTGCCTGCTCCCTCTCCTAAGTGTTAACCTACCCTGCCAACATCCTCCCTGCTTTCTGTTGTGTGTTTTAAGTAGGTTCAGTAATCTGCCCTTTGAGCAACATATATTTGGTCTGTGAGCCCTTCTGTCCCCTGACCTCTGAGAACACTTTCCTGATAGTAAATTGGAGGCTGCCTTTCCCCACAATACAGCCTGATTTGGTATATAGCCAAAGCAGCCTTAAACCTATTTGATGTTTGTATTGTTTTTGGTTTGTCTGTTTTTTGTGAGTTTGAGGCAGCCTATTGCTCTATTGCCCAAACTAGAGCGCAGTGGCACGATCTCAGCTCACTACAGCCTTGACCTCCCAGGCTCAAATGATCCTCCCACCTCAGGCTCCCAAAGTGCTGGAATTACAGGCATGAGCTACCACATCCAGCCCATTTGATGTTTTCAAATGCATATAAGGTGCAAGTAAAGTTTTATTCCTGACTTTCCAAACCAAGTAAGTGTTAGTATTCATTTGAGCCCCTTGTCACCCATGATGCCAGGCATCATGGGTGCTTATGATGAGGTGACGGAGCAGGGGATAAACCAAAGTTCTGTTGGGAGTGGGAAAGGATTTAGAGGGAGAGGCACATCCTTCCTGGATTCCCATCCATTCATTGATTCAGTAGACACTTAACGAATCCCATCTTGTTCCTAATTGTGGTTGGGTTAGAGTGATAAATCAGGTCAAATCCCAGCCTCAGGGGGCATGCTTTCTCCAAGAGGGCCCAGACGGATGGCCCCTACACAAACAAGCAAACTAAGTGCAGGAGAGGCATGAGAAAGGGCCACAGGAAAGAGAGGTGCATGTGGAGGCATGTGCTCTGGTGTGTGTTTGTGTGTGTGTATGGTGTGTGTGTGTGTGTGTGTGTGTGTCTGTGAATAAAAAGCAGACCTCACAGAGGATGTGTCATTTTAGAAGTCTTGAAGGAGGAGGCTGGGCATGGTGGCTCATGCCTGTAATCTCAGCACTTTGGGAGGCTGAGGTGGGTGGATCCCTGAGGTCAGGGGTTCAAGACCAGCCTGACCAACATGGTGAAACCTGTCTCTACTAAAAATACAAAAATAAGCCAGGCATGGTGGTGCATGTCTGTAATCCCAGCACTTTGGGGAGCTGAGGAGGGCGGATCACCTGAGATCGGGAGTTTAAGACCAGCCTGACCAACGCGGTAAAACACCATCTCTGCTAAAAATATAAATATTAGCCAGGCGTGGTGGTGGGCACCTGTAATTGCAGCTACTTAGGAGGCTGAGGCAGGAGAATTGCTTGAACCCAGGAGATGGAGGTTGCAGTGAGTTGACACCATGCCACTGCACTGGATGACAGAGTAAGACTCCATCCCAAAAAAAAAAAAATTAGCTGGGCCTGGTGGTACATGTCTATAATCTCAGCTTCTCAGGAGGCTGAGGCACAAGAGTCACTTGAGCCCCAGAGGCAGAGGTTGCAGTGAGCCGAGATCATGCTATTGCACTCCAGCCTTCACAAGAGTGAAACTCTGTCACAAAGAAACAAAAAAAGTCTTAAAGGAGGAATACGAGTTTTTCTGGTGGACAAACAACCACACTTTGGTCATTCAGAAGGAGGGATGATTATAAGCAAAGATCCAGGCATCTGGAAGAGTATGAGTGTGAGCTGGGCGCAGAGGCACCTGCCTGTAGTCTCAGCTATTCAAGAGGCTGTGGCAGGAGGATGGCTTGAGGTTAGGCGTTCGAGGCTGCAGTGAGCCAAGATTTCAACATAGCATTCCAGGCTGGGTGACAGAGCAAGACCCCATCTCTTAAATAAATAAATAAATAAATAAATAAATAAAAGCATGAGTGTGGACCATGGTGGAGCTAGGTATGAATGGAGCACGGGTGTAGAAAGGGAGAGGCAGGTGGCCACACTGGAAAGGGGAGCCAAATTGAATCCTAGGATGAAAAGCCCACAGCACTCACTTTAAGCTTTCCTTCTAGTTGCTCAAAATAAATAAATAATATTTTAAAACTTGCAGTCACTGTCAGTTGATCCTCCCCCTTCATCCATTCTGATAGCAAGTTCTGTTTGCTCTACCTTCAAACAATATCCTGCAAGGCTGGCCTGGATCCAGGTGATGGTCACCTGTCCACCGAGGGGCTGCAATAGCCTCTCAACAGCTCGCCCCACTTCTGTCCTTACCTGCCCCTCCCCAGCATTCTACTCAACCCAACCCAGTAGCCAGGGTGATTTTTTTCCTTTTTTTTTTTTTTTTTCTTAGAGACAGAGTCTCACTTGGTCTCCCAGGCTGGAGTGCAGTAGTGTGATCTCAACTCACTGTAACCTCCACCTCCTGGGTTCAAGCCATTTTTGCACCTCAGCATCTGGGACAATAGGTGTGTGCCACCAAGCCCAGCTAATGTTTGTATTTTTAGTAGAGACAGGGTTTCACCATGTTGGCCAGGCTGGACTTGAACTCCTGACTTCAGGTGATCCACCTGCCTCGGCCTCCCAAAGTGCTGGGATTACAGGCGTGAGCCACAGCTTGCAGCCTCATCACCATATTTATGTCTCAGAAAGATCCCTCTCAAGGAGGCTGAGCTGAAGCAGGGGACAAGAGGTGATAAAGGCCCTGCCACAGAGAAAGGCTAGATTCCAGAGACATTTACAAACGAACAGAGATCAAAAGTCATTTACAGACTGACTACTGAGATTAGAATTAGTAATAAAGAGTCAACTCAATGTAACCCAGCACATATTTGGTGCATATTTGCTATAGGCAAGGGATCATGGGAGAAAGAAATAAAAGAACAGATGGGACAGACCATGCCCCAAGGGAGGCACTAGGTCACATGAGCAGGGAGCTGGGGAGAATTTGGTGCACGTGCTGGGAGAATGGGGGCAGAAAACGCTGGAGTTCCATCATGGGGGAAAATTAGAGAAGATGTCATGGGGTAGGGAATATCTAAGCTAGGTTCTGGAAGAATTTCAAAGGCAAAGACTGGAAAGAAGAGTGTGTGGCAGGACAGATTTTGAATTTCACCCTCTCTACCATCTCTTGCAGAACTTTCGATGGAATTGCCAGTGATTTGAGAAATCATTATTTCCACACTTCATAAAACAAAATACAATTTTAAAAGAGGACAAGTTACACAGAAAAGCAGCAAGGAAGAATGAAGATCACACACCACCAGAATAATCTGGTCCAGAACAAGTGAACCATGCCTGTAAGATTTTAAGGAAACACACAAAATCACTTCCTTGTTCAGATAAGTCACAAAGGGAACAACACAAAAACCCTCGGAGTGAGTGACTCTGCTGACTCCCGGACTTTGACCTGGGAGGACAATTTTCTCTCAGAGTTGTTTTATGGCAAGCTAAGGTCCTTGGTAAGCAGGATTTCTACATAAAGGCTGACAGTCATGCCGGCTTGAGGAACTTGCCTACATTTTTAATAAAACTGTCAGATTAAGCCATGCCTGACTGCAGTCTATTATTAATACAAATTCTTAACTCTCAATTAGTTAACTGGCTAGTAAAAGGAACCTGGCTTATAAGATTGTTGCTGATGAATATAATGCTTTGTTCTCCAGCAAAACATATGCTTAGGTTGTGTAATTAGAAGAAGGGCCTCCGCCCTCCTTCCCCATAGGGAGATCATGTGCAGCTGAATAAAGGAGCTTATTATACCTGTGAGGGGTCAAAGTCTGTGGATCTGTGGCTTATGGTATTATGACAGATTACAAAATCACTCTATTATGCTAGTCAGTCTGTTTCCAAGCACCTAGCAGGGAGCTAGCTCAGCACTAGATGCTTCGAAACAAGATTTCCATTGGTTTTCTTCCTAAGGTCTCATGACTGGTCAGCTGTTGTTGACATCACCCCGCCACTCACATGTCAGCCAGAGCCTTTCTGTCTGACTTCTGCCTCCGTCACTGCCAAGCTGTCCTCTGCGAGTCAGCTCTTGCCTCAGGCCACAACCAGCTCACAAGAAGAGCTCAGATGGATTTGAAATCCACAGGCTTTTGTGCTAGTGAAAAGGAATCGGAAGTGGAACACTTACACCCGAGTGTCTTCTGTTTCTGATTCTCCTTCTCGCCCGTCCTTCCCCTCTCCCCACTCTTTTTCTCTTTGACTACTTCCCTGGTTCCTCATCCCTCTCCTTCCCACCATAAGCATATGCCTTCTTTTAAAACATATTTATTTTATTTTATTTATTTTGAGACAGAGTCTTGCTCTGTTGCTCAGGCTGGAGTGCAGTGGCGTGATCTCAGCTCACTGCAACCTCCGCCTCCTGGGTTCAAGCAATTCTTCTACCTCAGCCTCCTGAGTAGCTGGGATTACAGGTGCCTGCCACCACAGCTAGCTAATTTTTTTGTATTTTTAGTAGAGACAGGGTTTCACCTTGTTGGCCAGGCTGGCCTTGAACTCCTGACCTCAAGTGATCCACCCTCCTCGGCCTCCCAAAGTGCTGGGATTACAGGTGTAAGCCACTGTGCTTGGACTAAAATGTATTTAGAGAAGAGCGCAGCTAATATATCTGTCTCCTCCAAAAGCCTTTGTTTTGAAGTCAATGGTCACACGCACCTACAAAACCATTTCAAATTCAAGGGGTCAAAAGATATTTGCCTAATACTTCAAAGAAGTGGCTATACAGAAAGTTGATTTTATTACTTTAGCAGGCAAATAATTATTCTCCAAAGTTTTCTTCCCTTAACCCTTCTACATTTCCAGCAGTCTTCTGCCATTGGCTGAATTTTCTGCGTGGGAAGGGGCGGGGTGGGGAGTGATTGTCTACATTCCTGCCACCCTCAGCCTCCCTACCTAGTTTCTGCAACTGTCTAAACAGCCCAGAGTTTACACAGCAGAAATTCACTGGGGGATATGATATGTCAAATCACAATATTTATAAGACTTAATGAGTAGGAATAAAACCACAATTTTCCAAGTAGTGACACCTGGAAGAAAAATCATGGAAACCATATCCACAGGGTCTTTGAGGAGCAGAGCTGCTCCCCTGAGGCAGAGGAAGAGTCTGGCTCCAGTGGAAAGCCAATGTTCACTGCTGCATACTGGGAAGTCACGCCGCATGGAAGACACAGCCGCTCTTCATCAATGAATATTTTGTGGTGGTGACCATTAAGGACTGAAAATACCTATGGTAAGGCAAGAGCTGACAGAAACCTGGACAGACCTGGGGAGAAATGCTGTCTCCCAAAAGGACTCTGAGTTATAAATGAGGAAGCAGCCACTGAGTTCATCAAGGGTTTGTGTCAGTCATGTCTGTATTCAATGGTTTAGTGTTATTTTTTCCCCACGTGTTAGTCCATTCTCACGCTGCTATTGTCAGAGGTGTTCGAACCAGAGCGACTCCATCTTGAGTGAGTCGCTGGGAAAATGAAGCTGGGACCTGCTGGGCTGCATTTCCAGAAATGTATTCCTAGCGTCTCGATGTTTATGGTTAATGGAACAGATTGATGATGTTTACTAAACAGACCCAGACTTGGGAATGTCCTAATATCCCAATATCTGGAGAACAAAGACCTTCCTAATTTTGCTTTAAAGATAATATTCTTGCAAAATATAGTAATTAAGAAAATTAATCCTTTATCATAAAACCTTGTGACAGAGCACATCTCCCCATGATCTTTTTTCTTGGTTTTTGTTGTTGTTTTGAGAAGGAGTTTTGTTCTTGTTGCCCAGGCTGTAGTGCAAGGTGTGACCTTGGCTCACTGCAACCTCTGCCTGCTGGGTTCAAGCAATTCTCCTGCCTCAGCCTCCCAAGTAGCTGGGATTACAGGCATGCACCACCACACCTAGCTAATTTTGTATTATTATTATTATTTTTTTTTAAGTGGGGACAGGGTTTCTCTATGTTGGTAAGTCTGGTCTTGAACTCCCGACCTCAGGTGATCCACCCACCTCAGCCTTCCAAAGTGCTGGGATTACAGGTGTGAGCTGCTGCACCTGGCCTGTTGTTGTTCTGAGACAGGGTCTTGCTCTGTCACTTAGGGTGGCGTGCCGTAGTATGACCTCAGCTCACAACTTCTGCCTCCTGGGTTCAAGCAATTCTTGTGCCTCAGTCTCCCGAGTAGCTGGGACTACATGCATGTGTCACCACGCCTGGCTAATTTTTGTATTGTTACAAAAATTAGGGGTTTCACCATGTTGGACAGGCTGGTTTCTAACTCCTAACCTCGAGTGATCCACCTGCCTTGGCCTCCCAAAGTGCTGGATTACAGGCATGAGCCACCACACCTGGTCCATAATCTTTTTTTTTATCACACACACACACACACACACACACACACACTTTTGGGAACACCCTACTCTGTGGAGCAGCTGTTCTTTCACCACTTCACTTTCTTAATAAACTTGCTTTTGCTGTGCACTGCGGACTCACCCTGAATTCTTTCTTGAGTGAGATCCAGGAACCCTCTCTTGAGTTCTGGATTGGGACTCCTTTCCTGTAACACTGTGAAGAAATACCCAAGACTGGTTAATTTATTTTTTTAAAAAAGAGGTTTAATTGACTCACAGTTCAGCATGGCTTGGGTGGTCTCCGGAAACTTACAACCATGACAGAAGACACCTCTTTACAGGGCGGCAGGAGACAGAATGAGTCAGAGTAAAGGGAGAAGCCCCTTAAACTATCAGATCTCCTGAGAACCCACTCACTATCACACGAACAGCATGGGTAAAACCGCCCCCATGATTCAATTATCTTCATCTGGTCCTGCCTTTGACACATGGGTATTATTACAATTCAAGGTGAGATATGGGTGGGGACACAGAGCAAAACCGTATCATTCTACTCTGGCCTCTTTCAAATCTCATGTCCTCACATTTCAAAACACAATCATGTCCTTCCAACAGTCCTCCAAAGTCTTAACTCATTCCAGCATTAATCCAAAAGTCCAAGTCCAAAGTTGCATGTCAGACAAGACAAGTTCCTTCTGCCTATGAGCCTGTAAAATCAAAAGTTAGCTACTTCCTAGATATAATGGGGGTACCAGCATTGGGTAAATACACCCATTCCAAAGGGGAGAAATTGGCCAAAACATAGGGGCCACGGGCCCCATGCAAGTCCAAAATCTAATAGGGCAGTCATTAAACATTAAAGTTCCAAAATAATCACCTTTGACTCCATGTCTCACATCCAGGTAATGCCGATGCATGAGGTGGGCTCCCATGGCCTTGGGCAGCTCCGCACCTGTGGCTTTGCAGGGTACAGTCCCTCTCCCAGCTGCTTTCACAGCTAGTGTTGAGTATCTGCAGGTTTTCTAGGCACACAGTGCAAGCTGTTGGTAGATAACCATTCTGGGGTCTGGAGGATGGTGGCCCTCTTTACAGAGCTTCACTAGGCAGTGCCCCAGTGGGGACTCTGTGTGGAGGCTCTAACTCCACATTTCCCTTCCACATTGGCCTAACAGAGGTTCTCCATGAGGGCTCCACCCCTGCAGCAGATATCAAGGCATCTCTGGATTAGAGATTTCCATACATCCTCTGAAATTTAGGCAGAGGTTCTGTAACCTTCTTGACTTTTGTGTACCTGCAGGCACAACACCACATGTAAGCCAACGAGACTTGGGGCTTGCACCCCCTAAATCAATGGCCCAAGCTATACCTTGGCCCCTTTTAGCCACAGCTGGAGCTGAAGCATCTGGGGCACAGGGCACCACGTCCTAAGGCTGCATGCAGCAGGGGGTCCTAGGCCTGGCCCATGAAACCATTTTTCCCTTCTAGGCCTCTGGACCTATGATGGGAGGGGCTGCTGTGAAGGTCTTTGACATGCCCTGGAGACATTTTCCCCGTTGTCTGGGTGATTAGTATTTGGCTTCTCATTACTTATGTAAATTTCTGCAGCCAATTTGAATTTATCTCCAGAAAATGGGTTTTTCTTTTCTATCACATCATCATGCTGCAAATTTTCCTAACTTTTATGCTCTGCTTCCTCTCAGATGGTTTGTTGCTCAGAAATTTCTTCCACCAGATACCCTAAATCATCTTTCTCAAGTTCAAAGTTCCATAGATCTCTAGGGCAGGGCAAAGTTTCACCAGTCTCCTTGGTAAAGCATAGCAAGAGTCACCTTTATTTCAGTTCCTAACAAGTTCCTCATCCCCATCTGAAACCACCTTAGCCTGGACTTCATTGTCCACATCACTATCAGCATTTTTGTCAAAACCATTTGACAAGTCTCTAGGAAGTTCCAAACTTTCCCACATTTTCCTGTTTTCTTCTGAACCATCCAAACTGTTCCAACCTCTGCCTGCTACTCAGTTTCAAAGTTGCTTCCACATTTTCAGGTATCCTTATGGTAGCACCCCACTCCTGGTACCAATTTACTATATTAGTCTGTTCTCATGCTGCTATGAAGAAATATACTAGACTGGGTAATTTATAAAGAAAGGAGGTGTAATTGACAGTTTCACATGGCTGGGAAAGTCTCAGGAGACTTACAATTAGGAAGGCACCTCTTCCCAGGGCAAAAGGAGAGAAAATGAGTCCAAGCGAAGGGAGAAGTCTCTTATGAAACCATCAGATCCCATGAGAACTCACTATCATAAGAACAGCATTGGGGATATGCCCCAATATTCAGTTATCTCCACCTGGTCCTGCCCTTGACACATGGGGATTATTACAATTCAAGGTGAGATTTGGATTGGAACACAGAGCCAAACCATATCACCATGTCTTCTCTGTATTCTTATAGCTTCCACAATTTTATATAATGGTCCTATCAACACAATGTGAGTGGATGATCTGTCGTAAAGAAGCCTGCATGGATCTATACAGTTTTTACCTGATATGTGTAAGATGTTCTCTGACTAGAGTAGACAAGGGAAGTTGGGAAGAGATTCATTATAGGTGAAGAACTGAGGACGTGGGACCTGAGATATTTGAACCAAGAGCCTGTGGTGTCATGCAAAAAGCATGGGCTCTGTCATTAGAAACATGTGGATTTCATTCATGGCTTACACTTACTAGTTGTGTGAACTTCGACAAGTTTCTAAGCTTTTCTGAGTCTCTGTTTCATCATATGTAAAAGTGAGAATAACATAATCAGAAATACTTTGGGAGAAAACCAATTTGAAAAGTGCCCACAACAGGGTTTAGCACATAGCAGGAGCTCAGCACTGGGTAGTTTTTTTTTTTCAAATCACTATTCATTTTGAAACACTGGAAACTTTAGTGGTATCCAAAGTGTCCTAGCTTTTAATGCTGAAGGATTCAGCAAACATTTTAACATCATACGGTGCAGAACAACGTTGCTATTACTGCTTCATGGGCTAATAAAAAGCCTATGTTCCAGGCAATTTTCAAAAAGTGAAGCACCTCGTGTCTTTCCCTTTTGTTAGATTATGAGATTCTTTTTTTGAGACAGAGTCTCACTCTGTCACCCAAGCTGGAGTACAGTGGTGTGATCTTGGCTTACTGCAACCTCCGCCTCCCAGGATCAAGCAATTCTCCTGCCTCAGCTTCCTGAGTAGCTGGGATTACAGGCACCTACCACCATGCCTGGCTAATTTTTGCATTTTTAATAGAGACAGGGGCTTCACCATGTTGGCCAGGCTGGTCTCAAACTCCTGACCTCAGGCGATCCACCGGCCTCGGCCTCCAAAAGTGTTGGGATTACAGGCATGAGCCACCTTGCCCAGCCTTACATTATGAGATTCTTAAAGAAAAGAATGCTGGCTTATGCATCTCACCAACTTCAGGACATACCATCAACAGGCACGTCACAGTTCCCAATACTACATAGGCATTCTCATTGAAGAATTTAGACTGATGTGTGAAAAAGCCCTAATAATATGCCACCTTTGCTTTTTGAGTTTTTAATTTAATTTTATTATTATTATTTTGAGACCATGTTGGCCAGGCTGGAGTGCAGAGGCTCAAGAGATCCTCCTACCTCAGAATCCCAAGTAGCTGGGACTACAGGCATGCACCACTGTGTCCAGCTACTTTTTCTTTTTTTTTTTTTTTTGGAGACACAAGGATCCCACTGTTTTGTCCAGGCTGGTCTTGAACTCCCGGCACAAGCAATCCTCCTGCCTTAGCCTCCTAAAGTGCTGGAATTACAGACATGAGCCACTGCACCCAGCCGATGTGCCACCTTTCAAGATGATGGGAAACACTACGGGGAACTGTCAGAGTGCAGCCCTGGTTTAGGAAGAACTGCTATTAGAACCAATTGCCTTGGGATGATTGAGTCTATATGTCTTACCGCCCACACTGATGTTCTTGGGAGCTTCATTCCTGGCAAACAATTTCAAATCCAGTCAACATCATAATTGCACAACCCATTGCTATTTGAACAACACTCACAATCCTCCAGCTTGTTTTATTTTATTTTTTATTCTTATTTTTGTTTAGAAACAGTGTCACTATGTTGCCCAGGCCAGTCTTCAACTCCTGGCCGTAAGTGATCCTTCTGCTTTGGCCTCCCAAAGTGCTGGGATTACAGGTGTGAGCCACCACACCCAGTCTTTATTTGTTCATTCGTATATTCAACAAGTATTTATCAAGCATCTCCGACATGTCAGGTACTATCTGAGATGCTGGGAATATATATAGTGAACCAGACAAGCACATGCTTATGGACCTTCAGCATTACTAAGCATCAGGGAAATGCATATCAAAACTACAGTGAGATATCATCTTACCCAGTTAGTCTGGTTGTTGTTTATTTTTTCTAGATTAGGTTATGAAACTGGCGAATTTTTGTATTTTTGGTAGAGACAGGGTTTTACCATCTTGCCCAGGCTGATCTGGGCTCAAGCAATCCACCAGCCTTAGCCTCCCAAAGTGCTGGGGTTATAGGCATAAGCCAATGTACCAGGCCTAGACTGGCTATTGTTAGAAAAAAAAAAAAAAAAAAAAAAAAAAAAAAAAAGAAAGAAAGAAACAGATCCCGGCAGGGATGCAGAGAAAATTTAAACTCTTATACACTGTCAGTGGAAACAAAAATTAATATAGCCAAGAGACTAAGAGGAAGGTGGAGATGGCTAATGGGTACAAAAAAAATTTAAAAGAATGAATAAGACCTACTATCTGATAGCACAAAAGGGTGACTATAGTCAATAAAAACTTTTTTTTTTTTTTTTTTTGAGACAGGGTCTCACTCTATCGCCTAAGCTGAAGTGGAGTGGTGTGATCTTGGCTCACTACAACCTCCACCTCCTGGACTCAGGTGATCCTCTCTCACTTCACCCTCCCGAGTAGCTGGGACTACAGGTGCATGCCACTACATCTGGCTAATTTTTTGTATTTTTTTTTTTTTAGTAGAGATAGGGATTCACCATGTTGCACAGGCTGGTCTTCAACTTGTGGGCTCAGGTGATCCACCCACCTCAGCCTCCCAAAGTGCTGGGATTACACGTGTGAGCCACCGTGCCTAGCCTAATAATAACTTAAAAGCATATTTTAAAAAACTTAAAGTGTCAATGAATTGTTTGTAATTCAAAAGGTAAATGCTTGAGGGTATGGATACCCCATTCTCCATGATGTGCTTATTTCCCATTGCATGCCTATTTCAAAACATCTCATGTACTCCAATATATGAGATGCAATATATGCACCCACTATACTGCAATATATGCACCCACTATGTACCAACAAAAATAAAATTTTTAAAAAGTTTTTAAAAGATAATTAGTGCAGCCATTATGGAAAACAATATGAAGATTTCTCAAAAAACTAAAACTACAACTACAATATGATCCAACAATCCCACTGCTAGGTATTTACCCAAAGGAAAGAAAATTAGTATATCCAAGGGATGCTTGCACACCCATGTTAACTGCAGCACTTTTTACAATAGCCAAGATACAGAATCAACCTAAGTGTCCATCAATGGATGAATGGGTAAATAAAATGTGGTATATATACACAATGGAGTTCTGTTCAGCCATAACAAAGAATGATGTTTCCTGGAGTTCATTATGTTAAGTGAAATACGCCAGGCACAGAAAGACATATACCACACGTTCTCACTCATATTTGGAAGCTAAAAAAGTTGCCCTCATGGTGGTAGAGAATGTAATGGTGGTTATGAGAGACTGGGAGGGTGTGTTGGTGGGTCAGGGGTGCATATTGGTTAATTGTACCAATTAAACATACAGGTATAAGAATGAATACTTTTTAAAATGTTGAATGGCAGAATAGGGTGACTATAGTTAGCAACAATGTATTATATATTTCAAGATAGCTATAAGAGAGACTTGAAATACTCCCAACACATAGAAATGATAAGTACTTTAGGCAATGGATAAATACTCCGACTTGATTATTACACACTCTATGTATGTAACAAAACATCACATGCACTTCATATACATGTATAAATATTAGGCATCAATAAAAAAATTAACTCAATGATTTCAGGTCATGGTAGGTGCTATGAGGGAGACAAATAGGCTGATGAGCTGCAGACTGGGTGGAAAAGGTCGAGCCTCCTGCAGATAATATGCCTCAGACAGGCTTCCACTGGGAGGACAAGGAGCCAGTCAGAGGGAGAAGGGCAGGGTCCAGGCCTTGAAGCAAGGAATAGTGGACAAAATGCAAGGAACAGAGTGGAAGACAGCTGGCTGGAGCTTGGAGTGAGGGCAGGGGATTAAGACACAAGCCTGGAAGAAGCAGGCAGCATCAGTTCACAGAGCCAAGGAGGCTAAAGAGAGTGAAAGGTTCAGGCTGACCACAAGGCTCTCAGGGTTCTCTCATAAAATGTTTGTTTGGTGGCTACTTTCTGTGTGTATACATTCTGTTTCTTCTGCAGGGTACCAAGAGGGCAACCTGGACCATAAGAAATGTAAACTTATTCTTTAGCATCCAAGTGATGAAAAATTACTCATCAATTGCACAATTAAAAAATTATTTGCTCTCAAATCAAATTATACTATAAGCTATTAATCTTAAGTCAGTCTTTGTCTATCCTAATGAACAAGGCCCTATGTTTTCAACCCATACTTAAGGGCAGAATGGGAAGCAGTTCTCCCTGGGAACAGTTTATCAAGAGTAATCTCTTTGGTATTGTATTAATCCATTTTCATGCTGCTGATAAAGACTTACCTGAGGCTGGGAAGAAAAAGAGGTTGAATTGGACTTACAGTTCAAGTGGCTGAGGAGGCCTCAGAATCATGGCAGGAGGAGAAAGGCAATTCTTACATGGTGGCAGCAAGAGAAAAATGAGGAAGAAGCAAAAGCAGAAATCCCTGATAACCCCATTAGATCTCATCAGACTTATTCACTATCACAAGAATAGCACAGGAAAGACCAGCCCCCATGATTCAGTTACCTTCCCCGAGTCCCTCCCACAACACATGGGAATGCTGGAAAATGCAATTTGAGATTTGGTGGGGACACAGCCAAACCATATCAATATTTTTGTTTCAATTTTTTTATGCTGCACCAGAGTAAAGAGACACTTGGATGGGTACCTTTCAAATACCTGAGAATACAGAAGGAAAGTAGTCAACCAAATCCAAGAAAAGAAAGTAAAGAAATGAGCAAGGCATGCAAGAAAGTTCTAAGCCTCCTGAATCCATCCAGAGCTGATGGTCCCTATTGCTCCATGGAGTTGATGAGGATGTTATTAGACCTCTGTACCTGAGAAATACTGACCACTGGCTAGCTAACTGGAGGAACAAATTAGAAATCTAATGATTAAACTGACATTAAAAGCATTTTTATTTCCTACTTTAATTGGGATTTCTTTTTATTCTATCTTACATGGGTTTTGCTCCTTAACTCAGGAAACATTCTGAAAGCAAAAATGCATGGGTGATATTGCTATTATTTTTTTCAACAAAAGAAAACAAAATTCAGCCAGTTGCCGTGGCTCACGCCTGTAATCCCAGCACTTTGGGAGGCCAACAGGGCTGGATGGCTTGAACTCAGGAGTGCGAGACCAGCCTAGGCAACATAGCAAAACCCCATCTCTACAAAAATTACAAAACAAAATTAGCCAGGCATGGTGGCATGCTCCTGTGGCCCCAGCTACTCAGGAGGCTGAGGTGGAAGGACGGCTTGAGCCTAGGAGTGGAGGTTGCAGTGAGCTGAGATCATGCCACTGCATTTCAGCCTAGGCAACAACAGAGTGAGACCCTGTCTCCCAAAAAAAAAAAAAAAAAAGAAAAAAATATTTTTTCTTCAATGACTGAAGTTTTCTTTCATTTTACTGTTATTTTAGAGAAGCAAGGCAGTGTGACATAGTAGAGAGAATTGGGGACCATGAGTCTAAAGACTTGGTTTCCAGTGGTCCTGGGAAATCATTTCATCCCTCTGAGGTTTGGTTTTCCCCAGGAGCTATTAAGCCATATACAGAAGAGTTCCTTGGGTCCCTTCCAGCTTTAAGAGTCTGCTATTCTAGAAAGCAAGGAGCTGTTTCTGAGCGAGGATAAAGGAAGCACAGGCTGGGTGCGGTGGCTCATGCCTGTAATCCCAGCACTTTGGGAGGTTGAGATAGGCGGATCAATTGAGTCCAGGAGTTCAAGACCAGCTTGGGTCTTGAACAGTGAAACCCCATCTCTACAAAAAAATACAAAAATTAGCTGGGCATGGTGGCAGATGCCTGTAATCCCAGCTACCCAGGAGGCTGAGGCACAAGAATCGCTTGAACCCAGGAGGTGGAGGTTGCAGTGAGCTGAGATTGCATCACTAAACTCTTGCCTGGGCAAAAGAGTGAGACTTCTTCTCAAAAAAAAAAAAAAAAAAAAAAAAGAAAAAAACAAGGATATACAGTTTAAAGTTTTATATAAAATTTAATTGCCTGTGTACAGTTAAGCTCCATTCTCACTGATTGTTAATAATGAGTAATCCGTGGTTTCTCACCTGGGATCTGCCTGGATCCTGTTCTGGGCCCAAGGCCCACCCCGTTGGTATACTGGTATCGGAATTAGATCCCAATCTCTGCAAGGTCAGGTCTGCTTCCGTCGGATTTTCTGCTGTAGCCCCAGTGCCTGGCACACTCCCTGCCTTGCCTTAGGGGACCAGTGATATTTCTTTAATGAATGAATGCGTGGACACAATCCAGCACTAGGACTTGAGGATAAACTGGATCTGGTTGGATTATTTCTGGAGAGGCTGAAAGGAGATAGAATTTAAGGGGTAAATATGAATCAAAACAGAAGGGCTAACACCAGAGGAGTACTGCATATGCTATGATTCTGTTTTCTCTCCTGAGAGACTTTTGTGAAGGCAATGTAAGAAATAAGGGGAAAGTTTGAGCAGAAAAGGTCAGGAACTTGGGGTATGAACAGGGAAGTGAAAGAATTCCTAGGCTCGGAACAAAGCATGGGACCTGGGTGTCGTTCTTGCCGGTGTTGGCTTTGTGACATTCGGACAGTTCATCGGCTTCCAGATGAGATTTGATCTCCATGAAACCTTTCTGGAAATCAGACTCCTTTCTGGATGGCTTAAACATTTGAAAACAAGTTGACAACATACATCTTTATAGTGAGTTACACTGAAGTTAAGGAAACCCCAGTTCAAGGCTACATTCCTCAAAGCATGTTTTTAATTTTGTCTTAGTAATTTAATAGGGTTTTGTGGAAGAAAAAAAGGGCGAGTAAAACCAATGTTAAGCTGATTTCTTTATTGTAATTCTCACAGCCTTTAATATTAATGTACATATATACATTATGAATCGCCAAGATATTGTGTGTGTGTGTGATCTCTTAAGACTAGAATTCTTCAGGATCTTTTTTTGGGAAATACTGACTTATTGAGTAATTCCACCTTCTTCTTATATACTTTTTTGCTGCAGAAATTCCCCTTAAGTTTCAACAACTTTCTCTTCATTTTCCTTTTGTGTGGCATGGCAAAAGCCAAAATGAAAGTTTAAAGACCCTATCTATCTATCTGTCTATCTATTTGCGTGCGTGTGTGTGTGTGTGTGTGTGTGTGTGTGTGTGTGTATATATATACAGATATATATATATACACACACACACACACACAAAGATAGATCTTATCTCTCTATTTGTCTATCTATATCTTATCTATCTGTAGATAGATAGATAGATACTTTTTTTTTTCTTTTTTTTTTTTTTTTTTTTTTCTGTCACTCAGGCTAGAGTGCAGTGGAGCGATCTTGGCTCACTATAGCCTTGACCTCCTGGGCTCAAGCCATCCTCCCACCTCAGCCTCCCAAGTAGCTAGGACTACAGGCAC
>NW_016107475.1:701282-710020 GCF_001604975.1 Cebus imitator | reverse complement strand
CTCCTGAGTAGCTGGGATCACAGGAGCGTGCCACCACACCTGGCTTATATATATATATTTAGCATACACAGGGTTTTGCCATGTTGCCCAGGATGGTCTTGAACTCCTAGGCTCAGTGATCCTCCCACCTCAGCTTCCCAAAGTGCTGGGATTATAGGCGTGAGGCACTGTGCCCGGCCTTATTTATGGATTTTCAAAAAATAAAAAATAAACAACCTGCCATCATCCTCAGCAAACTGATGCAGGAGCAGAAAACCAAACACCACATATTCTCACTTATAAGTGGGAGCTGAACAAGGAGAACACATAGACATAGGGAGGGGAACAACACACACTGTGGCCTGTGGTGGGGGGAGGAGGCAGGGCGAAGGAGAATATAAGGAGAAATAGCTAAAGGATGCTAGGCTGAATACCTGGGTGATGGGTTGACAGGTGCAGCAAACCACCATGGCACACACATTTCCCTATGAAACAAAACCTGCACATCCTGTACATGCACGCTGGAACTTGAAAAAGAAAAATGTCTAATAAACATAGGAAAATGTCAACTTCACTAGTAGTCAAAGGGATGCAAGTTAAGACAAGTTATCACTTATCAAAGGAAGAAAATTAATAAATTAGAATTAAAATTAAAAACAACCACACTAGGCCCAAATAAGAAACACATCTTAGCCAGAAGTTGCTTCAATGACTAAGATTTATTTATTTATTTATTTATTACTCTGCTGCTCAGGCTGGAGTACAATGGTGTGATCTCGGCTCACTGCAACCTCTGCCTCCCTGGTTCAAGCAATTCTGCCGCAGCCTCCCAAGTAGCTGGGATTACTAGCTCACAGTATGGTGGCTCACTTTCATACTGTTATCCCAGCACTTTGGGAGGCTGAGGTGGGCGGATCACCTGAGGTCAGGAGTTCGAGACCGGCCTGACCAACATGGAGAAACCTTGTCTCTACTAAAAATACAAAAACTAACTGGGTGTGGTGGTGGGTGCCTGTAATCCCAGCTACTCGGGAGGCTGCGGCAGAATTGCTTGAACCAGGGAGGCAGAGGTTGCAGTGAGCCGAGATCACACCATTGCACTCCAGCCTGAGTGACAGAGTAATAAATAAATAAATAAATAAATCTTAGTCATTGCAGCAACTTCTTATTTGACTATCATCTGCTCAGTTTCATACTCTGACAGGTGTGTCTCCTTCATGGAGCATGAAGGAATGCAGCAATAAAGGCTGAGGCTGTCCTGAACACTGGCTGGAAAAGCGGCGTTGAGGAAAGGAGCACAGTGAGACTCCAGGATGCGCCGCCCATGCAGTGCTGAAGATTCTGAGCTGCCCTCTCAAAGCACGGTAAGAACGTGGGTGGTCCTGAGCTCAGAGAGCTGCCCCCACTCCAGTAAGGGTTTTTCCTTAAGAGATTCTTTGGAGAATTCATTTTCTTTTCCTTTTTTTTAGAGACAGAGTCATGCTTCCTGGCCAAGGCTGCAATGCAGTGGTGCAATCATACATAGCTCACTGCAGCGTCAAACTCCTGGGCCCAAGTGATCCTCTCATCTGACTCCTGAGTAGCTGGCATGTGCCACCATACCTGGCTAGTTCTGTTCGTTTGTTTGTTAAGACAGAGTCTGACTCTATCACCCTGGATGGAGTGCAGTGGCATGGACTTGGCTCACTGCAATCTCCGCCTCCTGGGTTCAAGTGATTCTCCTGCCTCAGTTTCCCAAGTAGCTGGGATTACAGACGTGCAACACCATGCCTGACTAACTTTTGTATTTTTAGTAGAGGCAGAGTTTTGCCCTATTGGCCAGGCTGGCCTCGAACTCCTGATCTCAAGTGATCCACCCGCCTTGGCCTCCCAAAATATTGTGATTACAGGTGTGAGCCACTGCACTGGTACCATTTTCAGTACAAGTTGGAGTGGTAGTTGGATTAATGAGCTGTTGTGTAACTCAGGGACAACTGTGCAAGTTATAATTTCTCCACTTGCCTCCTAGATTCATTCTTTATCCTTTCTTGCCCTGCTCTGTGCCCACGAAGACTGAACCAATCCTTTCAGATCAGAGGCCAAGAGGAGAGAGGGGTCAGGCTTTGTTCTCTACACCTTTGCTTAGGAGCTCTGTCTGTTGGTAGCTGGCATGCTCCACTCCCATTAGGTGGCCCATGTCACCAGGCTCTGATACCACTTTTCTCTCCCCTTGCTCCTTTAGTCCTAGTGGAAATAACGGCTTCATGGAGCCAGACTTTAGGTGCCTCCAAGTCCTTGCCTCATGCCACAGCACATGGATTTAGCTAGTAGCCACAGCAGTTGCCTGCAAGTCCATTCTGTTGCCTTGTGGCTACCTCCACAAATCACAGGACTGGATTTATGTGATTTTAAAAATCTTAAAGAATTAAAGATTTTTGAGTAGATGAGCACATAAAATCAGGTATGTAGTCTAAGGATATTAACCTGGTAGAGTACTAAGTGAATGGGCAAGGGGGATAATGGAGATGACACCATTGAGCAGATACTGCCTGGTCCCTCTCAGTGGTAATGACAGGTGAGACACACAAGGAGAATGGGAAGGCTCCAGACAGACGTCTACTCCAAAGGACTCAGAAACAGACTGTCTTCAGGGGAGACAGTGGGAGGGTGTTTCAGTAGGAATCTGCCAATATTGTGTCTTCCAAATATCCTTTTGTGAAGAACTGCTCCTCTGCTACTCTGCATGATTTTGATGAGGCTGCCAATTGCAGGGCTCCGCCCTCTGATCACAGAGCAGTGTGTATGTGATAGTGATAGGTGCAACCAAGAATAGTGCCTCAAGCCCAGCCAATCGTAGTGCCCATTCTCTTGGGCAGAGTGATTGATCTAGGGAGGGCCATGTGCCTCAATCTAGGCCAATCAATGCCTTTTTTGGTGACTTTTCCATTTGGAGCTGAAGGAGAAGGGGCCTTTCAGAAATATGTAAATAGAGATGTCACAGCCTCTTTTTTTCCCCACCGCATGAAGAACAAAGTCAACATAGACAAGTGGGTGGAGAGTGAAGATGGTGACTTCCTTCAAGTTCCTGATTCTAGTCAAACTGGAAGCAAAATCAATTTCTGGACTTCCCAGTTATGTGATCCAGTAAATCTCCTTTTATCCTTAAGCTAGTTTGAGTTTTGAGTTAGGTTTCTGTCACTGGTAATCAAAACAAGTCTGAACTTAAAAAAAAGAAAAGGGCCAGGTGTGGTAGCCCAGGCCCGTAATCCCAGCACTTTGGGAGGCCAAGGCAGGCAGATCACCTGAGGTCAGGAGTTCGAGACCAGCCTGGCCAACACGGAGAAACCCCATTTCTACTAAAAATACAAAAATTAGCCAGGCATGGTAGCACACGCCTATAGTCCCAGCTACTCTGGAGGCTGAGCCGGAAGAATTGCTTGAGCCTGGGAGGCAGAGGTTGCAGCGAGCTGAGATAGTGCCACTGCACTCCAGCCTCGGTGACAGAGCAAAACTCCATCTCAAAAAAAAAAAAAAAAAGAAAGCCTAAGAAGCTTCCATGAGTCCACAGTAAATTCAACGGAATGAATACTTAGGCAGATACAGATCTAAGAACGTTTTATTAGCAAACTATGAATAAATAAAAGGTGTTTAGGAGAATGTTAGGGAAACTAGTTTTGTTCAGTTTCATTCTTTGTTTTCCTTCTTATACTAGTAGTTTCTGGTTTTGAAATTCTAAGAGGAAAAGAAACAGTAAAGGCAGTCAGCCAAGAAAGAAGGAACGGACTGAGAAGTAGTTGAGGAAGTCTGGGAACAGAGTGATAGAGAAGGGGATCATGGGAAATGCCACGGCATATGAGAGCTCCGATCTGGAAGTCAGGACCTGGGTACAGTCCTGGCTCTGCCACAAATGTGCTATCTGCTTGCATAAGCCAGTGTGACTAAGTTGTAATTTCTACACCTGAGAAATAAGGAGGCCTGAATAAAAGATGATTAAGATTCCCTTTCAACAGTTTATTTTTCCAGTGTGTCCCTATTTGTAGCAGGAATATGAAAGAAGCAAGTGCTTAGGGATCATTGCTAATGGATTCATAGCTGTGAAGAGAGTTTCCCAGGAGGGTTCCCAGGAGGTCTGGCTTGGAGGGCAGCTGTTCCAATGGCCCCAGATCAGTCTCAGATCAAACTACAGGCAGTTGAGGCTCTGGCTTTATCCTGGAAGGGTTAAGACATGGTCAACAAGCTAGGTCTCCTTGTTTTGCCAAATAGTTAATCCCCTAGGCAGAGAGGGCAAAACCAACCTAATTTCCTCTTTCCCTCTTCACCTTTTTCCCACCCACTGAAGGAATCCTAAACCTCACCCACAGCCGCATACCTGGAACCCATCCAACCTAGCAAGTGCAGCCTGCCTGGTGGCGACCTGAATAAACCAATTACACACAGGAAAATTCAATAGCCTGCTATTATCACAGCCAGGAAGGCAGGGAAGGAGCAGTTTCATCCTCACAGTAATTTAAGCAGGAGGAGAGAAGCGTATGGGAAGAAATGGTGAATAAACACACAGGAGAAGGAAGCTCTGCAGAAGTTTGCTCCAGCTCCAAAGCTGGGTTTGAAGGATAGTGTATAAGGAGAAATGAGTTTTCTTCTAGCTCTTTCAAACTTCCTGCCATTTCTGCCAAAATACCAGGAGAGTTTCTCAGTTCTCAAAGTCCTGAGAAACAAGACGTGGCACCCAGTAGGTGCTTATTAAACATGAATTTCATTTAAATTAAATTAAATTACTATTTATTAAGCATCTCACTCTGTCACCTGGTGTGACCATAACTCATTGCAACCTCAAATTCCTGGCCTCAAGTGATCCTCCCCTCTCAGCCTCAAGAGTAGCTGGGACTCCAGGTGTGCACTACCACACCTGGCTATATTTTTTGTTTGTTTTTTGGTAGAGGTAAGGTCTTGCTATGCTGCCCAGGCTGGTCTCTAACTTCTGGGCTCAAGTGATCCTTCTACCTCCAAAAGTGCTAGGATTGTAGGCATAAGGCCCAGCAGTAAATATTTACTGAGTGAATAATTGAACAAATGGATGGATAACAAATGGTTGGTCATCATATTGACTCTCTTTGTGGTGCCAGATGTGGCGAGCCACAAGAATAAAATATGCTCCATGGAAGAGAAGAGAGGATCAGGAGACAGGCTCAAGCACACTCAGCTGGAGCTGCTGCCTCACTCTGGACTATCCAGGCAGTCTTAATATAGGTCACAGTGCACAGAGTGCATTTCCCTCAGTCAAGGAGCTTCCTATGGGCCCTTCCTATAGGTTCAGGACCATGCAGTTATTTATTAGTGCTGGAGTTATAAGAGCTTGCAGTATAAGTGAAGAGACAGTGTTAGTTCGTAGAGAATAATGATATGATTCACATAAATCAATAAATAATTGGCCTTAAGTAATGTAGGCAGATGTGTAATTATAATAAGAGTTCAAAGAAAAGAGAGATGCATGGGGCTGGAACAGTCCAGAAAGCACGATTGAAGAAGTCGGATTTGACTCTGATGCAGAGAACAGGGAAATGTTCATTCACGTGGGGGGATGTGGGTTAATTTTCTGAACCCTGATCCCACCTGGGGTACCACAGTGCTATTTTCCAGATGCATGCCCAAGTCCCCTTTCAATTTTCCATCCCTGGTCTGCATGGCAGGCGAGATTTCCATCACCATTAGAGCAGACGGGGCTTCACAAAGAACAGTGCAATTTGAATGCTGATGAGGCCAACAGGTTTGATTCAGAAGGTTGTTATTGCTGCCAGGCTGTAACTTAGACATATAAATTTGCTGCTTCAAATGTTCCATCAGGAGAATCAGCTGGGGAGCACTAATCCTAAGTGAAACCGTCTTGATTACAAAGGAAGAAACGACAACACCATATCGTTTAACTGCTGAACCCTTACAATGAAACACAAAGCAGTATTAAAGTTCTCTGCCTGTAATGCCATGGTTTAAGCAGTTAATCTTATTTTGCTGAATGACATGTTCATTACAGCAAATAAGTAGGTAATGTGTGGGATTACTGAAGAGGAAAGATAAATTAAACCAGTTATGGACATCATGTTGATTTTTTTAACTGTCTGATTTAACTTGGTATTTTTCAACAGTCAGATCTAATAAACACTCATTTAGCAGAGATTAAGAAGATGGGACTCTTGCCCAGAAAAGGTATTACATATGACTTGAGATGCTGGTTTTAAGGGCAGTAATTCATGATACTCAGCACTGGCTCCAGCCTGGAATCTTCAGTGCTTTAACAGGGGGGGTTCATGAATGGTAAAGCAGCGCTTCTCACTTTGCACTAAATAGTTATGTCTTTACCATTTATACTTTTTGTGGGCAGCTGAGGGACTTTTCCTTAAGGTCTCAAACATTCTTTTCCATAGATCTGCCACAAAGACACCTTCTAACATAATACAATGTAGTTTAGGAATGTATTTTGTTCTCTTTTCTCAAACAAGTGCTACTCTAACTTCAAAAGCCATTCATTGAAGTATGGGTACAAAGGACAAAGGAGATGGAGTCCTTGAATTGGAAGAGATTACAATGTGGTTGGGAGAGAAGGAATAACAATCACACACAATAAAGAAGCTAGAAACAGCACGAGAGAGTGCATAAAAAAGTGCCAAATTACATAACCAATTTGTGCAGTGTAGCCCATAAGGAGAGAGATGGACAAGTACTTACTGAGCAGCATGAAATACTCCAGGCTGGGTACTGTGCTGGAGGCTTTTTGTATACTTAATTTGCACAATCTTTTTTTTTTTGAGGCAAGTATTATGACCTCCTATTTCACAGGTGTAGAAACCGAGGGTCAGAGAACCAAGCTGCTTGTTCAAATAGGGGGAAAAGGAGGGATTAAAACCCAGTTCTGATTTCAAAGTCCTTGCCTTTTCCTTTATGACAAGTTGTTTCTTTAAGAAAAATGAAGGGTCAAGAGCAGAAGAAAATCACGTAAGATGTCAGGGAAGTAATGGAATTGGATCTGAGTCTGAATGTACCCTCCAACCCAACTTAAACGCAGCAAATGCCTTGACGCAATCTGTTTGACAGTCAATTCTGCTTCCAGGAATTAAGCCGAAAGAAATAATTAAGAAAATGTCCCTTTAGAAAGTTTGTATCCATTTGCACTCACACCGTAAGTTATATAAATTCACTGTTCTCATGCCAATACCAGACACTATCATTGCTTTTCAATGTTTGCCAATCCAAGAGATGGAATATAGTATCACCATGCAGCTATAATTTGTGTTTCTTTAGTGAGTAGATATGAACACCTACTCATATCTTTGCAGCCTAACTTCGTTTTAGAATTCTCTGTGCCTTTTCTTTTGCTTTTTTTTTTTTTTTTTTTTTTTGAGACAAAGTCTTGCTCTTTCTCCCAGGCTGAAGTGCAGTGGCATGATTTTGGCTTACTTCAGCCTCGACCTCTTGGGCGATACTCCCACCTTAGCCTCTCAAGTAGCTGGGACTACAGGCACATGCCACCATGCCCAGCTAATTTTTTTTTTCTGTATCTTTTTGTAGAGATGGGGTTTGCCATGTTACCCAAGCTGGTTTTGAACTCCTGAACTCAGGCAATCCTCCCATCTTGTCCTCCCAAAGTGTTGGGATTACAGGCGTGAGCCACCATACCTGGCTTTGCTTATTTTTCTATATTTATTTACCTCTAAATAATTTTATTTTAAATTTAATTTTATAAATTAAAATTGATTTTAATTATCTCATTAATTTAGAAGAACTTTATATATTAAGAATTTTTCACTTTGGGAGGCTAAGGCAGGCGGGTCACCTGAGGTCAGGAGTTCAAGACCAGCCTGACCAACATGAAGAAACCCCATCTCTACTAAAAATACAAAATTAGTCACGTGTGGTGGTGCATGCCTGTAATCCCAGCTGCTTGGGAGGCTGAGGCAGAAGAATTGCTTGAAGCCAGGAGGCAGAGATAACAGTGACCCAAGGTCGTGCCATTGTACTCTAGCGTAGGTAATAAGAGCAAAACTCCATCTCAAAGAAAAAAAAAAAAAGATTTTTGAATTGTCATATGTACCAAATATTACTTCTAGTTGACTTTTTTTTTTTTAATACAGACAAATCTGAGTCTTCTTTATAATTTCTGCAACAGCATCCTGGAAATGCAGTTATAGCAAGAAGTAACCTTCAGAGTAGACAGCTTTCTAGAAATGGTAGCTCAGGTGAAGGGACAGCCAGGGCAGATTTGTAAAACTTCTAAGTATCTACAAGTACAATCCCAGTTGTGCAGAATCAGGGCTCCAAAGAGATTCACAGGTGTTAAAAGGACAGGTAACCCCGATGGCTATACAACTTTTCCCTTCCCTTCCCTTCCCTTCCCTTCCCTCCTTTCCCCTTTCCCTTTCCCTTCCTCTTCCCCTTCCCTCCCTTCCCCTTTTCCTTTCCCTTCCCCTTCCCTCCCCCTTCCTTCCTTCCTTCTTCTCCCTCCCTCCTTCTTTCCCTCTTCTATTTAATCTACTTACTGACATTTGAGCTTAATATACCATGTTACTATTTGTCCTGTCCTATGTTCCTGTTTCCTTCTTTTCTTGATTCCTGTTATACTCATATTTCCCCTTCCTCCTATTAGTTTGGTAGTTACACCCTCTTTTACTTTTTTTTTTTTTTCTCCTGAGTGTCTACTTTTTATTTCTCTTGGGTGTATACCTAGGAGTGGAAGTGCTAGGCCATACAGTTATTTTTTTTTTTATTTTTTGAGATGGAGTTGCACTCTT
>NW_016107475.1:699593-701145 GCF_001604975.1 Cebus imitator | reverse complement strand
ATTACAGGCGTGAGCCACTGCGCCCGGCCCTACTTTTTTTTTTTAAGCAGTTACCTTAAAGATTTCAACATTAATTCTAATCTCCAACGTTACTTGAATTTTTACCTTCTGGCTAAATAATGCAACAACCCTAAAAGATTTTAACTCCAAGAATACTGTGATAGTTAATTTTATGTGTCAACTTGACTGGGCCACAGGGTGCCCAGACATTTGATCAAACATTATTCTGGGTGTGCTTGTGAGGGTATTTGTGAATAAGATTAGCATTAGAATTCATAGACTGAATAAAACAGATTGTCCTCCCCAATGTTGGTGGACCTCATTGAATTAATTGATTACCTGAATAAAATAAAAAGGCTGATAAGAGAAAATTACTCTGAGCTAGGACATTAGTCTCCTGCCCTCATATTTGAACTATACCAACAGCTTTTCCAGAGCTCCAGCTTGCTAAATGCACATCTTTGGATGTCCCAGGTGCCATAATCACATAAGTCAATTTCTTATAATATGTATGTATGTGACAGGAGACATTTATATGCTATATATGTTTAATATGTCATAGGAGTCATATAATACAGTGAATATATAAGATATAGAACATATAACATTAGATTGTTTTATATAGAATATGTTATATATATGTAGCTTATTTTTCCTATGACATATTAAATGTAAAGCATATATAAAATATTTATCTCCTATGACATACATATTATTAAAAAGTGGCTTATGGCTGGGCATGGTGGCTCATGCCTGTAATCTCAGCACTTTAGGAGGCTAAGGTAGGTACATTACCTGAGGTCAGGAGTTTGAAACTAGCCTGGCCAATATAGTAAAACCCTGCCTCTACTAAAAATATAGAAATTAGCCGGGCATGGTGGCACGTGCTTGTAATCTCAGCTACTTAGGAGGCTGAGGCACTAGAATCACTTGAACCTGGGAGACAGAAGTTGCAGTGAGCCCAGATCATGCCACTCCACTCTAGCCTGGGCAATAGAGTGAGACTCTGTCTCAAAAATAAAATTAAATCAAAAGTGGCTTATATATTATCATATATAATATGGCTTATATTCTATATATCCCTCTCTCCTCTTCTGTTTTCTGGAGAACCCGAATACAAATCACCTCTTGACTTTTATGTCACTTGTGCATTTTATTCTCTCTCTCTCTCTCTAACTATATATATAGATATAACTATATATCTTTATATCTCTATATATATTTCTATATATATAAAATATATATGTATAACATATATATAACTCCACATGACATTATTGTATATAGCCAATATTTATTTAGATTTATCCATATAGTTACTTAACACTAATTTCCTTTTCTTGCACCTCTGAGTTTCCAAATGGGTTCATTTTACTTGCACCTGAAGACAGCTTTAGTATTTTCTTTAATGCAGTCCTACTTGTGATAAATTCTTTTTGTCCTGAAACGTCTTTATTTCCCTTTTAATTTTGAAGACCATTTTTGCTAGGCATGGAATTCTAGACAATTGGTTACCCTCTTTTTTTTTTTTTTTTTTTTTTTTTTTTTTTTT
>NW_016107475.1:654022-699583 GCF_001604975.1 Cebus imitator | reverse complement strand
GCAGAGTCTCTCATTCTGTCACCCAGGCCAGAGTACAGTGGTGCAATCTCAGTCCACTGCAACATCTGCCTCCTGGTTCAAGCAATTATCCTGCTTCAGCCTCCTGAGCAGCTGGGATTGCAGGTATGCACCCCCATGCTTGACTAATTTTTGTATTGTTAGTAGAGATGGAGTTTTGCCATGTTGGCCAGGCTAGTCTCAAACTCCTGACCTCAAGTGATTCACCTGCCTCAGCCTCCCAAAGTGCTGGGATTACAGGCGTGAGCCACCACACTCAGCCAATCAATTACCTTCTTTCAGCACTTTGAAAATTTCCATTTGTTTTCTGGATTTCATTATTTCTCTAGAGAAACCAGCAGTAAGTCTAGTTGTTGTTCTTTTGATAGTGGTGTCTTTTTTACTCTAGCTATAAGATTTTATCTTTGGTTATCAATTACTATGAATGTGCCTGGGTTTTTTATTTTAAATTCTGCTTGAGTTTTTTAATTTGTGACAATGCTTTTCACCACTTTTGGAAAGTCCTCAGCTATTACTTTTCAAAAGTTGCTTCTGGGTTGGGTACAGTGGCTCACACCTTTATAATCCCAACACTATGGGAGGCCAAGGCAGGTGGATCACCTGAGGTCAGAAGTTCGAGCCAGCCTGGCCAACATGGTGAAACCCTCTCTCTGCTAAAAATACAAAAATTAGCTGGGCGTGGTGGCAGTTGCCTGTAATGCCAGCTACTCAGGAGCTGAGGCAGGAGAATGTCTTGAACCTGGGAGGCAGAGGTTGCAATGAGCGGAGATTGAGCCATTGCACACCAACCTGGGTGACAAAGCAAGACTGTGTCTAAAAAAAAAAAGGTGCTTCTCTCTCATTTTCTCTCTCTTCTGCTTTTAAGGAGCTCTAAATACGTTTATATTAATTCTTCTCATTGCATCCCCTATATCTCTTACCTCCTTGTCTGTACTTATGATCTTTTTTTTCTCTCCATGTTTCCTTCTGGAAATGTTCTTCTAATATATTCTTAATTATATCTTCAACTATGTCTTATTTGCTAGAAAACCTTTCCAACCTTTCCATTTAGTTCTTAATTTCAGCTACCATATTTTTTAAATTTGGGATTTGGTTCTTTTTATGGTTTCCATAATTATTAATCTTGTTTCTTGTTTTATCTCTTCAAACATTATGCAAATTTCAGAGCAATTTTCTGAAGTAAAACTTGACAACAAAAAAAGCAATCAATAAGCTCCAGTTCTACTTAGGTTAGAGAAAGCCAAGAAGCCATTGCTCTCACAAACTGCTTTGCCTTGGGTAGAGTACAGGAGGAAAGATAGCAGGAAAAAAAAAAAAACAGAGAAGAAAACTAACATTTTAACAAATGCTTAAAGAGCAAGTGTGGGCTAGTGTGACAGCTTAGAATCCCCAGGAGCCACAGAGACAAACAGAGTTTAGCCCCAATTACTGGGTCTTTTCCATAGCCTCCACTAGGTGTTCATAAGAAAAAGTGGGGACAGAACAGGAGAATTGAAAGAGACTCCTTTCGGTGACACAGGCATGAAGGTGACAACCAGCTAACACTGTGAGAGAGACATGAAACCCAGTTCCTTCTTTGACATAAAGAAAAAGCCATCTGCCACCAGGGGAGTGATACAAAACCTCCTATCCCTTGGTTTCAGCCAACACAGTTAGTTGGCTGTAGGCAGGGAGGAATTGAATTAAAAACCATATGCTGTTGGAGTGGGCCAGGAAACTCACTGATATAAAGCAAAGGTTTCCTGCTACTGAGAGAGGAACAGGAAACTCACTCTCACCTAAGACCCCCAAAATTACAAAGCAGGGTCTGAATCCAGGGAGAAAGGGGACCCAGCCCTGAAGCTCACACACCCAGGGCTTGCATGAGACTGAGGCTGGAGGAGGAGAAAAACCTCCTGCCCCAACCATAAGCCTTGCACAGAGTAGTAAGCAATAGATTTCTACAGCTGAGGAGGGGCAAGAGCAGACAGAAAGAGTTATCGTTGGTGGTACAAGTGTGTGGAGTCTGTTAGAAGCTGAGGGTGGAGCAGGAACACTGAGAAAAACTATGGCACTCTAAGCCATATACTAAGTCCAGGGCAGCAGCAGTCCACCACTGAAGAATTTGTAATCTGTGGTGTACTGAAGGAACCCTATAGCAGCAACAAACTCAAACCCAGATCAACTATTTATTAGTTATTTGCCTCTCCCCCAACACTAATGGTCTAATAGAAGGAGAGCTGCTCCCATTTCCAGATATAAATACTATTTACCTCAGTTTCTATCGTTCTTCAACATACAACATCAGACATTTAATAAAAAATTATAAGACATTTTAAAAAGAAGAAAATGGCCCATTATCAAGAGATAAAGTAATCAACAGAACTAGTTCCAGAGATGACCCAGAGATTGATATTATCCAACAGAAACTTTAAAACAACTATGATTAAAATTCTAAAGGACCTAGTGGAATGGGTGGACAGCATGCATAAATAGATAGGGAATTTCAGTAGAGAGGATGAAAGCTGCAAAAAAGAGTTAAATTAAAATGCCAGAAATAAAAATATGATATTAAGAGATAATCTCTTCAACAAGCTTATCGGTGGACTGAACACAGAACAAGAGAATCAGCAAGCCTGAAACAGGATAACAGAAATAATCCAAATTGAAACACAAAGGAAAACAGATTGCATAAAACAAAACAGCATATCCAACAGAGCTGTGGGATAATATCAAATGGCCTATCATAAATCTAATTGCAGTCTCAGAAGAACATTTGATCATATAATGGTTGAGAATTTTCTAAAATTAATGAAAAACAACAAACAGATCCAAGAGGGCTGGAGAATCCCAAGCAAAATAAATACAAAGAAAAACACACCCAGAGGCTGGGTACGGTGCTTCATGCACCCAGCACTGTGGGAGGCCGAGGCAAGAGGACTGTTTGATCACAGTTGTTCCAGACCAGCCTGGCAACATGGTGAAACCTCATCTCTACAAGAAAAAAGAAAAAGAAAAGAAAAAAGCTGGGTATGGTGGCACATGCATGTAATTCTAGGTACTCAGGAGGCTAAGGTGGGAGGATTGCTTGAGCTCAGGAGGCAGAGGTTGCAGTAAGCTGAGATCACACCACTGCACTCCAGCCTGGGCAAGAGTCAAACTTGTATAAAAAACAAAACAAAAAACAAAAAACAAAAAAAACAAGTGAAAGAAAAACACACCTGGACACATCATGGTTTAACTGCTGAAAATAAAAAATATGAAGAATATCTAGAAGGCAGCAAGAAAAAAAAACATTACATATAGATGAATGAAATTGAGAATTACAGCAGAACTCTCAACAGAAACTTTGCAAGCCAGGAGGCAATGGAGTAACTTCTTTAAAGTATTAGAAAACTTAGACTTTACCACAATCCTATCAGGTCACTTGAAATCTTGGTGTTGGTGAGGCTAATCAGGGCTAGAGTTGAGATAAAGGATGGTGGTACTCTGGGAACAAGAGTAAATGATAGGACTTAGGTGCAAGGTGCTAGGGTGCACCTGAGAGCCAGAATGACGTGGGTATGCCTCTTGAAATCAGACCATCAATAAGCAAGGTCCCCAAACCCAAAATGGGTTTTTCAGAGCCAGACCACATCAGAGACTACATTCTCTAAATCACTTTCAGCACAGTGGAGTTGGTTATAAGCACAACTGCCTAACTGCTGTGCCCACCTAAGCACCTATCCCCCAATGTCTCAAAGACACAGAATGAATGGTGCAGATTGTGACAACAGCCAAACTACAAAGGGTAGTTTCTATTATTTCATCTATTGCGATATTAGGAGACAGGAAGAAGGTGAACAAAGAATCTGCTGGTGCAGAGATCACAGGCCCAGGAGGAACTGAAGCAGAGAAACACCCATGTGCTCCTATTTTGAGATATTGGGTTGGAGCAAGGAGTATATCCTGAAATGGATGGTGGGCAAAATGTGCCAAATAGTGTAAGGCCAAGCAGAACTTCCGTCCTTTCTATAATTTCTGTCATTTCCCAAAATCTTCCCCCAGTAAACAGACATCTAATTTTATAATTTGCTATGCATACACAGCTTCAAGACAAGTGACCCCCAACTTCCCTTTTCCATGTAGACTGCTACCCTAGGTCTCTCATACACATTCAGGAATCACAGGATGGAGCCACAATTGGGGGCAGTGGATGTTCAGTCTGGAGATTCTGCTTGCTTACTTACCGTCTTTATGCTATCCTTATGCTGCTTGTTTGCCTACACCACAGTCATTAATCCTCCAACCCTACAGGACAAAAGCAGTAAGAGAACATGAGCATGGGGTGGGGAGGGAGGTGGGTGGGTGGGTGTTGGATTTTGACTGCTAAGAGTCCCTGGGTTATACAAATAAACACTGTGCTTTACTTAATGGAGGACAGCCAAGACATAAAGAGGATTTCAAAAAGCTAAGTCCAAGCCCTTTGTATCTAAGCTTCTATTACATTACTGGCAATAGCACTACAAATCACTGTGAAAAATCATGTACTAGTAGGAGAGGAAAAGGAAGAAATAGTTGATCCTCTCTACAAAGAGGGATGGCTGCAAGGCCTTCTGCTGTGGGCCCCTGCCTCTAAAGATATCCAATACAATGACAGTAGCCTTCTCCTACCTTCTTTTTATTTTTTGCTGGAGTGCAGTGGCACAATCTCGGCCTCCCAGGTTCAAACGATTCTCTGCCTCATCCTCCTGCGTAGCTGGGATTACAGTTGCACACCACCACTCCCGGCTAATTTTTGTGTTTTTAGTAGAGATGGGGTTTCACCATGTTTGCCAAGCTGGTCTTGAACTCCTGACCTCAAATCATCTGCCAGCCTCAGCCTCCCAAAGTGCTGGGATTACAGCATGAGCCACTGTGCCTGGCCCTTCTACCTTCATGTGATCACTCTTATGTTTCAGAAGTCAAAACAGGACAAGCAGCTAATAATTTTCAATTCTTCTTATCTATGCTCTAGTTGTATATAATTGTCTGAGAAATTACAATTGAATTATTTTCCACTTCCAATGCTACTGGGCAAATCTTTCAGACACCATCCTGAGCATTTAAGACAATGGAGGAATTACCACAATATCTAGCTAAAATGTGCCTATCAGTCCTGTTACTTTTTGTTTAAGTCTCAAAATATGAGATGGGGGTCTCACTTTTGTTGCCCAGGCTGATCTTGAACTCCTGGCCTCAACTAATTATCCTGTCTCAGCCTCCCAAACTGTTGGGATTACAGGCGGGAGTCATCACACCCAGCATCATTCATTTTAAATTTTGAAATATTTTGTTTGCATCAGGGTATTGAGATGAATTTTTTTTTTTGAGACAGGGTCTTGTTCTGTCGCTCAGGCTGGAGTACAGTGGCACAATCTTGGCTCACTGAAACCTCTGCCTCCTAGACTCAAGTGATCCTCCCACCTCAGCCTCCTGAGTAGTTGGGACTACAGGTGCACACCATCATGATCAGCTAGTTCTTAATTGTTTTGTAGAGACAAGGTCTCACCATTTCGCCCAGGCTGGTGTCAAACTCAAGGCCTCAAAGTGATCCTCCCAGTTTAGCTTCCCAAAGTTCTGGGATTACAGGTCTGAGCCACCACACCCAACGAGTTTTTAAAAATATCTGTTTATCACAAGAAAAACATATTTTAAAAATCATTATTGAAAAGCTCCACACTATAATAAGCATGGATCAGTCAAATTATCTTTTTTTTTTTTTTTTTTTGAGACGGAGTTTCGCTCTTGTTACCCAGGCTGGAGTGCAGTGGCGCGATCTCGGCTCACCGCAACCTCCGCCTCCTGGGTTCAGGCAATTTTCCTGCCTCAGCCTCCTGAGTAGCTGGGATTACAGGCACGCGCCACCATGCCCAGCTAATTTTTTGTAGTTTTATAGAGACGGGGTTTCAGCATGTTGACCAGGATGGTCTTGATCTCTTGACCTCGTGATCCACCCGCCTCGGCCTCCCAAAGTGCTGGGATTACAGGCTTGAGCCACCGCGCCCGGCCCAAATTATCTTTTTAAAGCCCTCTTTAATTCCAAGGAGACAAAGAAAGTTGTTGGTCATTAAACATGTTACATGTATGACTAATATTTATTATAGCTTATATAATAGTTTAGAACAAGGAAATTGAGTTGCAACATTTTGGTGTTACATGTATAATTCAGCATAAGCCAGAGCCCTTTTTAAATAACCAATACTATCATTTTATGAAATCTTTACAAGATAAGCAAAGTAACACAATATTTAAGCATCTCAAATCTCCATTTTACAGTTGACTATCAAGGAATGGCTATTATAAAAAGCTCTATGATATTCTGCTTCTTTAGTTAGTAAGGTAGGGAAATAAGTGACACACTTTTTAGAGGAATCCATGCAATGGACAGAAAGTCAGATTAGGTGGTATCTAGGGATCCATCCAACTCTGGGACTCTATGATCAGATGGCCTCCAAGGTTTCTTCTGGATCAGAAAATAGAGGCACTTGGAACATATTTTTTTCCATTTTATTTTATTTTTTTTGTCTTTTTTTTGTTTTTTTCCTTTTTGTGGAGAACAGGGTCTCGCTATATTGCCCAGGCAGGTCTTGAACTCCTGGGCTTAAGCTATCCTCCCGCCTCTGCCTCCCTAAGAGCTGGGATTACAGGCGTGAGCCACAGCACCCGGCCTTTTTTCCATTTTAAATGGTTATATAGGTTAATAGCATTTTTTGCTTTTCCAAATTCATTGCTGGTGATGTCTATTACTTATTTGATGTCATGTCTTTAACCAGGAATGCGATCCTAACTAGTGTTGTTCCAGGAAAACATTTCATTTTGTAGGAAGCATATCCCAGAAACATTAGAAAATACTAGTCCCAGTATAAGTAACATTTGCCAACTACACTCTGGGCTACACTTTAAAATATCTGATGTTCAGCCAGGTGTGGTGGCTCATCCTTGTAATTCCAGCACTTTGGGAGGCTGAGGCAGGAGGGTCACTTGAACTCAAGAGTTCAAGGCCAGCCTGGGCAACATAGTGAGACACTGTCTCTCCAAAAAAAAAAAAAAAAAAAAAATATTAAAAAAAAAAAAAAAAAAAAAAAAAAAATAAAAAAAAAAAAAAAAAAAAAAAAAAAAAAAAAAAAAAAAAACAATTTTTAAAAAAAGAAAAATAAAAAATATATCTGATGTTATTTCTATATCTCAAGTCTAATAATAAATAATCTAAAAGTACACTTTCATTTGCAGCAGCAAAATTTGAGATGGTACTTTTTTGTTGTTTGAGACAAGGTCTGGCTCTATCACCCAGGTTGGAGTACAGTGGTACAATCTAAGCTCATTGCAACCTCTGCCTCCCGGGCTCAAGCCATCCTCCCATCTCAGCCTCCTGAGTAGCCAGGACTACAGGCACTCACCACCATACCCGGCTAATTTTTGTATTTTTTGTAGAGACAGGGTTTTACCATGTTGCCCAGGCTGGTCTCAAACTCATGAGCTCAAGCAATCTGCCTGGATTATAGGTATGAGACACTGTGTCCAGCTGATAGTAGTCTTAAAAGTAGGCATCTAAACTCAATACCTAAAAAACTGAAATGCGATGTTAAATTACATCTGAAATTTTCAAATCTGTTTTAAAAATCAAATAAAACTCGTAAGTTCCTTATTTCCTTTATTTTAACATGTCAAAAAACAAAGATATTCTTGTGCATACATACAAGCCGTCCCTCAGCATTCAGAACTATGCAAATAATTTTTCGATATGATGACAAAATGAAAAATTTACACACTTTAGTGTAGTGCTTAATATTTTTTTTTTTTTTTTTTTAGATAGAGTTTTGCTCTTGTCCAGGCTGGAGTGCAATGGCACAACCTCAGCTCATTGCAACCTCTGCCTCCCAGGTGCAAGCCATTCTCCTGCTTCAGCCTCCTGAGTAGCTGGGATTACAAGCATGTGCCACCACATCCAGCTAATTTTGTATTTTTAGTAGAGATGGGGTTTCTCCATTCAGGCTGGTCTTGCTCCCAGCCTCAGGTGATCCACCCACCCTGGTCTCCCAAAGTGCTGGGATTAAAGGTGTGAGCCACCATACCCGGCCTTAATACTTATCTTTGAAATCTATTACTGATGCTATGTCTAAAGAGCAATGACTCAACGAGAAAAAATTGCAAAGGCTGCCTTTTCCTTTTTAAAGTGCTTATTAGCTTTATATCCAAAACAATGGTTTTTATGAATACATAATACTGAAAGGTGCTCAAAAAGTCACTACTTACAGAACTGAACATGTCATTTTCTAACTCTGCACATGTAAACTTGTTTTATCTGCATTAATGAAGATTGCTTCCAATGGTTCTCAACCATATGCTTCAAATCAAGACAGTGCTAAGTTCCAGCAGCTAGAACAGTGATAGTGGAACAAACCCCAGCACATTTTAAATGGCTCTCAGCAGACCAGAGAAAGTGTAACAGCTTCTGAACATGTTACACATCCACGAGCCTTATCTTTCACTCCGCATATATGGTAAACATAAAAGAAAAAAGAAACACTCTGTCTCCCTATAGAGCATTTTATAGTATAGGAAAGATTCGAATTCTCGTATTATTTAACAAAACTCTTGTTTCTACACAGAAGAGGTTTTATATCCTTAATGTTTAAAACAAAGCCTATTTCCACCAAAAAAGTAAGAAGAAAAACATAAAAACTCTAAAAACCTAAGAAATAAAATTGTGAGAATTCTGAAACAAAGTGTTTTTTTAAAGGCTAATACAAATATTCCAAAATAGAATTTCTGAGCATGAAATATGTGATTTCATTTCAATTGTATCACTTTCATCTGATTGAAATAATTTAGAAAAAATAAGGCTCTGATTGAAATAATTTAGAAAAAAATAAAGATCATCTTAATGTCACTGCTTTCTGTCTGAGACCATCATTCCGATTCTTGCCCTCAATAGAAACCACTGTCCAACAGTCTTACAGTGAGCATCCTCTCAGGTCCCGGTCTGTTCGCTGAACCTGAAGCTGGTTTAACCCCTCCTTTGGCTCTTCTCCAAAATCCTCTATATATCTCAAGAGGAAAGTATTCATTTAAAAAAATAACAATACAGTGTGATAATGCTACATTTGATTTAAATTTAAAGTAGTAATAAATTATAAATTGCCAAATAACTTAATGTAATTCACGATGCAAATCCCTGGTATAAAAAGAATCCATATTGCCCTGAATATAATAAAGCAATCCACTGATTTTTAGATTACTTATGAAATAAAGGCAAAAATAAGATGTAAAATACTACTTATAAAAGTCAAGTAAGAAACCAGTTACCATAAATCTTTTTACAAAGATAAATGTAATGTGGCTTACCACTTCTAAAAATTGTTAGGGAGGTTTGGAATCAGTGGTTTCAAAAGTGACTCTAGGGAAACTAGAGACTGAATTATGTATTATTGTGATGTACAATATATTAACTATACATATAACAATAATACTGCAATGGGGAGTAATTAATCTTTGGACCTGCTACTTCTTGACAAATATATTTCTTTTTCAAAGTCTTTGCTGTAACTGATTCATTTTTAAATGTTAGTTTTCAAAAACTTTTCTACTTGAGATACTTATGTTAGTAAGAAGATACCAGAAGTCTAAAACAGTAATAAAATGCCTATAAAATAATGATTGTTCTTGCATCTTCTGTTACTGTGACAAACACACATTAAAATAGACAACATTGCTATGCCTGGAAATTAAAAATATCCAAATCTGTTAGAAAGAAGTGGAAAAGGAAAGAAAAATGGAAAATTCTTATTTAAAAATGGATCTGAAGTCCTTGCATTTCTTAAGAGCTTGACTTGCCAAATCACGGTTTATCTTCTTTCTGAAACCCAGTTGTGTCTTCCACCATTAATTCACATGATATGAGATGTCAATTCTCCATTTTGAAGTGCTCAGTTTGAATTTTCTTGAATGTTTGCAAAACTGGTACTAGACTTGAGACGTTTGGCTAGATAAGTCAAAAAAATTATGTTTTAATTTAAATTATCAAACATGATTACTTACTATTTTTATGTAAACTACAGCATTTGTCTATTAATTCTATGTTTGAATCCTGACAGATCCAGTCTTATAAGAATTAAAACCTAATTAAAACTTTTTTCTACAACCTCAAAAAACATAACTTTGTTAGAAACTGCACATGACTTTATCAGAAGCAATACCAAATAAAACGGTGTCATTTATAACTTCTTGAACATCACAATCTTAAATATGGACTGTAGGTGAAATAAATCTACTTAGACAATGAAAATGCCATAAGGCAGAATAACAAAATTATACATCTAAAAGTCTAAGTTAGAAATCCAAATCTAAATTTCTCTTAAAATTCAGTGAAACTTTCCTCAACCTGATAAAGCACGTATACAAAGATTCTATGGCAATCACTATGCTTAACTGTGAAAGACAGGATGATTTTCCCCCTAAGATCTGGAATAAGACAAAAATACCTGGTCTTACTCAACATCATGCCACTAACTTATTATCAATGCAACAGGTAAGAGAAAAGAAAAGGAAAAGTATACATATTGGAAAGAAAGAAATAAAACTGCTTCTATTTTCAGATTAAAAAAAAAAAAACTCAGTGAAAGAATTCTGTAATGGCAAAAAAATATTTTAATGACCCTCAAAGAAAAGTGAATTGTATATTATTATGGAACTCTGTAATGTAAAAAAAATTTTAATGACCCTCAAAGAAAAGTGAGCTGTATATTATATACACACATGAACACATATGGCTGCTAACAAAATACATTAACTTCAACTCTGATTTGACGCCAATGGGACTGAGTCATTAGGGTTAATAAAACAAATCATGGCTATTTGGCTTGGTAATATGTTTTGTACTTATAGTTAAACATGAATGTTTCTCAAGTTCTAGAAATGAAAAATAATTGCGCCATAGTGAAAAGTATTTTTTATCTGAAGTCTCCCTACTTCAGAGGTTCACAAAACTGGGGTAGGGGTTATGATTTAGAAGCTCCGCAATGGGACCATGGTACCCGTACTTTTTTTTAAAGCTCCGCAGATAATTCTGATATGTAGCCAACGATGAGAACCAGTGTCTCTGGTTTCTGTCAGGGTCCCCCTGACCACCACTGTAAGTGGAAAATGCCAACATGGCTTCCTGGACCAGTGTACTGCTTCAGTTTAAACTAAAGGGGAAAACTTAAACTAAAAACATCGGCCTAAACTAAAATCTACTTCTTAAGCCTTCAGTAGATTTTGGAGACAAACCAAATCAATAGCTTGGGTTTTTAAGACTTACTTTGTTAAAAACTACTAGAAGTGATCTAGCTTCTGACTAAATTTCAAATGACTTAATAAACTGGCCAATTTAAATACTAACAAGTACATACACCTACAACTTCCTTGCCTCTATATTCTCTACCTGACACATCCCTACATCCTTTAAAATTCTCCCCCAGGGATCATTTAATGGTGAATTTCAACAACTCTAAAGCAGTTAGCTGTTCCTTCTCCTCTGTGGTCCAACTGTATACTATATATACCTGTAATAAATGTGTTATATAATTAGATTATTGTCAACATGTTCTTTGAGGGCATGCATTATGCCTTGTTCCTTTTTTAATCCCTAATTCCTACCACAATGCTAGCATTCAATAACTGTTTGATAGATGGAAACATTAAGAAAAGTAAATGAAAATGTCCCTGAAGTACTAGTGGCACAAGAACGGTTTGCTTATACAGTCTTAGCATTTCCTAGCGTTTCATGAACAATGCTTCTGTGAAACATGAATAGGTATTATGCAAAGGTTCTACTGTCACGTTTTGGGACGTGCACTCTCAGAGCCTTTAACTTAGGTTTACATGCATTACAAAGCTCATGAAAAGGACATGGTATGCAACATTTCCCAATCTTACTTGATCCATTTTTTTAAACAGAGAATTTCACAGGAGTAGTATTTTGAGGAACATACTCTGCAAAATGTTCACATTAAGTGTAATGCTCTTTTTTTGTGATGAAGTCTTGCTCTGTTGCCCAGGCTGAAGAGCAGTGGCACAATCTCAGCTCACTGCAACCTCCACCTCCCAGGTTCAAATGATTCTCCTGCCTCAGCCTCCCTAGTAGCTGTCATTATAGGCACACACTACCACACCAGGCTAATTTTTGTGTTTTTAGCAGTCACGGGGTTTCACCATGTTGGGCAGGCTGGTCTTGAGCTCCTGACTTCAAGTAGTCCACCTGCTGCAGCCTCCCAAAGTGCTGGGCTTACAGGTGTGAGCCACCGTGCCCGGCCCAAGTGTAATGCTCTTTTACTTAACAATTTTTTAAAATTATTTATTTATTTTAGAGACATATGCCTTGTCTCACTGTGGTCCATGCTATAGTGCAGTGACTTGATCATAGCCCATTGCAGCCTTCAACTCCTGGGTTCAAGGGATTCTCCTGCCTCAGCCTCCTAAGTAGCTGGGACCTCAGGTATGCACCACCACGCTTGACTAACCCTCAATTTTTTTTTTTTTTTGTAGACACCAGGGTCTTGCTGTGTTGCTCATGCTGGTCTTGAACTTCACCATCAAGCAATCTTCCCACCTCTGGCTCTCAAAGTTCTGAGATTACAAGCATGAACCACCAAGCTCAGTCTCAAAAAATATTTTGGGCACCTCTGATGGGCTGGCACTTTCTAAAGGTTGGTGATACAGCGGTAAACGAGATAAACAACATTCTTGTTCTGATGGAGCTTACAGTCCAGGCAGGGGAGACAAACAAGGTAGAGAATAAATGAAAAAGATGATTTAAATAACAAATTATTTAATTTAAATTAAATGATTAAGTGCTATTAAAGAAAGATGGCACAGAAGAATGAATGGAGGGGTGTATTCTTAGACTGGGGAGTCATAAAAGGTCTCTTTGACCAAGTAACTTTAGAGCTAAGACCTGGCTTGCAAGATGCCAGGTTAGGAAAGCGGGAAGGGCCTTAGAAAAGGGGCAGTGTGAATGAGCTTGGTAGCAGAGAAGAAAAGAAAGGAACCAGAGTGTCCACAGCACCATGAGCAATGAGGAGAATGGATGTGACAAGTTTAGAAAGGTGGCAATGGGCCAGAGGTCATGCACAGCTTGGAGAGCAGACCCCGTAAAGTAAGTTTGGATTTATTCTAGGTACAATGGGAACACATTAAGGGTTCCAAGTAGCAGAGAACATGGTAAATTTGTGTTTAAAAAATTATTCTAGCCACTATGTAGCATATGGATTTTAGTAGATCAAGAAATGGAAGGAAGAATACCACTTAAGGGGCTCCTGCATTAAAACACGTAAGAGATGAAGGCGGCTTGGGCTGGGGTTTACCAGTGGAGGCAGAGAGAAAACTAAGTAGGACTGGCAGCATACTTGCTGATGAATTAAAAGGGGATGAGGAGCGGAATGTGGAAATGGAGAAACAAAGAAAAGAATTAAGAAATGACTACAAAGTTTGTGGCTTCCATAGCAAATAGTGACACTGGTAGTGTCACTTACTGTGACAACAAATAAAAAATCCTGATCAGAAGCAGTAAATACTTTCCATAAAGTTAAACAGATTTGCAAGGCAAATAAGATGCTAAACTTTAAAAGCATACCACGCTCTGAAAAATAGTTTCTCAATGGTGAGGTGCCCATAATATTTTGCTGTTATTCTAAATAAGTGCTTTAAGGACCTAAGCTACTATATATTTACAGAATGCTGGCAACCTTCAAAAAGCTTTACTAAATACACCATGACAAAGATTCTCCCCTACAGTAGCTAGCATTTTAAGGTGACGAAACATTACAAATTTAGTTTAAACTGATCTACAGGTAACCAGGTAACTTTTTTTAAAAAAGTTAAGATATATTACAAGTGAAGCTGGATGAAATAGTGATAGAAATTTACAGGGAAAAGATTTTCATATCATAGATTCCTAGACTACAAGTAGTATTTGAGAGAAAAGAAAATTAACTTTTTTCCTTAAACAGTTCTCTTTTTAAAAAAAGCTAAAATTATTAAGGCCTAAGCCCATACTTTCATTCTGTTAATAAAATTAAAACCATGTGACTTAGAAGCCACTCTTCTCTAGCTGTATGGTATCTCTAGGTAGTGCTTCTTTTACTCTGGCCTATTTTATAGGGAGAAAGAAAAGGAATGAATATTTATTGAGCACATACTATTATGTCAAATAACGTCCTTGGAACTACAATTCCAATTTGTTCATAAACAAACTGTGTGTATGTTAGCTATAGTTTCTTCCTGCCTGCCACACTTTTAGGTGGTTCTGCCATGACTCCAATGGGTCTAAGAACTGTCTATATCTCCTGCTATTGCCATGTAAGGAGTGCAAAGCCTCTGTATCTATTCTTCTGTTGTTGCCAAACTTACTCCGGGGGTAATCTAGCTTTCTCAATTTAATCATCTGAAAGACACTGTGTTTTAACTTTCTATTGTCTGCACTTATAAAATTTTTACACAGTTCTTTCACTAGTAAGCACAATTGTAAAATTGAAAGCAAAGAGCCCTTTCAGGCTAATCTACTTTGAGTTCTCGGAATATCAATCACTTCTAAAACAGGCCTAAATTTTATAATACGGGCTTTTACCTATAAAATAAATAATTGTAAAAAACTTACGCAGAATGAGTTTGCGTTTCTTTTGCTCCGAGTGAAGAAAGCTACTAAGGTAGAAGACAACAGGTAGAAAGAGAATGAACACAGAAACAGCAATTACAGGCACTGTGTCACTGCAAGGGACTGAACAGTTGAAAGTTCGACTCCAAAGTTTTCGAGTGATGTTCATCTGGAACAAGGACAAACAATATCATTCTATTTTATATTTAACTTGTCTTAATTTCTTATAATTATTTTGCTAATAATGAAACAGGAACCTAGAATTTAGACTAAATACACACCTCTAAAAACCTACTGATAGTTGAGGACAACTTATTCTTCTAGGAAAAAAAGCTGGTTCACAATTAGTCATTGTATAAATTTATATCCACACAGAAATTTCATATTCTAAGTCCATAATACTGACCAAAGTATTCTAGAATGTCAACCATTTGTACATTCAGATAACTTGTGTGAAGAGGAATATAGTTAGGCACTGTTTTACCCATTTAAAAAATATTTATTATTTATTAAGAGCCTACTAGAAACTAGGTACTTTTTTAGGCAATAGGAATGGAGCAGTAAAAACAAAAATCCACACTGTACATTTCATTGTAAGTGCTTTTTACCATCTCCAATATTACTGGTCCCTTTGAGGGGCTGTGATAATTCACACTCATTCTCAATTCTTAAGCTTATTAATTTTGACCTCAAGTTCTCTACTTTGAGCCAGTAATTTCCCTTTCCTCTAACGCCTCAATACTCAGGCATCATATTGCCTAAAAAGGCATGATTGCCATCTAGTGGCACACTCTGTAAAGGCAGGCTATAAAATGGAGAAAAAAAAATTTTTTTTGGCCATTCATTCAATTAATACATGTTTATTAAGCCAATTATGTATCAGATTGTCCTAAATACTGAACGGAGAATAAAAAAAGCCTAGGTCCTTGTCCTCATGTGCCTTATATTTTAGTAAGGAAGACAGACTATAAACAAATAAATATTTCAGATGGTAACAGAAGAAAATTAAACAATGGGATAGGAAGTGACTGAGGAATGGCTTCTGAAACGTAGTGAAACCTAGAAACTCTTAAATTACCAACAAGTGCACAGAAACTGAAATATAAACATATAACAGTACCTACACCTCTGAAAATGGCACATATTTTCAAATCTAAAAAGATTAAATGTACCAAATCATCACTCACTTATGAAGTACCTAATTAATTTCTATTTTATTTTACTTTTACCCTAACCATAAGATTACCAGGGAAATATCCATTTTGGTTTAACAGACCAGGATATTCTAAAGCTTTACTACTTTATGACTACTTTATACTTTATTTCTGGTTGAAGACAGAATATGCAAATTCCACCATATTTCCACAAAGAATAATCACCCTGAAGGTATATTCAATAACACTCTAAAATCATGTGTCATCTAAGAAGCAAAGTACTTACTGCATCTTCCACATCAATGCATAAATGTGTTCCAGGTTCAGCCTTATTCTCAAGTTCATTCATTTTTTGCATTTCACTGTACAGACTACTCAGACTTTTGTAAGCTTCACGACAGTTTTTGCATACTTCTGAATAATTTTTTGTCTGTAAGAGACTATGTGCACTTCCCTAAAATGACAAAGGCATATGTAACGTATACAATAAAGATTATACACAATATGTCTTTAATGTAAGCTATTGGCCCTTCTAGAAGACAGGAAACAATATTGTATGTTAAAGTGCTAAGCTGTGATGTTGAGTAGGTCACTAAATCACTTTGAGTCTCAGCTTTTATCATCGGTAAAATAAAACGACCTCTACCTGTATTATAGGTCCAAAGGTCTAGAGACCTGGTATGTGAAACAGATGGCAAACTGTTTGGAAATTTCTATGCGCCCCTACATTTTGAAAACCGCTGCATTAGCTAATGTTAACTGAGGATAACAATAATTCATATGCCAAATTACTGATAACTAAACACAAAATCTCCTAAATTATCTCATCATTATGTACCTGCACTTATCTATCCTTCTCTCACTGAATGAATAAAAGCGGTTCCTGCCTATGCTGATTTCAACACCACAGTTTATCTTTCTGAGACAGGACTTTTTAAATGGAAAAGGAAAAGGCACCAAAACTGCATCCCCACTCAACTCTCTTATCACAAAAGTCATAATCCAGGCCTTTCTAGTCAACAAAAAGGGCCAAATACCAAAGAATGGTATACCCTAAAATGAGGATAGTGGAGATACACAAAATACTATGCTAGTAAATCTCAAGCTTCTGTACTTCTAGACTGACATTTGTCTTTTCAAAAGTAAGTTACTAAACAGTCAATTCACATCTTTGCTTTCTATGCCCTTTATTCTTTACCATGTAGTATGGAGAAAGGATATTAACTGAACAATGAAATGAAACAGAAAGGATAAAAATCAAAGTAATTACATGGTGTAGCCCCAACAATGTTACCCTCACCATATATTTGACAGGAAAACTAAGTCTCTTCTTAATCTGCTGCAGGAAATAGCCCATTGCTTTTCACAGAACAATTGTGCATTTAGCTAAAAATTGTACATTTAATCAATTTGGTTAAAATTGGGCACATAATCTTGATGGGAAGTAATTTAACCTTTTTTTTTTTTTTTTTTGAGACAGGGTCTTACTATTTTGCCCACGCTGATCTCAAACTCCTGGGCTCAAATGATCCTCCCACCTCCACCTTCCAAAGCGCTGGGATTACAGGCAGGAGCTACCATACCTGGCTGCCATTTTTATTAAAATGTAAAATTCACATATCTTTTGATAATGTGAAAGTTGCAGACATTAGGATGAAATCTTTTGTCATACTCAGACAAAATCGGACCAGGAAGGCTCAAAGGAGAGAAGACTCATGCTTACATGCCTGATATAGCTGTTTCCAAGGACTTTCTAAAAAACCCACAAGAAACCCTTTCACGCCCTTCATTCAGCTTCTGCTTTCACATGGTTATCACTGCCATTCTTTAAGACTGCAGAAATTTAGATAGGATGAGCTCCAAAGAACACCTGCCCAGTAATGGCATCTCCACTAATGAACTGAGGACAACTCTGGCTTTGAGTCTCTGGAACCAATGAACTTAGTTTCTAAGCTTCCCTTTACCTTTCCCTCACTGGATGTACTGGTGGTTTGCCAGTGTATTCCAAATTATAATACTCTTTTCTCATTCCCTAGTAAACTCATCATATTTGAAGATAGTTTTCTCTAGTGTCTTTTTCGTTGGTTGACAATATAGTAATTCCACCCCTAGAAATCTACTAAACTCATATAAGTACTTTAAATGAAAAGAAGGCTGTTTATGGTGTACAATTTAAAAGTTATGAATTGTTTGTTTATACATAGAATTTTCCATTTAATATTTTTGGACCACAGTTGGCCACAGGTAACTGAAACTGTGGAAAGTTAGACCACAGATAAGGGGGATGACCTTATGGAAAAATTGCTATTTGAGTGTTATAACACACATTGGTCCTCTAAAGGTTCTGAAGTCCTGTAGTAAAGCATTTCCCAACCTTAATGGAATACTAAACCTTTTCTGATCTATTAACATGCTACAGAACAAATTCTGAGAAATGTTCACCTAATTTTTATTTGTTTTTTTTTTTTGAGACAGAGTCTCACTGCGACGCCTAGGCTGGAGTGCAGTGGTGTGATCTCAACTCACTGCAACCTCTGCTTTCCAGGTTCAAGTGATTCTCCTGCCTCAGCCTTCTGAGTAGCTGGGACTACAGGTGTGCTCCACCAAGCCTGACTAATTTTTTTATTTTTACTAGAGACGGGGTTTTACCACACTGTCCAAGTTGGTCTCGAACTCCTGACCTAAAGTGATCTGCCCGTCTTGGCCTCCCAAAGTGCTGGGATTACAGGCGTGAGCCACCACGTCCGACCTAACTTTTATTACTCTCAGGGAATAATATACAGAGGAAGTCATACATGCTTGTATCCTAAGCATGTGTACATTTACTGTGGGGAATACTTACTTGCTATGTAAGTTTCAAAACTACAATTTAACCAGAGTTCCAATCTCGTCCTTCACCACTACCAGGCAAGTTCCAATACCAAAATTCAACAGTCAGAGATAGAGAAGGCAAAAATCTACAAGGTTAAGATTCTTAAAGGCTACCTTTTAGTATTGTAATTCAATACTCAAACTTACCTTACTAAACAGTGCTTTTTAAGGCAGGTAAAATATATTTAAGCAAATTTCAGGCAAAGAATAAACTTCCTGTAGACAGAATCAAACTAAACTGCAAAATACCTACATAAGTCAGATTGAAAAACATTGTGTTTTAATTAAACAATCATACACCTCAATCAATGTTTTCACACTCATTATCTCACCAGATTCTCATTACAAAATACTTGAAGATAGGCAGGCTAGATATTACCTCCATTTTACAAATGAGATAACTGACATTTTCATGATTTGTAAGTAGAGAAACTTACTCAAGGGCAGAAATCCAGGTCCACTAACTCCTCTACATCATGAGTTTAGATAAATATCAATTATTGGTGCTATAAAAACTTGGAACTGCACATTATTCCTTTGTACAAAGCAGCATTTTAATTTTAACTGTTATATATAAAATACCTGAAGGTTATGCTCAAAGCAGGTCAGGGTGTGATTAAATAGATTAAGAAAATATACTGTGCTGTTTGATAATTCTTCACTGTCGTTCGTTAAACAATCTGTCAAAAAAATTCAAAAAGTATATTAATATAACTCAAGAACAATTATATGTTGTCATTTATCTCTTAAGCTATCAACTTCGTTTCACACTACAGTAATTCTTTATTCAAACAAGCATGAATTTTCCAAATATAAAAAGCTTACTGCTTTTATTTTCTAAAAGTTAAAAAAAAGTCATAACCATTTTCATGAACATCTTAAAATAATCATATACTCCTCTTTTCATAAAAATGTAAGAAATAAAATTCAAATTGACTTTTGATGGCACAAAGTCATAATTACAAACTATCAGCTATCAAATGCTGCCTTAACAGTGCTATTTAGGCATAAGACTGTTTACCCTGCATTAATTTTACCAAAACTCATATTCCTTATCATTATTTTTTGTGTCAAATGTCATAGTTCTATGTGTCTTCCATCTTCACTAATGGGTCATTTATTGTACCTAACAGGTTAACTTTTAAATTTTGCTCTTTCTAATCCAGATGGGAGCCCAGAGAAACAAACTGGTGAGAATTTTGCCTAAAATACTGACATGGGGGCTTCAAGTAAAGTCTAGAAACAAAATTGTCTTACATTTTTAAAAAATCCTACATAACTGGTATTACTCCACAACTTGCTATTCTTGCTTAGAGTTAGCTCAAGTTCATTCATTCCTTTTATTTTCTATGTGTATACCACAATTTATGGATCCATTTTCCCTTCTTCAGGGAATACTTTTTTTTTTTTTTTTTTTAAGAGATGGGGTCTTGCTCAGTTGCCCAGGCTGGAGTGCAGTAACACAAGTGCAGCTCATTGCAGACTTGAATTCCTGGGCTCAAGTGATGTTCCCACCTCAGCCTCCCAAAGTGTTGGGATTACTTAAAGGCGTGTGCCACTGAGCTCAGCCAGGAAACCTAGTCTTTATCCTCAGGTGAACCTTTGTCTTTACCTCTCCTTGTGTTCTCAGCCTGTTATCTCCAATTGAGGTTCAACTGCCTGTTTCCAGATCCTGGAACTTGTGGTTAGCCATTTCCATCTCACTCTCCTGGAATCCTTGCCCTCTTTATCTTCCACACACTTATGGACATTTTCAATCCTGGGCAGTCCTCTGTATATCTACTTTCTGTACTCTCAGTCTGATTATAGAATAGTACTACAGAAATTCTAGAATTATAATGAAAGGACCCAATTCAAATTCATGTGTTCTGATCTCAGGGCGACAAAACGATCCTTGTAGATGCCGTACTAATTGCTTTACAAGGGATGTTCCAAATATTTTCTAATTGCTAGTCCCCAGCCCTACTCTTGTTCCCCTTACTTTCAACAGATGGCTTTGTATTATACCCACCTTATTTAGAAATTCAGGGCCATCTAACAGGATCACTCTCAACTGAAAGTTGGGAGACAAAATAGGAAGCTATTGCAATTACCCAGGAGAAGGGTGGCAGAGCAAGTAGAATTTGCAGAAAAAGAGACCGACTAGGTAGACACTAGGATATGATACACAAAGGGACATCCATGCACTCTGATAGCCAACAATCACTACAACGAAAGTTAACACTTACGAAATACTTGCTATGTTCTAAGAACTATGCTTACACTTCATTTTAAACACATTTGCCCATTTAATTATTGCAATGATTCCATGAAGCAAAAATTATCACTATTTCCATTTATAAATAAGGAACAGAAGTTTAGATAAATTAAGGAAGTTGCCCAAGGTCATAAAACTGATGTGAAAAGCTAGAATCTCTACAAAGTCTGAATCTTGAGCGTCTGAACTCTCAAACACTGCAAAACAAATAACATATTTATATCTACATACATAATCAAATCATTAAAAGTTCAAGACTCACAGTCTACAAATACATGCCACTGCCTACTCCCTCCACTACCCATTGATATCTTATACCATACAAGGATTCAGGCAGTCCCCACCACTGATCAGAGTTAGCAATAGAGATGAAACCTAAACCTGGTGGACAGAGGGCAGACAGCACAGTAAAGCTCCTTTGTGCAAATCAGAAAAAGATGCCCACTCTGGCTGGATAAATTACAAAGGGGCATTCCCACCTCCAGAAGCTGAGCTGGAACTCAGCCCCATTCACTTCCTCACAGAAGCCCCTTGTGGAGGGCTCCTTCTGCACCCAGTGTACACAGGACCCTCTTGGTGAACCTATTTCTAGAGTCATCCCCTCGCTGAACTCACATTCTACATTCTCTGAAGCTTTATCTTCTCAAGAACATGAATCTCATTCTAACTTCTCACCTTTATCATTTAAAAAATCTGAGGGATCACTAAAAATTAGGAAACTAAGCCAGAGAAATAGGTGATGCTGATGATCATACCACAACTGAAATAAAAATAGGCCCGGCATGGTGGTTCACACCTGTAATCCCAGCACTTTGGGAATTGGGAGGGTTGCTTGAGTCCAGGAGTTCGAGACCAGCCTGGGCAACACGGTGAAACCCTGTCTCTACAAATAATACAAAAATTAGCCAGGCATGGTGACATGCACCTGTGGTCCCAGCTGCCTGGGAGGCTGAAATGGGAGGATCGCTTCACCTTGGGGAAGTTGAGGCTGCAATAAGCTGTGACTGCACCACTGTATTCCAGCCTGTATGACAGAGTAAGACTTATATGTGTATATATACATATAAACATAAGCCCCTCTTAATGCCAGTTTAATACCATCATGAAGTAGCCCACTACCCTTTTGGGATTGATGCAGAGTTCATATAAAAACAATTACATCTATGCAGAATATTAGGCTATTAGGCCAAGAAGATTGAACAAGTTTTCAGTATTTGTAGTTGATGTGTTGCAGGGAAGTTGAGGGAACACAATTTCATTCACGACAATTGTACATCTGTGTTACAACGAGCTATGTCGTGACAACTGACATACACAATATAGAGATGAAAGGGGGTGTGTGTCCACATACTGCCTGCAAAAGTCGTATAAAGTGCATTATCATGAGAGAGCAATAGCAAATTTCTTCTATGCAAGATACATAACTAAAACAAATAATTTCTTTTTAAAAAGTAACGTATAAAAAAAATTCTCTGAAGAACCAAAGAAGTTAAATTTCTTCTATCTAACTGAGAGTAGTTTACTTTTCACTTAAAATAATTTGGAAATTAAACTAAAAGCCAATATAGACTGGTCATCTTGTTAAGTACTACATTAATACAGTACCATCAAACTTTTTTCAATGATCATTAGACGGTGGTATCATAAAGCACGAAGGAGTTCATTTATATAATGGGGTTTAAAAAAATCTTCATTATTAAAGAGCTCTGACTTTCCAAATTGACATAACAGAACTTTAGTAAATTCCTTGTTTATCTTTTTGCAGGAATTGGGAGTTTACGGTTATAAAAAGTGAGAACGTACATAGTTTAGAAATTAGTAAGTTAAGGAATATTAATAATAATAATGCTTCCTATAAGCACTAAGTGAAGTGGTCATTATGAATTTCCTTCATCTTAGATAATCAATGGAGCCTCATCAAGGACAGATTAACAGAGTGCCTTTCTCAGTGAAGGCTGAGGCATCAGCTCAAGAGGCATTTTTTTTTTTTTTTTTTCTGAGACAGGCTCTCACTCTGTCACCCAGGTTACAGTGCAGTGGCACGATCTCAGCTCACTGCAGCCTCCACCTCCCAGGCTCAGGCGATCTTCCCACCTCAGCCTCCCATGTACCTGGGACTGCAGGCATATACCGCCACACACAGCTAATTGTTGTATTTTCTGTAGAGACGGGTTTCACCACGTGCCCAGACTGGTCTCTAACTCCTGGGCTCAAGTGATCTGCCCACCTCAGCCTTCCAAAGTGCTGGGATTACAGGTGTAAGCCACTGGGCCTGGCCTCAGGAGGCATTCTTAAAGGTATTAAGGATTCAAGTTAAGACCTCAAATAGAAACCTACTAAATTATCATAACAGGAATTATCATCTCTAAATAAAGCATTTGGCATCTCTTAGGAATTTTATAAAGATCACTGCTGTTTTTCAAAACTAGTTTTGTAGAAAATAGCAGAGATAATCACCCATTTAGGGTAAGCTTCAGAAAATACAAAGTAAACAATGGAAACTTTGTACCTAAATGACCTAATTAAGTTTAAAAAATATGAAAACTAAGAAACTTTAAATTATAAGATACAAACAATATAATTATAATGCTTAGTACATTTCCCTCTGGATAAAATATGGGAAAGAAAGGTTTCGGTTAATTGACCTTCTGGTTAACCATTAAGTACTACTGTTGTTTTTTAAAGCATCAAGATATACATTTTATGTATTAACTGAAAGTTAGTTTTCCTTTGATGAATCAGAATATACATCAATGTTATAGAGTAGTTCAAAAGCATCATTATGCTCAGAAATTATCACCCAGATCACCTGCATTACTGAAGATATAGGCTGCTCATAAAGACAGAGTGAGTTTTCAGTGTGTAAGAACAAATATCTGAACTGATCATTCTGAGGCCTATCTTATTACAATAATACTTCATACTGGATGTTGCTTATCAAAGAACCAAAACACTAAAGCAGTCACGAACTCATCAAATCTGGTCATTCTGCTGATTAACTGTTGTATGCACAAGATAATCAACAAGGGTCTCAATAACAAGGCTACCCCTTTGTCAACAATACGCAGCTTTAAAATTCTGAGAAATCTTTAACATACTCTCTTTACTTTTTAGCGGTCGTTTTCCATAAGAGCTCGTTTCCATGTTATCTATACTATGAGTAGAAAGAGTTGCACTCTTAACACTTCTTTTGACCTTCCATCGATTTCCAGTAACCAGTTTCCTACCAAGACTAGTATCATTCAGAGACATAGGAATTCTAAAGAGAAAAGGGATGGGAGTAGTACATGGATGGCATTCTCTCCTCTCTTGGATTCCTAGCCTTCTTTTCATGAATAATAACCTCAGAGACTAGATGCCAATCCTATTTCAAGCTAAAGTAAGCAGAACAGAAAGACAGTTTTGGGCAGTATATTCATTTTAATAATATTATTTCTAAAATTTTACCTTTTATGTTTTTACATTTTTCTATTTTTTAATATTATTTTATAAAAATTCTAGTAGCCCCTGCTATGGTCTATGGTCTGAATGTGTCTCCCAAAATTTAAGTGTTGAAACTTGATGGCCAATGTGATAATATCAAGAAGTGGGGCCTTTAGGAAGTGATTAGGTTATAAAGGTTCCTTCTTCACACATGGGATTTACTCTTTCACTCTTCTGCCACGTAAATGGGACAATGAATAAAGATACTTTTTGATGCATAATTCTGGAAAATAAAATAGCTAATCTCTCTAACCACATCTAACATATAAATACTCGTCACAGATTTGAACATTCTGTTTTTTAAATTTCTATATATTTTTGAATAGGTATTAAATGTCTATGGCATAAAATCCAAAGAGTTCAAATGCAAATACAGTAAAAACTAAATCTTCCTTCCTTTCCTGCCCACGCAGCTATCCAACTGCCTTCCCCAAAATATAAATGTATTTTTAGAACAATAAAAAAAATCATACTTCTCTGTACTTCGCTTCTTTTACCTGAGACCATATGTCTGGGTCAAATTAATTTTAATTGGGAAGAGTCTTTTAAATAAGACATATCCAACTGCCTGGCATTTTATTTGATCTTCAGAATTTCAATGTAAAGAATATTTTCAAGATAGGATGCCTCATGGAAGAACAAAAGTACCCTAAGAATTTTCTATATCATACCCATTATAAAGTTTAAATTATAAATTAGGCAGAGTAAGAGTTAAACAATAAAAACTAATAACTATGTTACTTTCACTAAATAATTAGTAAGTAAACAAAGGGTTACTTGAATACAAGCAGTGCCATACCACCACAGTTGATTTTATAACCAAGATGCTCTTGAGTGCCTCACAGGAGGGACAGCATCTAGAGCACAGACATGCTGGACAAAGGGATGATTCACAGCCCAAGTGGATGAAGCAGGATGGCATGAGATTCCATTATGCTACTCAGAATCACACACAATTTAAGCTTATAAATTGTTTACTTCTGAAATTTTCCATTTCATATTTTTGGACTGCAGTTGACTGCAGTGACTGAAACTATAGCAAGTGACACCATAGCTAATAGAATACTATATAATCCCAATAGGAGAACACTGTATAAGCCTTTCTTGTTTTTTTGTTTTTTGCTTCTTGTTGTTGTAAACAGGGTCTCGTTATGTTGCCCAGACTGGAGTGCAGTGGCACAATTATGGTTCACTGCAGTCTTGACCTCCCAGGCTCAAGTAATCCTCCCATCCCAGCCTCCCAAGTAGCTGGGACTATAGGCACATGCCACCAAGTCCAGCTAATTTTTTATTTTTTGTTGAGACAAGGTCTTGCCATGTTGCCCAGGCTGGTCTTAAATGCCTAGGCTCAAACAATTCTCCCACCTTAGTCTCCCAAAGTGCTGGGATTAAAGGCATGAGCCACCATGCCTGGCCTATAAACCCTTTTTGTTGGCCCAAATTGTAAACTACTCTTATCAGTCAAGGTCCTACCTTCCCTTGCCAACTTTACCTCCCACTGTGCTTCCTGGAACATCTGTTGCCCTTTTATGCCTCTGTGCCTCTGCTCATGCCACTACCTGCGATGTCCTTCTCTCATTTCTGCTTTTTTATTTTAAGACAGGGTCTTGCTCTGCTGCCTAGACTGGAATGCAGTGGCACAATCACAGCTCACTGCATCCTTGAACTCCTGGGCTCAAGTGATCCTCCTGCCTTAGCGTCCCAAGTGGCTAGGACTACAGATACTCACCACCATGCCCAGCTAATTAAAAAAAAATTTTTTTGTAGAGATGGGGGTCTCACTATGTTGCCCAGGCTGGTCTCGAACTTCTGGGCTGAAGCAATCCTGCCTTGGCTTCCCAAAGTCCTGGGATTACTGGCGTGAGCCACCTCACTGGCGTCATCATCTCTACCTATTGAAATCATGTCCAATAGTGCAGGCCTAAGTTCAAAAGGTAGCTAGCTCCTCCAGGAAGTCATTTCAAATTCTTCTTTATTTTCTTCTTCCCCCAAGGACTATAACTTTATTAAAGCATGGATGTGTCTGTCCTAGGTTGTATTTGTAAATATATCTTACTCACTAAATTATAAGGCTTGAAAGATAAGAACAGCCTAGTACATAGTTGGTATTCAAAACACCATGTGAATTGGAATAGCGATTTTAATTTTTCCAAAGAATATCTAAAAGTAGATCTTACTTTATTACACAATTCCACACAAACCTGCAAAGATGGAACAGATATTATCATCCCACCCCATCCCCTGCCACATGCCACTTGATGGATTATTGTAAACATCATAATTATTATTATATTAAACAGTTAACATTTCTTGAACATTATGTGTCAGGCATTGAGCTAAGTGCTTTATACAATTTATTTCATTTAATTCTCAAGGCAACTATAAAAGATAGGTTCTATCATAACCACCAATTTACAGATGAAGGAAATGAACTTCCAAGAGGCAAAGTTTTTCTCCATATCTGACTGTTGGTAGGTTAGGGCTAGTAAGATGCAGAGCTTAGAATCAAACCCAAGTCTGTGTAAATCCAAAGCTCATAGTAACTGCTACACTTTTCTGCCTTTCACTATTTGCTCAGTTACCATTTATAAACCATGGTGTTCATGACAGTTTATTTAGACTTAGCAATAAAAATTATTATCCAGCTTCAAAGATCCCAAAATTCACTAAAATAAAATCTGACATCTGTACTACTGAACTACAAGTGCAACATTAAAATGAAAGAATTACTTACTGGCACAATTTGCCTCCTGCCATGTGGTATTAAAAAACTCGGAGAGAATCACAACTATTTGCATTCTATCTGCCATTAAGAGACTTCTGGCACAACTCTGACTCTCTGAAGTGTTCTGTAACAAAAAGAAGACAGAAAAATAAGTCTGAGTATTTTTAGACTTTACAAACAACTTGAGGCAAAAACCTTACAAAAAATAACATTTATGATAAGTCTTTTAACATTTTGTTTGATATGACCAGATAATGTTAACATTAATAATAACAATGGTAATAAAGTAATTAGCAGCTAATATTACTGGTACTGGGTTCGTTTGCAAGAGAAGAAAATCTTTATATCTAGTTTGTACTCAAATGGAAAAATACACTTTTACAGATCATTTTAATAATGAAAGAAACTCATGTTATGCAGATAATAAATCAAAGTTCCCAAATTATTTGGTCCTTATCTATTTCCTTTCCCTTGTGCCCCAAGCAAGGAACTAACTGAGTCCTGCTGGCCCTTCATTCTTTCAAAGTTATTTAACTCCTACCATTTACTAGGCACTATAAAAATCCTGAAGTTTTGAGGATATAAAAAGTATTAAAAAATGCCACCAATTCTGGGGCTTTGAGAACCTCTCATAGATACACAGAAAAGGAGTTATACAGTGTGATGAATAATAAAGAGAGTGGTAACTCCTGGGAAAAAATGATCAGTCATGTGGGAGGAGAAAAGGAAAAAAGGAGAAAAGAGAGAAAAAAGGAAGAATTTTTGCTTTAAAATACTTGCTGATCTTCATTTAGGGAAGGTTATCTTCTTTGCAGCTTAGTTTTGCCATCCCATTATAAGGTACATTTGAATGGGTGCTTGCTTTTAAAATAGTGAATTGAACAAAACTTTTTATAAAAATTATTTTTTTTTTTTTGAGACAGTCTCACTCTCTCACCCAGGCTGAAGTGCAGTGGCAAGATCTCGGCTCACTGCAGCCTCTGCCTCCCTGGTTCAAGCAATTCTCATGCCTCAGTAGTAGCTGAGATTACAGGTGCATGTCACCATACCCGGCTAATTTTTGTATTTTTAGTAGAGACGAGGTTTCACCATATCGGCCAGGCTGATCTCAAACTCCTGACCTCAAATGATCCGCCTGCCTCGGCCTCCCAAAGTGCTGGGATTACAGGCACCGGCCACGTGCCCAGCCATTAACAAAACATTTTAAAAGTCTCTTTCTTAGAATTATTTTCTAAGCAATAGAAGTCATAGAAGAAAATTTCTATTATCACTTCTTTTTTTTTTTTTTTTTTTTTGAGATGGAGTCTCACTCTATGGCCCAGGCTGGAGTGCAGTGGCACAATCTCAGTTCACTGCAACCTGCACCTCCCGGGTTCACGCGATCCTCCTGCCTCAGCTGCCTGAGTAGTTGGGACTATAGGCGTGCCTGGCTAATTTTGTATTTTTAGTAGAGACAGGGTTTCACCATCTCTGGTTTGGCCAGACTAGTCTTGAACTCCTGACCTCAGGTGATCCACTCGCCTCCGCCTTCCAAATGCTGAGATTATAGGCGTAAGCCACCATGCCTGGCCTATTATCATTTCTTAAGTAGAAGTAATAATACTGTATTAATACAAGCCTGGGTCACCAGCTAGTGATCTTGACTACCCTCTCTAATGTTCAGTTTCAAAATCAAGGATCCTACAGTTACTGTATTAAATAGCATACATTAATCACTCAGCACACTGTCTGGTACATAGTGACTGACATATGCTATTTCACCTAACATACTGTCAACCTGAAGTGCTCTAAGTGGGTTTAGTTGGCTAAGTGTAATTAGTTGCTTAAGTTGAATCTTCATAAGTGGGTTACTGGCTGATTTTAAAAATCAATACAGTACAGCCTGTATGAGTGTTCAATGTGTGTAACGGTTCCGCTGAGGAAGATATCAATGTAGTTTTGAGAAATTAACAAAGAGTTCATGAAGGAAGCAGGATATGAACTAAGCACTATATTGAGGAAGAGAAGCGGAGTGGAAAATAGAAGAATTAAATGATCATGGGGTGAAAGTGGTAATAATTATGTGGTACTCAGGGAGTATTCAGTAGTCTACAAAAGTAGGGGTATTAGAGGGCTAGGTTAGAAGGTTATGAGAGGCCTTGAGGGTCATGAGAGTTAGACAGTGAGAAATTCTTGAAGATTTTTGAGGATGGTGTCATGAAAAGCAGTTTCAGGAATATATGTCTCGGCTGTGCTATTTAGTGTGAGGAGGCAGGGAGACTAATTAGGCTACTTCTATAGCTCGGGTATGATGAAAGGATGATGGCAACAGTGAGGACAGAAAATAAATAATTAATAATCCAAATGATGATGCGGTACTTACTAAGTACTTAACAGTGCTACATGTTCCAACTGCATTTCCTTATTTAATCCTCATAACAACTCTATGAAATAGGTAGTGTTAGCTGGGTAGAGGGTAAACTATCAAAGGTGACTGAGAAGGAAAAATAAGGAGAGCAAGATGTCCTATAAATCAAGAAAAGGGAAGGTGTGGTTATCTGGGTCAAATCCTGCTGAGACAATTGGAGGTGCATCTTTCAACATTGGCACTATTGGTGACACTAACAAGAGCGAATTTGATGGAGTCCTTGGTTGTGAAAGTGAGATCAGAGGGGGCTGAACAGGGAATGGAAGATGAGGAAGTGGGAAATGAACCCAGACAGCTGCTGAAGAGTTTGGGCTTGATGGGGAGAGAAGAAAGAGAGGGTAGTGAAGAGCAATGTGGGAGTCGGGAACTTTCTTTCATTTCTTTCCATTCCTCTGTCCCTCTGTCCTGCCTTCCTGAAATCAAACCCTGCCTCTTCCACTACATGGGTCAGGATAAGTCATTACCCTGAGGCTCAGTTTCTTAAAGCATGATAACCACCTATACATGTGTAGGTTTCTCTTCTGGACAAAAGTCCCTTTAAAATGGAACTGTCACATCTTTGTATTTCCAACACCTCGCCAAGTGACCAGAAAAACAATGCTCCTTGTTAATACTTAGAATTCTTAATACTCAAATCTATCATAACCACTTAGCAGAATCCTAACCATCATGAATCCAACCATTTCCTTTTGTCATGCCTGCACCCAGGAAGTCAGAAGCTGCCAGCAAAAAATTAACACCAGATTAATTCCATAGTAAATCCATGATCCCAAACTATACCCCTCACTTTTCTGTCTGCTCATTCTCTCCTTTTTACAACCACTATTTCAAATCCTTCCCACTCTCCCAGAAGCTCTAATCTCTCTCTCTCTCTCTCTTTACTCTCAAAAGATCTAACCTCCTGGAAAATAGACGCCTTCGGGCTGAAACTCTAACCTGCCTACCTCTACACCCAACCTCTCCTACCCTCCTATTATGGTGGGGAAGGCACCCGTCCCTTTCAAGGCCTGTCTCTCTGAGGATGCCCTAGATTCCATCTACCCTGCCTTTTCTAGAAACTGACCTTGTCTGCTTCCCACTCCCTCCTACAGAATCTTCACCTTCTCTAAAGGACCCTTCCTATCAACATTTAAACATGTTCAACTCCCTCCCATCTTGAGCAAGGAAGAAAGGAAGGCAGGACAGAGGAATGGAGGGACAGAGGAAGAAAAAGAAATGAAAGAAAGCTAGCCTGGCACAGTGGCTCATGCCTGTAATCCCAGCACTTTGGGAGGCTGAGGTGGGCGGATCACCTGAGGTCATGATTTTGAGACCAGTCTATCCAACAAGGTGAAAACCCATCTCTACTAAAAGTATAAAAATGAGCTAGGCGTAGTGGTGCACATCTGTAGTCCCAGCTACTTAGGAGGCTGAGGCTGGAGAATTGCTTGAACCCGGAAGGTGGAGGTTGCAGTGAGCCAAGATTGTGCCACTGCAGTCCAGCTTGGGCGACAGAGTAAGCCTCTGTCTTAAAAAAAAAAAAGAGAGAGAGAGAAATGAAAGCAAGTTCCTGAGTCCCACATTGCTCTTCAGTGACCCCTCTTTCTTATCTCCCCATCAAGCCCAAACTTTTCAGCAGTTGTCTAGGTTCATTCTTCCCACCTCCTCATCTTCCATTCCCTGTTCAACCCACTCTGATCTCACTTTTATACCAAAGGACTCCATCAAATTCACCCTTGTTAGTGTCACCAATAATGCCAGTGTTGACAGATGTACCTCCAATTCTCTCAGCAGGATTTGACACAAATAGCCACACCTTCCCTTTTCTTGATTTACAGGATATCGTGCTCTTCTGATTCTTCTTTCTCTCTCCAATTCTTCCTTCTCAGTCACCTTTGAGAATTTACCCTCTACTTAATCTTAAACTTGTAGTGTTCCTACTCATTCTTCAGGTATGTTCATCCATGTCATGGTTTCAAATGCCATTATTATGCTGATCACTCCCAAAGGTGTTATCTCCAGTCCAGTCCTCTAGATGCGTATATTTAACCACATAGGCAATATCTCCACTTAGGTGGTTCATAAACACCTCAAAATCAACAAGTTCAAAACTGAGTTAATGATCTTTCCTCACTAAACAGACTCCTCCCTCCAGCTCAGTAAATGATAACCCTATTCACTAAGCTGTTCTTATTAAAGCCCTGGAAATCATCACTACCTTTCCGTTATTCCCCACATTCAATTAACACCAAGCCTATAATTTCTGCCTCCTAAGTATCTCTGAAATCTTCCTATTTCTCCCCATCATGATGGCCCCCACATAACCTAGTCACCATTCTCTCATACACTGCAATAGTCTAATTCATCTCCCCACACATCTTCTTCCCCTACCCTCCCAGCCCCCACCCCCTCCATTTTCTGTCACATAGCCAGAACAGCCTTTTAAAGTACAAATCTGATTATGTCATTCCACAGAATTAAACCTTTCCATAACATACTGCTTTAAAATCAAAGTCTAAAATCCTTAACATATCCTACAAGGCCCGCATGACCTGCCACCTCAGGCCATGGGTCTCCTTCCTGCTCACTGTGCTGTGTTCTAGACTTCAAATAGCCCACAAAGTCTTTCTCATCTCCGTCTTCATGCCTGCTATTTCTTTACATGTATACCTTCCCTCCCCTGCCCCATATTCTCCCAAATTGTAGGTGTCTGCTTTAATCACGGACCATTCTACCCACTCCCTAGTCATACTCAAGATCAGCACTCTTGTCATATGCATTGGTAGCATGCGGGGTTTTTTAATCAGCAATACTTATCACACATGAATTAATTATTTGTGTAATGATATGCTTAATGTCTGTCTTCGGACTACAAGTTCTGCTCATGCACGCTACATTCCTAGTAGCTACCACGACCTGCCCATAATAGGTACTCAATAATTTTTTTTAGTGATGCAGAAGAAATATTACATTTTCTGATCTCTAATGAAAGACATAGATTATTATGCTATGTTCCGGTTTTCTCCCTATAGTCCTAAGAATTTGTTACTTAATAATCTATAGTCAAAGTATATTGAATACTCACCAAATACGTAATCCAAATGACTAGCACTTCACAAAGATATATAGATAGACAGAGAGATAGATAGCTATCTAGGTATATAAAGATCCGTCTATCTATCCAAATTTTAAACAAACCAAGTAGAATAGGGCAGAGCCTACCAATTCAGAATCTGAGGGGTCAAAAGCATCCTCAGGACCATTTTGATAAAATCAGTTTAAACTAAAAGGAGCAAGTATGACTCTATAGAAGAGGGAATCCATTGATTCTACCATTCAGGTTTCACAAATCGCTGTATTTTTTACCTTGAGATAATAAAACTAAATGCAATCCCTGTGCCAGAAATTCTAAAAGTGACAAGAGTCTAGAATGTTTATCAGAAAATTCTATTATAGTTAAACTAATTAGATTGCGGTACCACATAAATAGCTTACTAGTTTCTCGCTTTGATTCTTTTTTTTCTCCTTGTTATACTCCTTTCTCAATCAATCCATGTCCTTTCACTCTAAAGGGTAGAAAGAATGCCTTGAGATTCAGCTTGCAGGATTCCTCTGATGAACTAGCCTTGCTCTGTTCCCTCATTTCTTTTCTTTCTTTTTTGGAGACAGAGTCTCACTGTCACCCAGGCTGGAGTGCAGTGGTGCAATCTCAGCTCACTGAAACCTTTGTCTCCCAGGCTCAAGTGATTCTCCCACCTCAGCCTCCTGAGTAGCTGAGATTACAGGCACACACCACCACCCCTGGCTAATTTTTTGTATTTTTAGTAGAGACAGGGTTTTGCCATGTTAGCTAGGCTGGTCTTGAACTCCTGGCCTCAAGCGATCCACCTGCCTCAGTCTCCCAAAGTGCTGTGATTACAGGTGTGAGCCACTGCACCTGCCTCTGTTCCCCCCTTTAACTCGGCATTCTTTTTACTCTTTTGCTCTAAATTGCTATGATACAATTTATAACATGGTATTTTCCTTCTTCTCCATATAAGGTACTTTATTTCCCCTAACTATATTGATAATTTCAGGCCTGAATCTTACCCTTCTTTTCCTTCTTATCCTGTTACCAGTCCAATATTCAAAAAGAGTAGGTGCTTGCTAAAAACTAATTTAAATGAAAGACCGAGTCTGAGTCAAAGAAAATACATTACAGTGGATAAATAAACCTCCCCCAAACTAATTCCTTCAAGTTCACTCATGACACATTTTTCCATAGTTGTTTTTTTTTTTTTTTTGAGACTGGGTCTCATTCTGTCGCCCAGGCTGGAGACAAGTGGCACTATCTTGACTCACTGCAACCTCCACCTCCTGGGTTCAAGCGATTCTCCTGTCTCAGTCACCTGAGTAGCTGCACACCACCATGCCTGGCTAATTTTTTTTTTTTTTTTTGTCTGTTTCGTCGAGCCAGGGTTTTATCATGTTGGCGAGGCTGGTCTCAAACTCCTAATCTCAAGTGATCTGCCTGCCTTGCCCTCCCAAAGGACTGGGATTACAGGCATGAGCCACCAGGCCTGGCCTCACAGGTTCATTATTATACATGATGGTTCAGCTCCCAACCCAGTCCATAAAACTTTTTAAATCCATAGACTACCTTAGAACTGTAGAAGTCATGCTTTTAAGCTAATGAATCATATTCAGCTCTACTGGAAAAAAAAGGAGAGCTGAGGCCAAGGCCTAGGATGAACTGGAGAGAAAATACAAAAAGGGTTTCCCTGCCTCTTCACCTGTTTATCCTCTTCCTTTCACATCAGGGTGAGTTGAGCTAGGTACCCAGGTTGCTGGTAGAATCTGAGGAAGAGGAAAGGAGTTTCTACAGCTCCCAAACTGGGAAGCCTCGTCTGGGTAGTGGGGAATTCATATAGAAATTCACATGCGGATTGGGTGATGCCCATAATACTGCACACTGGAGTTTGAGGTGCTACTTTTAGCCTCTTTTTAATTCCACAATACCTACACACGTAAGAAAAACATTTGCTGCCTCCAAAGACCTAGGCTTTGCTAAGAATCCCTGGCCATACTGTTCACAACAGCACTTGTTCTTTGGAGTAAATGGCACCCTAAAAACAACTCAACTGCTCAAAACTGAATATGATGCTATATCATATTCTGCTGCAGTTGATAGGAACGTGTCTTGGGTACTTTATTTTAAAGTGATAGTAAGATACATATTCCCTGTTATACCCAATGGAGTCTACCTGGAAAATACTGCATGTAAGCCTGGATTTATTTACCTTGAAAATATGTCCTTGGCCAGGTGTGGTGGCTCATGCCTGTAATCCCAGCACTTTGGGAGGCCGAGGTGGGCAGATTACTTGAGGCCAGGAGTTCGAGACCAGCCTGGCCAACATAGTGAAACCCGTCTCTGCTAAAAATACAAGAATTAGCCAGGTGTGGGTGATGCACGCCTGTAGTTCCAGCTACTTGGGAAACTGAGGCAGGAAAATCACTTGAACCCAGGAGGCAGAGGTTGCAGTGAGTTCAGACGATACCACTGCGCTCCAGCCTAGGCAACGGTGAGACCTTGTCTCAAAAAAAAAAAAAAAAAAGAAAAGAAAACGTGCTCTTTACAGAAAGATTGACCACAGAATTTATTTAATGCAAATAAATCCCACATTTATGTAAAATGACAGATTTTTATTTTAGTTTTTTTTATTTATTTATTTTGAGATGGAGTCTCACTCTGTTGCCCAGGCTAGAGTGCAGTGGCACAATCTCGGCTCATTGCAACCTCGGCCTCTCAGGCTCAAGCGATTCTTCTTCATTAGTCTTCAGAGCAGCTGGGACTACAGGCGTGTACCACCATGTCCGCTAATTTTTGTGTTTTTAGTAGAGATGGAGTTTCAACATGTTGGCCAGGCTGGTCTCCAACTTCTGACCTCAGGTGATCCACCCACTCGGCCTCCCAAAGTGCTGGGATTACAGGTGTTAGCCACCATGTCCGCCATGAGAGATTTATTTTAAATAGTAACAGCCTGACTCAAAGCGGGATACAACTAGACACAAATTTATATTTAGTGCAACTATAAGCAAGTTTAGATAAGTTTAAATTTATGAAATAATTCCAACCACATTTTCATGAGACTACTTCCTGTCCCTTTAATACAAGAGGAACTTTCTCATTCTCCAATTCCAGTGTTATTCCTGTTTTTCCTTTACCAAGCATATCCGGCCCACACCTCGTGACTCCCACTAACCCTGACTCTCTATAATCTTTTCCTAGTCTGAACTTTATCAAGTATGTAGGAGCAGAAATTGTGTCTTTCCTTCTTTCTTTTTAAAATTAAGACCCTCACAGCAGCTACCACAAGACTAGAAAAACCCTCAAGGTACCAAGAATGAACGGCAGTCTTACAATCTCTTTAAATGTTCCCTCCCATTTACTTAGAGGTATTACTGTGTCAGTTTTCTAAAACCTCCTTTTAGCCCCATTTTACAGATTAGTAAACAAGCACAGAGACTGTAAGTAACTTGCCCAGAGTATATCGCTAATAAGCAGCGGGGAACCGGACTTCTGGCCGCTGGCTCCAGACTGCCTATATTACTAAGATGATGTCCCAGGCAATAGCTCTTTTAACTCTTCCAACAGCTAATACAGCTGTTCTTTCCACTTTATAGAGGAGGAAACTAAGGTTCTGAGAAGATAATTAATCCAAGGTTACCTGGCTAGAAGGTGGTGGACAAGAACATTTCTAGCTACAGAACTCAAATTCCTAACCACTACCAGTGTCTCCACCCGACTTGTTCCAGAAAAGGATCCTTCCTGGGAACTCCAGGTGAAGATGAGAAGCTATGGTGGAGTGGGTGGAGGAAGAGGAAGATGGTTGGAAAATCAGGACCCCCAAGAAAACCAATCACACCTACATAAACCAAGGTATGATTATGTACTTAAAAGATGTCCAACAGCATTCATGAAAGCAAAAACCCAAACCCCAAGTCCCATAATGCCACCCCCTTTTTTCTGATGCCCCAAACTCCACAGACCCAGTCCAACCCCTTTTTCTTACTACTGAGGAAACTAAGGCCCCAGCGTTGACCATCATTACATCCTCCTCCTTTCCCAACTCTCCCGCGCCACAGTCCCGGGCGTGGTCCTGTACCCACCCCCACGGCTCGGCTGATGTTGTCCATCTTGCTGACGACCTGTTGGAAGAGAGGGTAGCAGGTCTGACAGAGGCGCACAGGCCGGGCGCTGCGCACCAGACACCCTGTCAGCTCTGCGCTGCTATTGGCGAAGTCCAGCAGGAGTTCCCGGCACTCGGGATCCAGATCCGGCAGGTCCGGGGGCAGCGACAGAGGCCCCAGCCCTCCACCCTGCAGCAGGGACAGGGACAAGTCCTCCACCTCCAGCAACTGCTGGTCCGACAGGAGGTCGCTGAAGACCCTGCGCGGACTGTTGCCGAAGGGGAGCGCGCCCAGGGCCAGCCCCGACCACAGCAGCAGCCCCAGCGGCAGCCACCGCGGCAGCGAACACCCCCGCCGCGCGGCTGGCGGGCCCGGCTCCATCACCGGGCTCACACACCCCAGGGCGCCCACCGGCGCCTCTCCGTCCCCAACCTGTACAGCCGACAGCCGGCGCTTCCGGCTTCCGCGGGCGCAGACCGAGAGCGCGGTCACGAGGAGGGCGCGTCACGGCCCCACCCCCTGCGTGTAGCGCCCCGCCCCATTGGCTGCCGGCTGCCTCCGGGCGGCGGGCTTGCGAGCGTGCGGGAGCGCGCCCACGCTGCGGCCACGCGCCCCCCCGCGGGCGTTCGGAGCAGTGCGGAGCGGATCAGTGAGCTGGGGGCTCCCGAGCCCAGGCTCGCAAGCCGGAGACTACGAGCGCCCACCGCTTTGGGCAATTGCATCTCGGGGCTCCTGACCCTTGAACGCCTACCTCTCTGCGAGTTTCCGGCATCTTACAAGTTTCTTACCTCGCTGGACCGGACGACGGCGACGGCCTCCACTGTGGAAGTGACCGTCGCCTGCGTTAGAGAAAGGCCGCTGGCCGGTGCCTCGGCAGGTTTTCTGCGTGGTGTACCTTAGCATAATTTTTTTCCTTAGAGTAGTAATGCCTGTTGGTTATGATAGGTGGTGGAGACTAGCGGTTTCCAAGCTTGTTGGTTTTGTTTTTTTAAAAAAACTCTCAACTCCTTTAGAACAGCAGCATTTCTTCTGATAGCAACGTTGTCAGATAGAACTCTCTGGGACGAGGGAAATATTCTACATCTGCATTGTTAGGGCAGTCACTGGCCACATGTGGGCTGTTGAGCCATTGAAATGTGGCTACTGCAGCTGAGGAACTGAATTGTAAATTTTGTTTAATTTGGGGCCTGGCGCCGTGGCTCACGCCTGTAATCCCAGCACTTTGGGAGACCGAGGCAGGCAGATCACTTGAGGCCAGGAGTTCGAGTCCAGCCTGGCGAACATGGTGAAACCCCGTGTCTACTAAAAATACAAACATTAGCCGCTGGGCGTGGTGACGCAAGCCTGTAGTGCTAGGCTGAGCGGGGAGGATGGCTTGAGCCAGGCTGTCTAGGCTGCAGTGAGCCGAGATCGCCCCACTGCACTGCAGTGTGCGCTACACAGTGAGACCCCATCTCAAAAATAAATATTTAACTTAAATGTAAGTAGCCACATCTGTCAAGTGGCGGCTGTACTTGACACAGGTCTTGTCCTACAGTGGCCAACGTGCAGGTTTGCTTGGGGTACCAGGGACGCAGCACGTGCAGTGCTAAAACCCAGGAAATCCTGGACAAACTGCTCAACTTCAGACTCTCATCCAGTTTCTGACATGCCCCAGGCAATAGCAGGGGACACTCTAACAAGCATTCTGATACCATTCCCAATCTGTAAAAAGAATTTAAGCTCATAACCTGGACAACAGTTTTCTGACAAGTATCTGACCAGCCAGATTGGGAGAAAATTACTGGGGTTTGTGTCATCCTGCTTTTCAATGTTGTAATTTTTGCCTCGTAAATTGAAGAGCTGCTGCACTAAATTCTATTTAGCTTAGGGTCCTAATTTATGTTTCTGAGGGTTCTTCAGAAACTTTTTTGTTGTTATTTTGTTTGGTTTGGTTTTGACACATAGTCTCGCTAGATTGTCCAGGATGGCCTCGAATTCCTAGGCTCAAGAGATCCTCCTGCCTCAGCCTGCCAAACCACTGGGAATACAGGCCCAGTCTGCTGTGCCCCGCCTGGGGGTTCTTATGGTTACTTTTTACCCCATCTGCTTGGTTATTGTTGTGTTCCTAAGTTTGCTTGGGATAGCTAAATTTTGTTTAATTTTTGTCACTGAGAAACTGAATAGTAGGTAATTTGATTGGTGTAACAATAAATATATTTCCAAAAGAGAAAATACGTTGTCTTAAGTTTTGCAAAAATCATCATGTAACTTTTAGATCTTTTTATGTGTTAGAATTAGCTTTTTTTTCAGGTCTTTCAAGCACCATCCTGTGCTGCAGCTGGATGTGTAAATTGTTAAACTTCTGTGAAAATCAATGCACAGAACCAACAATATTGCAAATGCACACGCTCTTTAATGCAGCAAGTTCACAACACTTACTGTTATAGACACACTTACTCACTGCAATATTGTTTGTAATGGTAAAAAGATGGCTTAAAAAGCATGTTAAGGGGCAAGGTGAAGAGGCAGAGGTTGCAGGAAATTACAGGCACTTTGCATCTTTCTTTCCATTCCCTTCCTGGAACAATTCAATCTTAAAGGTCAAGTAAGATAGGCATCTGTGCTTGGTAGGGATGGGTGTCAGAGGCCCAGAGAGAGGTGTCAGAGCACAGGTAAGATGAATAGAACAGTGGTGTAAGGGAGAGTGGCAGCATCAGCCTGAAGCAGAGTATTGGGTTCTGAGTGGATAAAAAGGGTCTCCATGCAGAGGATTGGGCAGCAGTGACTGGGAGGTTGCTCACATTCAGAGGGATTGGTGGAATCGGCAAATATATCAAGAATAATTGGAGTCCAGTTTCAGACTGTCAGCGAAGAAAGTTACAAATACGAAAAGAGAGAAATGAACTCTGTAATATTGGATTAAAATTAGAAATATCAGTGCAAATTCATAGCTTAAAATACATAGTCATCCTTTGATACCAGCTGGGGAATAGTTTCAGGACCTCCCCACAGATGCCAAAAGCTTCAGATCCTCAAGTCCCTTATATAAAACACCATAGTATTTGCATATAACCACATTTCCCTTTGTATACTTTTTCTTTTTTTCTTATATTCTGTTACAGCATCTTCTTTACATTTTTTTTTTTTTTTTTTGAGACAGAGTCTCACTCTGTCACCAGGCTGGAGTGCAGTGGAATGATCTCACTGCAATCTCTGCCTCCTGGGGTTCAAGCAATTCTCCTGCCTCAGCCTCCCAAGTAGCTGGGATTATGGGCATCCACCACCACACCCGGCTAATTTTTTGTATTTATAGTAGAGACGGAGTTTCACCATATTGGCCGGGATGGTCTTGATCTCCTGACCTCACAATCTGCCTGCCTCAGCCTCCCAAAGCGCTGGGATTACAGACATGAGCCACTGCACCTGGTTTGCTGTTCGTTTTTATCGATACTGTACTTTAAGTGTCTAGTGAACCTTGACTTTCTGCTTACATTTAAGAGAGAGACACTACAAAGCTGAATGGAAACTCTGTGTTCATGGATAGGTCTTTTTTTACTGTGAGTTTCAGTATAGGCCAATGGCTCTCAGGGGGGACAGTTTTGCTCCTCATCTTTGTGGTATATTTAGCAATGTCTGGAAACATTTTTGGTTGTCAAAACTGGGAGAAGGGTATGCTACTGGCATCTAATGAATAAGAACACTGCAAAAAATCTTAAAATGCTCAGGATGGTTACCCAAAACAAAGCATAGAAAACATCAGTATTTTAAATCGTTTCTCTTGGTCAGATTATCCTCTCCAGAGGAGGCTCTGCCAGCATGCTATCTTGCTGCCAGTAATCTCTGATCCTGGCAGTGGAAAAAGGTTAGCAGCTCAAACTTCAGTTAATGAACTTTTACTTAATCCCCTATTTTAGCAAAATGTCGCTGCCCTCAAATATGCTTATGTCTCTTGGTCCAGACTCCCTTTGCTTTGCTTTCTCCAGATATCAGGATTTTACTGATACTCTGTTGGAGTTGGGATTGGACATAGAGTAGCAGGGAGGGTATTATAGACAGCCTTTCAATCATCCTGTTTTGGTTCTTCCTTTATCTGCATTTTCAGAGGTACCTGATGCCCCTCCACTTCTTGGGCTCTTTGAGGATTCTATAATATAATTCAGTTGCCTTTTTTTCCTATTACAGACCTACAAATTAGCTTTTCTGCTTAGGTTCTGCTAAGTCAGTTTTTATTAGTCCACCTGCTTTCCAGCTTCCAATATATTTTCTAAGAGATGGGTTCTTGCTATGTTGCCCAGGCTGGACTTGAGCACTCCTGTGCTCAAGAGACCCTCCTGCCTCAGCCTCCCAAGCAGCTGGACTACAGGCATGCACCACCATGCCAAGCACCAATATTTTTACCTTTTCTTCTCTCCTGTTCTCTATATCCTTATGTGTCTTTTTACAAATCCTTTTACAAATCTTGTGGAGTTTCAGGAAGGAACAGATCTAATCATATGTTCAACTTGCTGTCTTAAATGGCAATCTTTTCTGTGTTTTACCTCACTTTTTATTAAAGTCAGAATGTATATCTTATGTCCCCTCCAGCCATGAGATGATCTTATGGAAAATGTGGACTGTGTCCTATTCATATTTGTTTACTCAGAAGCACTTAGCCTGATGTCTTACACATAGAAGGCACTCAATACATTTGTTACACTGAATTTCTGCAGTACAAATGCACATGTGCTTTAAGTGCTTTTTACATTGATACATCGGTGGAAACATATTTTTGTAATTCTTTTTATTTTTATTTATTTATTTATTTTGGCTGAGCACAGGGGACTTTATTGATGGTACACAACAAGGTGGGGCTCCCTAGGCCCCTCCCTCTTCAAGGGGTCTGCATGGAAACTGTGAGGAGGGGCAATTCAGTGTGGTAGGGGACTCTGTGGCAGGGACTCCCCAGCAGTGAGGGCCTCTCTTCCTCTCGTGCTCTCGCTGGGGCTGGTGGTCAAGGGGTCTTACTCCTTGGAGGCCATGTGGGACATGAGGTCCGCCACCCTGTTGCTATAGCCAAATTCATTGTCATAACAGGAAATGAGCTTGACGAAGTGGTCGTTGAGGGCAATGCCAGCCCCAGCATCAAAGGTGGAAGAATGGGTGTCGCTGTTGAAGTCAGAGGACACCACCTGGTGCTCAGTGTATCCCAGGATGCCCTTGAGGGGGCCCTCCGACACCTGCTTCACCACCTTCTTGATGTCATCATATTTGGCAGGTTTTTCCAGACGGCAGGTCAGGTCCATCACCGACACGTTGGCAGTGGGGACACGGAAGGCCATGCCAGTGAGCTTCCCGTTCAGCTCAGGGATGACCTTGCCCACGGCCTTGGCAGCTCCAGTAGAGGCAGGGATGATGTTCTGGAGAGCCCCACGGCCATCACGCCACAGTTTCCCGGAGGGTCCATCCACGGTCTTCTGGGTGGCAGTGATGGCGTGGACAGTGGTCATGAGTCCTTCCACGATACCAAAGTTGTCATGGATGACCTTGGCCAGGGGCACTAAGCAGTTGGTGGTGCAGGCGGCATTGCTGACGATCTTGAGGCTGTTGTCTTACTTCTCACGGTTCACGCCCATCACGAACATGGGGGCATCAGCAGAAGGGGCAGATATGATGACCCTTTTGGCTCCCCCCTGCAAGTGAGCCCCAGCCTTCTCCATGGTGGTGAAGATGCAAGTGGACTCTACCACGTACTCAGTGCCAGCATCGCCCCACTTGATTTTGGAGGGATCTTGCTCCTGGAAGATGGTGATGGGATTTCCATTGATAACAAGCTTCCCGTTCTCAGCCTTGACAGTGCCATGGAATTTGCCATGGGTGGAATCATACTGGAACATGTAGACTATGTAGTTGAGGTCAATGAAGGGATCATTGATGGCGACAATATCCACTTTACCAGAGTTAAAAGCAGCCCTAGTGACCAGGCGCCCAATACGACCAAATCCGTTAACTCCGACCTTCACCTTCCCCATGGTGTCTCAGGGATGTGGCTGGTGATGGGAGACTAGATGCGGCTGTCTGGCGAACAGGAGGAGCAGAGAGCCTGTAATTCTTTAGTATGTAAAACAATGCCCTAACTTAACTCCTAATGCCCATAAGCTTTGCATGCCTGAGTAGAATGACCTGAACACATGAGACATGTAAATCATGTTCATTCATGATACTTTGTACAGAGTCCAATCTCCAATTCACTCCAGTGGCCAATCTCATTTCCAGATCTCTCACCTGAAGATAGATTTTTTTTTCACCTGAAGATAGATTATCTTATATCTTCAGCAATTAGGAGTTTTTGTTTGTTTGTTTGATAATCCGTTGCATTCTTTTGAGTTTCTGATTAGCTTTTAGTAGATATTTTTAAAACAATGAAGTTGAATCACATTTACTTGACAGACTCTCTGGTTGTAAACGTATATTTCTTTCTTTCTTTTTTTTTTTTTTTTTTTGATTGAGTTTTGCTCTGTCACTCAGGCTGGAGTGCAGTGATGTGATCTTAGCTCACTGCAACTTTTGCCTCCTGAGTTCAAGCCATTCTCCTGCCCCAGCCTCCCAAGTAGCTGAGAGTACAGGCACATGCCACCACGCCCAGCTAATTTTGGTATTTTTAGTAGAGACGGGGTTTCACCATGTTGGCCAGGCTGGTCTCTAACTCCTGACTTCATGATCCGCCCACCTCAGCCTCCCAAAGTAGTGAGATTACAGGCGTGAGCCACCCCGCCCCCTGTAAATGTATATTTCTAATAAATGAATTGTATTAGAACTTTGAGTTTGTATCAACATAATTTTAATATTTGTTCAACTTACAGGTAAATGAAAATATACATAAATAATATATATGTTTCAGTAGATATATATTATCAGTGACCAAATTCTGATCACTGAACCTATAGGGGTTCAGTCAGGGTGCTGGGAGAAATTATAAGAGAAAAATTATAGAGAAAAAATGTTATTTAGAAGGCTGGGAGGATTTTGCAAAAGCCTCAGGAAGGAATGAGCTGAAGACGGTGGTTCTTACCCAGAGGAAATTAGGTGGGTACAAAGGAATGTAAGGGAGTTTATGTAAAGAGCTTGTTTACTCATGTGGTCCTAAGAGCAACCTTTGAATATCCATGGGCACATGACTGCTCTCTACTTAGGGGGTCAACAATGTTATTACCCACAAAAGATGTTTGCTTTAGGCCTTGGAACCTGGCATTTAATCATTCATAAGACTGTTCTCTCTGGGGAAGGCACCATGTTAATTATCCACAAATGTGTTGACTCAAAGCCTCTGTCATTAAATCTATACTGAATAAATGCCCAGAGCACCAGGTGGTAAGGGCTGTGGCTGCTGGCTCTTTACAGCACCCTCCTTGGTGTCTGTGAGTGACCTAGACCCCTAAGCCTGCTTTTTCACTGGATATCTGTGTCTCAGTGCATTTGTTCATCCATCTCTGGGTCAGGGTCTGTAGGTTGGACCTTACCGTTGGTACCCCACGTGAGGATCACTGTAATGGATCATAGATTGTGATGGAACCCTCAAAAACATAGATAAAGAAGACTGTGCACTCGGTAAGTCAGTAAGTCAATAAGTCAGTAAGTCACTGGTACCTGCTTGGGATTTCCAAGTTCGAGGGAATTGTTCAGGCTAGGGTTTCATCATGGAACCACCATTATCAGCACAACAGAAGCAGTATATAAAAGTATTAAAACGTCTAGCAGCAGAAGGCACACTAGATGTACAGCTTAAGGGCAATGAGTCCCAGTAACATCTCTAACATTACGGACCTTAGTTAAGGCTGCTATGGTCCCGTTCTACACAGAAGAGCCCAAAAAGGGAAGGGAAGAGAATAGGAACCATCAGCTACCTTACCTTCTCCCTCAGTCCAGCAATTACCAGGTAAAAATATCAAAGAGGAAACGGAGATTTTGCTTGAGCCTCCTCCCCTAGTAAATTGGAAAAAGGACAGGGGATAGAGCTATGGGACCCTGTCTTAGGCAAGTGGCATTAGGAAGGGATCTCTTGGCCTACTTGGCAATGCAAGATCAAAAAAGCAATCAGGTGTATGCTTACAAAGAGGTAAGAAAAAACATTAGAGAAAACAAAGCCACTAGCCTATTTACAAAAGGATTAATTAAAGCCATAGCAAACAACTTCCATATGAGCCCATGGGACTGGCAAGTGCTAGCTAAAACAACTTTAAACACCAGTCAGTACCTCCTCTGGAGGGCAGAATAACAACTAGTAGTGGCCACTATTATCTCTCCCCTACTCCTGATGTGGCTCCCTCCTATCTGGGTAGAACAGTGGCCTCTGAAGGGAGAGAAATTACAAAGAGCCCATGAATTAGTTGAGGAGCAATTAAAAGCTGGCAGGCCATATGGAACCATCTAACAGCCATTGGAATGTGCCCATTTTCATCATTCCTAAAAGGTCTGGCAAACTGACACTTTTGCATGACTTATGGACTATTAATGCTAATCTATAACCTATGGGGCCCCTTCAACAGGGCCTCCCTTTCCCCGCAGCAATTCCTCAAGTTTGGCCTATTATCATTATTGACTTAAAAGACTGTTTTTGCCGGGCGCGGTGGCTCAAGCCTGTAATCCCAGCACTTTGGGAGGCCGAGGCGGATGGATCACAAGGTCAAGAGATCGAGACCATACTGGTCAACATGGTGAAACCCCGTCTCTACTAAAAAAAATACAAAACATTAGCTGGGCATGGTGGCGCGTGCCTTTAATCCCAGCTACTGAGGAGGCTGAGGCGGGAGAATTGCCTGAACCCAGGAGGTGGAGGTTGCGGTGAGCCGAGATCGCGCCATTGCACTCCAGCCTGGGTAACAAGAGTGAAACTTCGTTTCAAAAAAA
>NW_016107475.1:649119-653982 GCF_001604975.1 Cebus imitator | reverse complement strand
AAAAAAAAAAAAAAAAAGACTGTTTTTATAAGATTCCACTTGCAGAAGAGGACAGAGAAAAATTTGTGTTTACCATACCAGCTACCAATAATGAAAGGCCAGCTCATTGATTTTACTGGAAAGTGTTTCTTCAAGGAATGCTGAACAGTCCTACCATGTGTTAGCATCATGTAGATCACGCTTTAATCCCCAGTAGAAAACAATTTCCTAATAGCAAGATTATTCATTTTATGAATGACATATTACTGGCAGCCCCAACAGAGCCAATACTTTTAAGTTTATATGCCTGTGTCATAAAGAATACACAGTTAAGAGGTTTAATCATAGCACCTGAAAAAGTATGGATGTCTTCTCCTTGGAAATATCTTGGGTACATACTAACTTCCCAGTCAAAAGGTTAAATTAAATACTAGCAACTTACACACCTTAAATGATTATCAGAAATTGCTGGCTTTGCCTCGCCTTGGATAAGCTGCAAAACCTGTTTTCTAACTTAAAAGGCAATGCAGCCTTGGATTTTCCCAGGTATTTAACCCTTGCAGCAAAAAGGGAAATTGAGGAATTGAACAAGCCATTTCTCAAAGGCAACTAGATCACATAGACCCAAAGCACTCGGTTCAGTTGTTTGTCTTTCCCACCCAACACTCCCCTACATAGTTAATAAGACAGATGGCCCCACGCCTACGCTTTCTAGAATGGGTTTTTTGCTCACATACCTGGATTAAAACACTCTCTCCGTATATCCAGCTACTTAGTAAAGTCATCTATTCAAGCTGCAGATGATGCAATCAGTTGCTAGGTTATGACCCTAATATCAACAGGATTCCTTTAAGTAAAAAGCAATTTGAAGCAGTATTGCCATTATCTACGGATCTACAAATAGCACTCTCTGATTACACAGGCCACATAGAGCATGTCCTTCCTACTGACAAGCTCTTTCAGTTCTTATCTTGTACTTCTGTGGTTTTGCCTACAAAAGTTGTTCAATCCCCCATACCTAACGCTTTAACACTGTTTACTGATGGATCTGGTAAACATGGAAAATCAACCCTTTGGTGGAGACCACATAATTTCCTCACTTGAACTGGATTTGCTAGCACTCAGAGAGCTGAGATTGGAGCTCCGATATTGGCCTTGGAAACTTTTTCACTCAGCCCATCAATATTGTTAGTAACTCTGCTTACTCTCTTTATTTATTGCAGAACCTTGAGACAGCCCTAATTAAGTCTACTCTGGAGCCCACCCTGTGTGCCCTTTTCCTCTGACTTCAGCAATTTCTAGATCATCGCACACACCCTATTTTCGTTACACACATTCAAGCCCACAGCTCACTGCCTGGCCCACTGGCTTATGGAAGTGATCAAGCACACCTGCAAGTTATGACATCCACCCAATCACATCAATTTTTCCACCAAAATTGGAGAAACTTAACTAAACAATTTCAACTTACCCAAAGACTAGCCAAGCAAATCATCCTGCAATGTCCAGATTGTCAGCTCACAGACACGTCCCCTCCTTCAACAGGCGTTAACCCTAGAAGACTAGAACCTAATCAGTTATGGCAGACAGATGTTACACACGTCCCTGAATTTGGAAAACTAAGATGTGTACATGTATCCATTGATACTAACACTCATCTAATTAGTGCACATCCTCTTCCTGGCGAGTCCATTCAATATGTCATTAAACATCTTCTCTTAACTTTTGTGTTTGTGGGGCAGCCCACAAAAATTAAAACTGATAATGGTCCAGCTTATGCCAGCTCACAATTTCAACAATTTTGCCACACATGGAACATCCAACATTCCACAGGCATCCCGTATAACCCCCAAGGACAGGCCATAGTAGAACATTCTCACTCCACCCTCATAAATATGCTCAGAAAACAAGGGGGAGCATGAGTAAGGACCCTGCAACACTACTAGCACAAGCCTTATTTACCCTTAATTTCTTAAATTTAAATGTAAATTTCAATCAGCTATAGAAAAGCACTTTGCTAAAGCCTCTCAAAACATAAAGCCTGCAGTTTTATGGAAGGATGTAAATAGTAAAGTATGGTGTGGTCCAAATGATTTGCCAACATGGGGAAGAGGATATGCTTGTGTTCACACGCCCTCAGGTCCTCTTTGGATTCCAGCACGATGCATCAAACCTTACCATGGCATGACTAGGACCCAGCTTGATACCAGAAATGAAGGAGATAATTCTGCAGGACCCACAACCCCAGATGATGCAGCTTCCTCAGATAAAGGCCCTGGACCTCACCTGAGGGATGCTGAAGAAGACAACAGAGGAGGCTGAATGAATCCTGCTCCGGCCACAGACACCATGTACTCCAGATAATTTGTTTCTTGCTATGCTCTCTGTTGTACATTGCAACTTGCATGGGGTATTGATCCTTTTTATGCTGACGCTTTGTCTGCAACCTGCACCTGCTACACTCTATTGGGCTCATACCTTTGATCTCCCTTTCTTTTGCCCTGTCACCTGGGCAGACACCCCCTTCCCAGCCTTTAATAACATAACTGCTTGACTGGGAGGGATAGATTTACCCTCTGTAGGGTCCCTCGTTAATGGCACACATTGGACTAAGGTGCTGGGTAACACTACATATCACTCTACTATACTCCCACTGTGTGTAAGTTATAAAAATTCTAATCCTTACTGTGTACCTGCCCAAACACAATTGTGACTACATCATGGTAAAGGAAATGCCTTCACAGTCTTAGTTGCAGGCAGCCTCAAACTAGGCAATGCAATCAATGCCACTTTACCAAACATTTTTTCCTGTGCTAAAGAACAAAGCCAGAAAAGTAATGGATTCCACTTTAGCTGGGAGGTCTGTCATGGCTAACAGGCACGTAGCCTCCAGTTAGACAAATATAATATATTAGACTGGCGCTCCCACAGCCATTTGCAGGTTGGTCGTACTAATGTCTGCATATGTCATGGCATTGATGACAGTTTTGTAGCCATGCCCCATTCCCTTATAATTTGGGCCAATAGGGGGATGAGATATTCCAGATCCCAAGTAGAGTCCATGCCACCCCAAGACAGTCTATGGTGCCTGGAACATCTTAGCATCCCCCTTAACACCTGGCATGGGACATATCATAATTCCAGTCACAATTATACTATGACGTTTTTTCATAATAACACTGATCAGTGCCTGATTTGCACTACCCATCCATACGTCTTCCTTATGGGAACCGCCATTTCTAGTATACTCCAAAACTCCACATTTGTGACCAAAGTACAGGAACAGGCTTGGTTTGCCTCTTGTATTTCTAATTACAATATATCTAATTTAAATATTGCTAGTGTCGTGGTATTGAGGAGACAATCAGAGGCTTTCCTACCAGTCAATTTAACAGGCAATTGGCAAGGCTCCTCTGCTGTTGCTACCTTGGAACATGCCCTGCCCTAGGTCAGACATAAAAGATTCATAGTTACACTTATAGCAAGAGTCTGTCTTTTAAAAAAATTTTTTTTCTTTTATGCTTTCTGGCTACCCTACAATGTAGCAAGAGTCTGTCTCCAAAAAAAAAAAGAAAAAGACAAACTTGTTCAATGCTTATTAATAACCACATATGGATTTTATGTGTCTCTTGAGTTTCAAAGTATGTTTTATTATTTATTATCCATTTAATTTCCTAAGATATATAGATTTCTAAAGAAATCAAGATGTTATTTCTATACAGCATGTCTTTAAAAATATATCAAAATGTAAATATTCCTTGTAACTAAGTCATAGTTTATATTCACTGTGTATATAACAATAGAAGCACAGGAAGCAAATGTTACAGTAAAGATGAAGTGTATGAATGTCCATGTCTCAGAGAAGTGGATGTTCCTGAATTTACCTATCGCAACATTTGGCCCAAGTACCACGTCTTACCATCCTTATGCTATGCTTACTTGAAGACAGGGCCAGTGTTAAAATGTTTGCTTCTTTTATAAGCTATTTTATTTTCCTTTAAATTCTAATTTTGCCCAATTGCTCTATTCAAATAAAGTCATTTAATCTCAGCTCTTCTGATTAGTATTTTAATTATCCAGTTATTTCCAGCTGCGACCACCCCAGTTCTTTATGAAGAATGGAGAACTATGTTTTCTATATTTGAATGATAAAACTATTGACAGGGTCATTTTTTTTCTTCCCCCCCAAAAAAAAGAGAGAGAGAAAGAGAAAGAAATTACCCACTAGAAGCAAACAAACAAACAAAGAAAAACCATTCCACTGCTCAGAATACCACAGGGAAGATGGTTGCATATCAGTTCCCTTTCATTGGTCTGCTAACATTTTAAAGGCTATGACAACTATTTAAATTTGGTTTTACAACAAAGAAATATGTATATATTTATGTATACATATAAATATTGGATAAGTCAGATGTAAGCCAAGATCTCATTTTGATTCTCCTGACACCTTGTTTATATTCCTATGTCTTCAGAGACTAGATTCTCTGTGCATCTGAGGACAACTACTAACTGATCTGGTAGAGGCAATAACATGACTCTGGGACTGACCAGTAGACTTCTATCAAGACAGCCTATCTATTGGATCTGTACTGGTTTTAAGAAACAGAAACCAACGCAAGTTAACTTTAGCAAAAAGTGAGAAATACAAGGCCATGTCTCGGGATGGGATTGGAACTATGCACCACACACCCTGTCTGTTCTTGTTCTATTCTACATGTTTCTAATTTTCCTAATTTTCCCCAGGCTTTGTGGTGGAAAATATAGCTACACAAACTCCATTAGTTAGGTTTTTTTTTTTTTTTTTTTGAGGCAGCGTTTTACTCTTGTCACCCAGGCTGGAGTGCAGTGGTGCAATCTCAGCTCACTGCAACCTCCACCTCC
>NW_016107475.1:640346-649029 GCF_001604975.1 Cebus imitator | reverse complement strand
TTTTTTTTGTATTTTTAGTAGAGACAGGGTTTCACCATGTTGGCCAGGCTGGTCTTGAACTCATGACCTCAGGTGATTCACCCACCTCAGCCTCCCAAAATGCTGGGATTACAGGTGTGAGCTACTGTGCCCAGCCCAAACTCATTTTTCATATGGCTTACATTAAAATTTTCAACCCAGCCAAAGACCAGACCTCTTAATCCCAATCCCAAATTTTTAAGGAATTTCTGTTCAGCCCAGATTGTAGCCAACAAGGTGGTTAGGAGCCAAAATGTATGTCTCAGGTGAGCAGCAACTATCTGGGCTGGTGGTGAGGTGTTGGATTTGGGGAGGGGGGAGAGGAATAAGAATTTACCAAGACAGTTGTAGGTAAAGAAAGACAGATTTATTAAAGAAACTATGAGAATATGTTGCCAGGGAGCAGTGGGCAGAACCAGCAGAAGAGGAGCTGATTGCAAGGAAACAAAAGCTTGCTGGAGATTTTATTGGATGGTTCTTGGGCTGATTGATAATGCCAAGGTAGCAGGAAACCAACTTGCATTCTTCTGTTAGCCATTGTGTTTGATGATGAATTGAAGCATTTGGTGATAAGCAGGAAGTTTGTGAGTTGTGTACATTATTTGCTCAGGAGAACTATACATCCTGGGCCGTAAAGACAGACAGACCTATAGCTTTTCTCCCTCTTTTTGTTTATATCTCCTGGACAATGAAGAAAGGCAATCCTGTAGCTTATTTGCTTTATCTCTTTGCTTTCAACTCATCCTGTCAGTCTGACTCCTTTTCCCTAATTGGGACTCCATAAAATATAATCATGTCTGCTTCGAAGTCAACCTGTGACCATGTGGATGAGCAGAGATGGAAGAAGTTTGTAGAAAAGGGGAACTAGGTGCCAAACCTAACAGGTATCCAATGCAAGGCCCTCTCTTTCCTCTTAATGGAAAATGGATCTTAAACAGGGTCCTTCTGGAGACCACACTGAAGAAAAGGAGGTAGATAGGATTAAGTAGGTTTGGTAAAGGGAGGAATTTTGAGGCAACTGGACCTTTCTGAGCCCCTTCAATTCATACCATATTTATGGTTCTTTAGGAAAAACATAAAGCTCATTATTTGGACCATTCTTTTTCATGTTTTTTTTTTTTTTATCTAAGGAAGGAAGAGATATTATGTTTTATTTTAAAATTTTCATCTATTTATTTACTTATTTTGAGACCAGATTATCGGACAAGCTAATTTTTGTATTTTTGGTAGAGACAGGGTTTCACCATGTTGCCCAGGCTGGCTTGAACTCCTGGGGCTCAAGTGATCTACCTGCCTTGGCCTCCCAAAGTGCTAAGATTACAGGCATGAGCCACCATGTCCAGCTACATATTTGGACCATTTTTATACAAAAAAAAAAAAAGATTTAATTGATTGTAGCAAACTTATTCCTGGATTATGATCCATCTGCAAATATATATTGATTATCTGGCTCATCTTTGCAGAGCTTCAACTCAATTGCCATAGTGCCTGAAATGATCATAATGTACAAGCAGTGACTCCATTGTTTCCATTCTGTAAACCAGTGGGTTTCAGCCTCAGATCCCAGGACATCTAAGGATTCATAGGGAAAAAACTGAAGACCCATAAGGTATTTCTAGTATTTCATAAAGCAAATAATACACTTACCTGGCACAAAGCTGTGATGGACTACCTAAAACATCAGAACTTCAAAACCATCAAATCTCTCTGCTTTAGAATGAAATGATATCAACTCAACTCAGGACAGCAAGTCTGTTATTCCATGTGGATCTTAAGCTCTGGGGTGTGTGTGTGTGTGTGTGTGTGTGTGTGTGTATGCTTGGTTATACATTCTGAGCAAACAAATGTCATCCTGGGAGAAATGTGATTTAATGTCATCCTGGGAAGCATTACATGTGGCCACTACTATTCAGGTTATATTCTAAAAACTGTAGAAAAAGAAATTTAAGGTTCAAGGTTAATAAAATCATCTTTCCTGGAGATCTTTATACATGAGATAATTAGCCATCTCTCTAAAATAATTACCTCCAGAAGATCCTTCTACATCCTCTTAAAATATATTAAAATATCCACCCCATTATTAGTTGTACTGATTAGGATAATATATTGTCTTAATGACAGAGACCTGTGGATGTCTCCGGAGATGCTCTGCATTTAGAGTATAAATTCTGGGCCACCCTGAGAATGTCAAGCCTTTGGATGTTCTGGATTTCCTGCAATTTCTGGTCTCCATAATGTTCACAAGCACTTGGTTATTTCTCTGCTTCATCTCATGATTAGGCCCTCTGGACTTGGATGTAAAGAACAGGATGGACAGAAAAGGTTTCTATGATACTAATCTACGTATAGTCCAGGTTATCAGAAACCTTTCAAGTCTTAGGCACTTATAATTTCCAGAAATCCACTTTGCAGCAAAGCCACTCCTCTTTCTTATAGTCAACTGATATCAGTAGGTCATTTTCAGCAGCCTCACCAAGGCTCACAATTCTACACTAAATTGCTATTCCAACCCACCATTCAGAAAAGCAGTTAATCTCAATTCAAATGAGAAGCATGTTTAGGGTGGTATGGCTGCAGATGCAAATCACCTTTAAATATACCCTCTGTTCGTCTTGGAAATGGCATTTCTAAATTTGAAAAAAGTTAATGAGATTAGAAGCAATAATGAAGACCCAAATTCTGATAAGCATTATTTTTAAAGCATAGTTCAAAGTTACATATTTATTAAAAATCAATTCATATGTGATGGGCAAATCACTTCCCAAACACGTATCTTTGTGAGGCTATAAAAAGGTGGGAGAAGTAGGTAGGACCTGTATTAAAGAGAGTAAAGTCTTCTCCTCACCCTTGAATGCTTGTACAGGATGTTCTTCATAAAGCACATGTACTGAAAATTCCCCTTTTCTTCCTTGAAGCATCTGTGAGCCTTTCTCTTTTAGATAAATGAGCTCTTTTTTTGGTGGACACACGACAAGGAAGAGGTTCAATGTAACAAGTAATCATGTTATTTTAAAAAGCTCCATCTCAAATTAAGTTTATATATGGTAGCTTTTTAAGGCTGTGAGTTGCAACATGTGAACAATTTTAAAGTGTAACATTTCATTTACAGGTTCAGAGTAGCTTTCAATTCCCTTACTAGTATGCTTCTAATTAAATCTTAATTGTACCATTCATTGTGAAATGAGAGAAATGCTTTTATACTGGGTTTTTCCTAAGTGGAAATCAAGATGGCCCTCATAAAAAGTAAGTAATCCATGGAAATGGAATAAAGCTATGTGGAAATGAGCCATAAAATTAAAGCCTTACATTTGGATTTGCATAATTTAAAAATTATCACAAGTAATACCTTTTTTAATAGACTCAAATGATTTAAATATAGGTGATTAATTATTGTAAATCATCTGAATACATGAAGAACACTGAGTAAGTGGCAGGCAACATGTAATGAAAATGATATATTCAATAATTTAAGTTGCTACTTTATCATATACTAATTTTAAAATATATCCTTCTGAAATAATTTTGTTTTTTGAGACAGGGTCTAACTTTGTTGTCCAGGCTGGAGTTCAGTATATGATCATAGCTCACTGCAACTTCAGTCTCCTGGGCTCGAGTGATCCTCCCGCTTCAGACTTGTGAGTAGCTGAGACTACAGGCACATACCAGCATGCCTGGCTAATAATCATGATTTTTAGTAGAGATGAGGTCTCTCTATGTTGCCCAGGCTAGTCTCCAACTCCTGAGCTCAAGCAATCCTCCCATCTCAGCCTCCCAAAGTGCTGGGATTCCAGGAATGAACCAGCATATGTGGCCTTTATATAATTATCTATATCTGACCAATTCTGATTTTGTGTAGGCTCTTATGCCACTCTATCACTGTTTTAATCAATATCATTAGTATTATTCATAACTCTTAAATTGAAGCAACCAAGATGTCCTTCAATAGATGCATAAACTATGGTATATCCATATGATGGCATATTTATTGGCAATTAAAAAAGTATCGCCAGGCACAGTGGCTCAAGCCTGTAATCCCAGTACTTTGGGAGGCCGAGGTGGGTGGATCACGAGGTCAAGAGATCGAGACCATCCTGGTCAACATGGTGAAACCCCGTCTCTACTAAAAATACAAAACATTAGCTGGGCATGGTGGCATGTGCCTGTAATCCCAGCTACTCAGGAGGCTGAGGCAGGAGAATTGCCTGAACCCAGGAGGCAGAGGTTGCGGTGAGCCAAGATCACGCCATTGCACTCCAGCCTGGGTAACAAGAGCAAAACTCCGTCTCAAAAAAAAAAGAGGATCAGGCCGGGCATGGTGGCTCATACCTGTAATCCCAGCACTTTGGGAGACCAAGACAGGCAGATCACTTGAGGCCAGGAGTTCGAGACCAGCCTGGGCAACATGGTAAAACCCCATCTCTACTAAAATACAAGAAATTATCTGGACATGGTGGTGGATGCCTGTAATTCCAGCTACTTAGGAAGGCTGAGGCACAAGAATAACTTGAATCCAGGAGGTGGGGGTTGCAGTGAGTCAAGATTAAACTGAGAACAAAATAAAGCAGTTAATCCAATTTATAATAGCCACACACAGAAATAAAATACTTAAGAATACACTTAACCAAGAAGATGAAAGATCTCTTCAAGAAGAACTGTAAAACACTGATGGAAGAAATCATATGACACAAACAAATGGCTAAACATGCTCATGGATTGGAAGAATTAATATCACTAAAATGATCATATTGCCCAAAGCAATCTACAGATTCAATGCATTTCCTATCAAATTTCCAATAGAATTTTTCATAGAATTAGAAAAACAAATTCTAAAATTTATATGGAACCACACAAAAGCTTGAATAGCCAAAGCAATCCTAAGCAAAAAGAACTAAGATAAGCCAGGCGTGGTGGCTCACACCTGTAATCTCAGCAATTTAGGAGGCTGAGGCAGGATGACTGCTTAAGCTCAGGAGTGTGAGACCAGCCTGGACAACATGGTGAGAACCCATATCTATAAAAAATAAAATAAAATAATAGCTGGGAATGATGGTACTCACCTGTGGTTCAAGCTACTTGGGAGTTTGAGGTGGGAGGATCACTTGAGCCTGTGCAGTTGAAGCTGCAGTGAGCCAAAATCATGCCACCACATGATGTCCAGCCTGGACAGCAGAGCAAGACCCTGTCTCAAAAAAGAAAAAAATTAACAAGGAACAAAGCCAGGAGCATCACATTACGTGACTTCAAATTATTCTACAGGGCTATAGTAACCAAAACAGCATGGTAATGGTACAAAAATAGACACACAAATCAATAGAACAGAAAGAGAACCCAGAAATAAAGCCACATACCTACAACCAACTCATCTTTGACAAAATCAACAAAAATATGCACTGGGGAATGGACACTCTATTCAATAAATGGTGCTGGAAAAATTGGAGCATATGCAGAAGAATGAAGCTGGACCTCTGTCTCTGACCATATACAAAATTTTAAATTGAAGAGGAATTAAAGACTTAAATGTATGATCTGAAATGGTAAAAATCCTAGAAGAAAACCTAGGAAAAATTCTTCTAGATAATGGCCTACACAAAGAACTTATGACTATGACCTCAAAAGCAAATGCAACGAAATAAAAAATAGACAAATGGGACTTACATAAATTAAAAACCTTCTGCACAGAAAAAGAAATAGTCAACAGGGTAAACAAACCTACAGAATGAGAGAAAATATTTGTAAACTATGTGTCCAACAAAGGACTGATATCCAGACTTTATAAGGAAATCAAAAGCTCAACAAGAAAAAAAAAACATTAAAAAGTGGGCAAAGGACATTAAAAGACATTTTTCTAAAGAAGACATACAAGCAGCCAATAAACATACAAAAAAATGCTCAACATTACTAATCATCAGAGAAATGCAAACAAAAACCACAATGAGATATGATCTCAACAGCCGTCAGAATGGCTATTGTTAAGAAGTCAAAAAATAGATGTTGGTGAGCATGTGGAGAAAAGGGAACATTTATTTATTTTACTTTTTTTACATAAATCAAGATACTTTTATTAATGTTGTAGAAAAGGTTAGTATTCACAAGGGGTAATATCTTCTTTTCTTAAAAAATTTTACTTTAAGTTCTGGGGTACATGTGCAGAACAGGCAGGTTTTTTACATAGTTATACACGTGCTCTGATGGTGCTGCATCCGTCACCCCATCAACTACATTAGGCATTTCTCCTAACGCTATCCCTCCCCTATCCCCCCACCCCCTGCTATCCATCTCCTAGCCCCCTACCCGCTGAAAGGCCCTGGTGTACGATGTTCCTCTGCCTGTGTCCATATGTTCTCATCGTTCAACACCCACTTATGAGTGAGAACATGTGGTGTTTGGTTTTCCATTCTTGTGTCAGTTTGCTGAGAATGATTGTTTCCAGCTTTATCCATGTCCCTGCAAAGGACATGAACTCGTCCTTTTTTGTGGCTGCATAATATTCCATGGTGTATATGTGCCACATTTTCTTTATCCAGTCTATCATTGATAGGCATTTGAGTGGGTTCCAAGTTTTTGCTATTGTGAACAGTGCCACAATAAACATATGTGTGCATGTGTCTTTATAACAGAATGATTTACAATCCTTTGGATACATACTCAGTAATGGGATTGCTGGGTCAAATGGTATTTCTATTTCTAGATCCTTGAGGAATCACCACACTGCCTTCCATAATAATTGAACTAATTTACACTCCCACCAACAGTATAAAAGCATTCCTATTGGAGAAAAGGGAACATTTATACACTGTTGGTAGGAATATAAATTAGTACATCCTCCATGGAAAACTGTATGACGATTTCTCAAAGAACTAAGAATAAAACTAACATTCAACCCAGCAATCCCACTACTGAATACTTACCTGAAAGAAAAAAAAATGTTATATCAAAAAGATACCTGCAAAAAAAATTGTTGTACAGGATCTGGATTTTATAAAAAAAAAAAAAAAAAAGATGCCTGCACTCATATGTTTATCACAGCACTATTCACAATAGTAAAGTCATGCAATCAACCTAAATGTCCATCAACCAATGATTGGATTAAAAATATGTAGTATATATACACCACGGAATACTATGCAGTCATAAAAAAGAATGAAATAATGTCTTTTGCAGCAACATGGATGAAGCTAGAGGCCATTATCCTAAGTGAAATAACTCAGAAACAGAAAATCAGACACCACACGTTTTCACTTTTAAGTGGGAGCTAAATGATGGGTATACATGGACATACAGAGAAACATAATAGACACTGGAGACAGCAAAAGTGGGGGAGGATAGGAGAGGGGTGAAGGTCAAAAAATTACCTATTGAGTACAATGTTCATTGTTCAGGTGGTGGGTACACTGGAAGCCCAAACCTCATCATACATAATATATCCATGTGTAAACTTGCACATGTACCCCTTGAATATATAAAAATTAAAAATAAATTGCAAAGAAAAAAAGACAAAAGGGACTTATACATGAGCACTGTCCTCTGGCTGATGTCATTTCCCACGGGTTAACAATTCTGATACTATTGTACATGTATGCTGAAATTGAACAATTAAGTAAAAAACCCAACATTGCTGTGAATGTGTCAAAGGGACACAGAAACCAACCGAAAGAGCTGTGAGATGGTGAGAGTTGGAACAATTTGAGCAACAAAATGAAATAGTACAGGTTGAACACCACCAATGTGAAATGCTCCAAGTCCGAAACTTTATGAGTGCTGACATGATGCCGCACGTAGAAAATCCCACCACTAAGTACTCCACACAAACTTTGTTTCATGCACAAAATGATTTTTAAACATTGTATAAAACTGCCTTCAGGCTATGTGCATAAGGTGTATATGAAACACAAATGAATTTCTTGTTTAGGCTTGGGCCCCATCTCCAAGATATCTCATTATGTATATGTAAATATTCCAAAATCCAAAATCTAAAATACTTCTGGTCCCAAGCAGAATACTCAACCCACATTGAATTATACCATAATCTATAAACATTCATAAGTTCATACTGATATAACTGACGGAAGAAATAAATAAATGGAGATGAGACAAATCTTCCTTTCAGAAGAATTCCAAATAATTTATGTAGATGTTCTGTCCTCAAGAAGGTGGAGTACAGCTCCCCATTCCTTAAGTGAGGAAATGTGTAATGACCTCATTATAAAGAGTACGGTATGGAAAGGAGGGAGAAAGAAGAGTAGCTTTATGGTGGAGAAGTCTGACAAATACCACCTCAGCGAGGTGATCAAGGTCAACATCAACAATGGTAGAGTATGTTAATAGTAGGTACCCTTCAGAGGATATATGGAAAGTAAATGAATTAAAAAAAAAAAAAAAAAACAGTAGGTACCCGGGGCCAGGCGTGGTGGCTCACGCCTGTAATCCCAGCACTTTGGGAGGCTGAGGCGGGCGAATCACCTGAGTTTGTGAGTCCAAGACCAGCCAGAACAACATGGAGAAACCCTGTCTCTACTAAAAATAGAAAAATAATTAGCCGGGCGTGGTGGCGCATGCCTATAATCTCAGCTACTTGAGAGGCTGAGGCAAGAGAATTGCTTGAACCTGGGAGACGGAGGTTGAGGTGAGCCGAGATTGCGCCATTGTACTCCAGCCTGAACAACAA
>NW_016107475.1:637246-639382 GCF_001604975.1 Cebus imitator | reverse complement strand
TTTTTTTTAGATAGCATCTCACTCCGTCACCCCCAGCTTTGCTGCTTTTCATGAAGACAAAGTGGGAGCTCTGGAAAGAGGAAATAGGAGGTAAGAGCCTCTCACAGCCTAAACAGGGTTCCTGCTCAACCCAGCCAACTCTCCTCTCATGCCTCTGTACTACTCAGACCAACTGTGAAAACCACTGATTTGTCTGCCTAGCATCCAATTTCCCAATCTACAAAGTCAGTTTTGCCTCAAGCCATCCTCCTCCCTCAGCCTGAGGAGCAGCTGAGACCACAGGCGCTCACAACCATGCCCAGCTAATTTTTAAGTTTTTTTGTAGAGAGGTCTCCTCATGTTGTCTAGGCTGTTCTCAAATTCTTGGGCTCAAGAGATCGTCTCCCCTTGGCCTCCCAAAGTACTGGAGTTGCAGGCATGAGCCTCCATGCCAGGCTGATCCCCCAGCATTTTTACTCAGACTGAAGCTATACAACATATAGTGAAGGTTTTATAATTATTAGTACTTCATGTGTAAAAAGATTTGATGGAGAGGACCATGCTATAAAATGTGAGTTGTCACCCTCATTATTAAGCATTAATTAAGCACCCACTGGGTACCTGTTAAGAACTAGATTTGAGAGGCTGAGGCAGGTGGATTACTTGAGTTCAGGGGTTTGAGACCAGCCTGACCAAGATAGTGAAACCCTGTTTCTACTGAAAATACAAAATTAGCCGGGTGTGATGGTGCATGCCTGTAATCCCAGCTACTTGAGAGGTTGAGGCAGAAGAATCACTTGAACCCAGGAGGCAGAGGTTGTAGTGAGCTGAGATTATGCCATTGTACTCCAGCCTGGGCAACAAGAACAAAACTCCATCTCAAAAAAAGAGAGAGAACTAGAATGATTAACATGAGAAAATCCAGGCCTTGGACTCTGAGTTATCCAAATAAGCTACCTGAGGGCTCAAATGAACCAAATAATTACAAATCTCTGCTTCCTTGACTGTTGTTTGGTTATAGCCATCTCTGTGTTCCAAAGTCCCACAGCCAGCACTCACATTCCAGAGGCATCTGCTAACAGTACAGTAAACTGCATATAAACTATAAGCTAATGAATAAAAATCGCATTGTCTGTGAGAGTAAAATTGGAAGCACTCCATTCCTTTGTAATTATCATTTGCTTGACCTTTAAAGAATTTTTTTGACCTAGCTGAGAATATTGTGCTGATGTGTTAAGGGTTGGGAGTGGGAAGATAATGTTCAAACTGAAATTCAGTTTAGTCAACAGCTAAAGCTCAAGATTATTATAGAATGTTTTACCTCTTCAAATTAGAATATGTACACTGATGCTATATAGATATGTAAATTCCCATTCATATATTACACTTTGTAAAAGTTTCACTTAATTTAGTTCTTTCACTAATCAACTCTGTGGCTCTAGACTAGTCATTTAATTTCTCTGAGCCTCAGCTTACTTACCAAATAAGAGAGGCAAATGATTTTAAGGCAATCTCAAGATATAATGTTCTATTGGTCCTATACTTTTTAAATTGGGTAATAATTTAAAACATTTTAAATGACTGTTGTTGCTTACACACAGTTTTGATGAAGTTCTCAATATTATATCACATATTGCTTTTTTCCTTGGTTTTTATATGTGTGAGACTATATTTTTCAGGCTTAGTATTAACTTTTGCTGAGGACATAGAAGGTAGCAGAAAAACAGAAAAGCAGGGAAGTAGATGAGTCATACATAACAAAGGCCCCAGCATACACATAGCAGACGTGGGCACAGGGATTTATACAAGGAATATGGTAAGGTCAGGGAGGGGAGGCGGCCCACTAGAGGACTGGAACTTGAGAAATCCAGGGGCTTGCTGGGATAATAATGGCTTCCCAGGGGCAGAGACCTGACTTTTAGTTCAAAAACAAAGTGGAGCATGCCAGGAAGTCTGACATGGACTCCCTTCCCAAGGCCAACCCCCTTCAATTTCTCCTGTTTTGAGCAAATGGACTGCAGTAGAAACAGCAGGAACCAAAAGAGGTTGTTTTGTTTTAAAAATTATGCTAATTGCCGGGCGCAGTGGCTCACGCCTGTAATCCCAGCACTTTGGGAGGCCGAGGCGGGTGGATCACGAGGTCAAGAGATCGAGACC
>NW_016107475.1:631557-637046 GCF_001604975.1 Cebus imitator | reverse complement strand
AAAAAATATGCTAAGAGGCCAGGCATGGTGGCTCACACCTGTAATCCCAGCACTTTGGGAGGCTGAGGTGGGCGGATCACCTGAGGTTGGGAGTTAGAGACCAGCCTGACCAACATGGAGAAATCCCTTCTCTACTAAAAATACAAAAAAAATTAGCCGGGCATGGTGGTGGGTGCCTGTAATCTCAGCTACTCGGGAGGCTGAGGCAGGAGAATTGCTTGAACCCAGGGAGGCGGAGGTTGCAGTGAGCCAAGATGGCGCCATTGCACTCCAGCCTGGGCAACAAGAGTGAAACTCCATCTCAAAATAATAAATAAATAAAAATAAAAATTATGCTAAGTTAAGAGGCATCAATATCCCCAGAGGCAATATCAACAACTCTACAGGCAGCATTAGGGACTTGTCATTGATGGGAGAAAGGCCAGCATGTGCTCTAATGGTGGCGTCAGGGGCCTTGACGTGCACAGCCTGGCTGTGCACAGAGACTAGAAGTGCTCAGCATGAGGACTTGGGCAGGCAGTCATGGGATATGTCACCAGAGTGCATCAGAGGAAAAGGGTCAGCGCCCAGGATTGCCACAGGATGAGTTCTAGGAACAAAGTGAAACACTCCCAGGACTCTCAGAAGCATAGAGCCTGGGGGTCTCATAAAGTAATGCTAACTCTGACTGTTACTGTGATGTACTTCTTACTATCTATTTGGAAAGCATGAGTTATGTTTTTCTGACCCTAGGCTTAGCTTTCTGCTAATTTCCACATTTTGTAGTTTGGCCTTACTTCTTTTCTTCAGATAATCCTTCCCCTACTCAGAGGAGCTAATATTGGTTCTTGTATGGACATTACTTTCCTATTGCACTGGCCCCCTTGTCAGCCCCCCATCTGCGATTCTGTTTCCCTGTTGTGTATGAATGTTGAGGCTGTGGGGATGGTGTCTTTTATTCTGATATGAATATCCTGCAGGGGTCATAGTCAGGCCCCAATCTTGTAAATACATCTCTCACTTGAAGAGGGAGGTCATTTGGGGAGTCAGTCATTTGAGTACATTGTGGGAGATCAGACAGGAAACTAGAACTCTAGTCAGAATCTAAAGAGGCAGGAGGGAGACTCAGCCTCTCTTTCTCTCTCTCAATGTGGATGCCAAGAGCTTAAAATAGCACTAGTACTAAGTGCATGCTTAGGTGATGGAGGTTAAAATGGCATCCACCACATAGAAGAAGGAAAATCTTCAAAAGATTTCTTTCCCTGGGTTCCCTGAATAATGCTATGGGTCTTTAATCATGGAATACAAGCTGTGTCTGAAAATCTGGATTATCAAATCAAGAAAAAAAATTTTTTTAAAGAAAAAAACCAGAAACTGGATTATTTATGAGCTGTTTGTTTCACTTTTATTATGCCTTTGCTATTTAGCCTCCAGCAAAGTCTTTGTTTTTGTTTTTTGTGTTTTTTTTTTAGATGGAGACTCACTCTGTTGCCCAGGCTCAAGTGCAGTGGCGTGATTTCAGCTCACTGCAACCTCTGCCTTCTGGGTTCAAGTGATTCTCCTGCCTCAGCCTCCCAAGTAGCTGGGATTACAGGCACCCACCACTACAAGGCTAATTTTTGTATTTTTAGTAGAGATAGTGTTTCACCATGTTGGCCAGGCCAATCTCAAACTCCTGGCCTCAAGTGATCCACCTACTCAGCCTCCCAAAGTGCTAGGATTACAGGTGTGAGCCATGGTGCCTGGCCATTTGTTTAATATTCTAACTAGAACTCTGCTGAGCAGCAGGACACAAAAGGACTGATTTCTTACTCTTGGCCCCTGGAAGTGAAGAATCTAAACTTTATTTATTTATTAACATTATTTTTTTTTTTCTAGGCAGATCTCAAACTCCTTGGCTCAAGCAGTCCTCTCACCTTGGCCTCCCAAAGTGCTGGGACTACAGGCATGAGCCACTGCATCTGGCCTGAACTTCATTTAAATTAAATAAGAATGACATCATTTTTCCTATCAGCTCTTTATATCTTGAAAAAAAAAGTAAGTTAAGGCTAATTTTCCAGAACTATTTAAATTTTAACATTATTGCTAACTATGATATAGATTTCATTCACTTTAAGGGGGAGTTTCAAACATTCAAATATCATCTGTCGGAGATACTGAACAGAGGTAGCTAGAAATCCCACTACAGTGAAAATCTCCTGATGTCAGGGCAGCTTCCTGACTCGTGAGAACCTGGCTTCTGTTTTGTTTCCTGCAAATCTGCCCTGGCCTCTCACGCTCACCCCAACTTCATTCTCATATTGTTAGTTTCCTCTAATATCCTTCAACCAACATGGAATCATCAGACAAGTCAAAATCCAACTTTAGGCCAGGTGCAGTGACTCATTCCTGTAATCCCAACACTTTGGGAGGCCAAGGTGGGAGATCATTTGAGCCCAGGAATTCAAGACCAGCCTGAGCAATGTAGGGAGACCCCCATCTCTACTAAAACTAAAAAATTTAAAAGCTAGCCTGGTGTAGTGGCATATGCCTGTAGTCCCAGCTATTCGAGAAGCTGAGGTGGGAGGATTGTTTGAGCTGGGAGGTCAAGGCTGCAGTGAGCTGAGATTGTGCCACTGTACTCCAGCATGGGTGACAGAGGGAGACCCTGTCTCAAAACAAAACAAACAAAACAAAAGAACTGTATCTACCCTAGTATCTCAGTTTGTTTGTGCTTCTATAAGAAAATACCTGAGATGGGGTAATTTATAAACAATAGAAATTTATTTTCACATGGTTCCAGAGGCTGGGAAGCCTAAGATCAAGGCACTGGCAGGTTTGGAGGCTGGTGAAGGCATATTCCTCATAGACGATGCCAACTAGGTATCCTTACATGGTGGAAGGAACAGAAGGGCAAAAAGGGGAGAAATTCTGTGTTCTCACATGGTGGAAGAGCAGAAGAGAGCAAACCCATTTCATCAAGCCCCTTTATAGGTCCTCATGACATAGTAACCACCTAAAGGCTCCCACCTCTTAATGCTATCACACTGGTAATTAAGTTTCAACATACGAATTTTGAGGAACACAGTGAGACCACAGTACTTAGCATCCAAAGAAATCATTCACTCCTAGAGGTTGGAGCCAATCTTTGTCTGATTGCCATCCGTTTGGTCATTCAAAGGGGTTTATGGACACCCTTACTTCTTTCTATTTGTCCTACAGAATGTATGACTAGAAATTTACGAACGTGTAGGAGATGGTATGTGTTAGGGAGCAAAGACGGATAACATTGGTGTAGAGGGATATACATTTCACTTAAGTCCAACCCCCTTCTCCCTTGCTGGCTCTACTAGAGAGGTTTAAAAGCCAAATACTGCTTTCCCAGCCTCCCCAGCAGCTCGGGATGCCACATGAGCTGGTTCTAACCCAAGAGAATTATGTTAGGGGGACTTCTGATAAAGCACATGTTTTCCTATTAAAAGGGACAGAGATGGCTGGCATAGTCCCTTCCTGCCTTGAAAGCAGAGATGGTGTTTTGAGAGGCAGTGGCCATCTTGAGACCAAGTGGAAAAAGCTAAGAAGTAACGTGTACCCTGTCATCACCAAGCTGCTAAAGCCAGCAACTACTAATTTCTGGCCTTCTTATATGAGAAAAATAAAATGACACCTTTAAATGACATTGATGTATGGAATTCTCTTTAAAATACCACAGCCAAACCAGAAGGGAGGTATGAAACAAGAAGGCAAAATATGGCCGGACACGGTGGCTATGCCTATAATCCCAGCACTTTGGGAGGCTGAGCGGGTGGATCACTTGAGATCAGGAGTTCGAGACCAGCCTGATCAACATGGTAAAACCTCATCTCTACAAAAATTAGCTGGGCATGGTGACACACACCTGAAATCCCAGCTACTTGGGAGGCTGGAGTAGGAAGATCACTTGAGCTGCTTGAGGCAGAGGTTGCAGTGAGCCGAGCAGAGACTGTGCCACTGCACTCCAGCCTGGGTGACAAAGTAAGACTCTGTTTCAAAAGAAAAAAAATGCTTTGATAATTGTACACTCTTCTCTCTGCTTTGTACTGTTCAGACTCAGTCCAAATGCAAAAAAGAAATCACCTTTTAAATTAGCCAGAGGCACCATGGGACGTTCAAGCTGTTTCCAGAACAGTGGTTAAAATACTAGGATGAATTGATGTGTCACGATGCTCTGATGAACAGGAAAGACTGAAAAGGATGCCACCTAATGAGGGTTCAGGAAAGCCTTAAAGATGAGACAGAGTGGGCTGGGGAGAGTGCCCTGGGCCAAAGTTGGGTCGCCATACCTCTGCCTCCGGCTCTGATTCATTTGCCAGGGTTCCCTTTGTTGACTTGGTATTTCTCATCTCAAGCCTAAGTCATGTACTCTGTGTGTCTTGCCCTCCCTCCAGCCCCATTCATGTTTGGCACTTACATGAGAATCACAAGCACAGCATAGTTTTCCTCCCTTTAATACTCAGACACAACCTCCAAGAGCATTCCTGAATCACACCCATCAGCAAGGGCTGTTCTCAGTTGCCAAGGAGTGGCTGTGGTTCACACCAGAGATTCCAGAAAAACCAGCCCAAAACCTCCCTGCTTCTAGCCTGGGTCTTAAACTCAAACTCTGAATCTTAGAAAATGTTCAACAAGGTTGGGCACAGTGGCCCATGCCTGTAATCCCAGCACTTTGGGAGGCTTAGGTGGGTGGATCACTTGAGGCCAGGAGTTCAGACCAGCCTGGCCAATATGGTGAAACCCCATCTCTACTTAGAAATACTAAAAGTAGCCAGGTGTGGTGGTATACATGTATACTCCCAGCTACTCTGGAGTCTGAGGCCTCAGAAGTGCTTGAACCTGGGAGGCAGAGGAGGCAGTGAGCCAAGATTGTGCCACTGCACCCCAGCCTGGGCAACAGAGTAAGACTCTGTCTCAAAAGAAAGAGAAAAAGAGAGAAAGGAAAGAGAAAAAAGAAAGAGAGAGAGAGAGAAAGAAAGAAAGAGAGAGAGAAAATGTTCAGCAATTCAACAAACATTTGTTGAGAACTGATGCAGGGAGGGCAAGGGCAAAGTCCTAGATTTAGTGCTGTGGGCAATATTAGCTGCAGGTACTTACAAACTAGTAGAAAAAATAAAAGATGTATACAATTAACTGCCTTATGTGGTAGTTATGATAGAAGAAGAAAATTAAAGGAAAAGTTAGTTATTACATGAGAAGAGTTTAAAGGTGGAAGAAATGACAAGGAAGTCATTTTTGGAAGAGTGGCATTTGAGCTTTACCTTAAAGGATGGATAAGCCTCCAATAAGTGAATGGATTAGGGTGGTTTCCAAGAAAAGAAAGTGCTTATGGCTTGACATGGATGCAGGAGAAATAGGATGTTTGAAAGAAGTCCCTGCAGAGGCCGGGCGCGGTGGCTCACGCCTGTAATCCCAGCACTTTGGGAGGCCGAGGCGGGTGGATCACGAGGTCAAGAGATCGAGACCATCCTGGTCAACATGGTGAAACCCCGTCTCTA
>NW_016107475.1:616796-631137 GCF_001604975.1 Cebus imitator | reverse complement strand
TCTTATCTTTGATGTCACCTTTTCTTTTTAACTGCTTGGCTCTGGACATCAGCAGAGGCTGCAGGACAGTGGTTCTTCCTTCACTGTTTTGTTTTGTTTGTTCTGTTTTGTTTTTTGAGATGGAGTCTCACTCTGTCGCCCAGGCTGGCTGGAATGCAGTGGTGCGTCTTGGCTCACTGCAGCTTCCACTTCCTGGGTTCAGGTGTTTCTCCTGCCTCAGCCACCTAAGTAGCTGGGACTACAGCACGTACCAACACGCCCAGCTAATTTAGCTAATTTTTTACTTTTATTTTTATTTTTAGCAAAGATGTGGTTTCACCATGTTGTCCAGGCTGGTCTCAAACTCCTGACCTCAGGTGATCCACCTGCCTCGGCTTCCCAAAGTGCTAGGATTACAGGCATGAGCCTCTACACCCAGCCTTTCCTTCACTGTTTTGCTTTAGTGCCTGGAATTCCTCTATCCCTTGGGCTTCAACCTGTACCCCAGATGTTCCCTATTAAAATTGAATAACAAATAAATACTAGAGAGGAATGGGGCTAGTATTCTGGCCATTATAGATTGGAGTTTTGCCTTAGTTGCCATCACCTGTAGAAGACTGAGAGGTCAAGATGCTGGGAGGCAGAGGTTTGTTTGGAAAAAACAGAAGATTCTGGATGCTATCTAGGGCAGGCAGACAGTAGCTGCAATGTCCAACAGAAACCTCTATCTGCCCTTACACTGGAGAGAAATAGAAAATTAGGTGTCCTTGCCTGACCCCTGACACTGGCCAGGCCACAAGGATTAAGGAAACAAGCTTACTCAAGGCCTAAAATGTCAGTCTCTCTGAGGCTCGTTCCTCCCGGCTCTCTCCACCTGAATTCCATCTGCTATGTAGCCTCTACTGTTCTCTGTCTCTCCCAATTTTCCTTTTCATTATTTATCCTTTCCTTCCCCTCTACTCCCTCTTCCCTATGCTCTGTTTCTGGTACAGACGTTTGAGCAGAGATTCCAAAACTTATATTCTTAAACTTTCGTTTTCTTCCACCAGGGGTCGACTTTGTTTCTTTTTTCCGAGACTGATTCGGCTCCCATACTGCGAGAGATCTTAGTCCGGAAACAGCCTTTTTTGGAGGTGTGGGAGATGCCGTGGTCAGGCCAAGGGCGAGATGCGCCTCGGGGTTGGAGTTTCCCAAGTGGCGACTGGGGACGTCACGGGGGAGACTGGAACCCCCGTGCCACAAATAAATAATCATTCTCCACCACATGTGAGGCATCTCAATAGGATGAAGTTTCCTGGGTTGGGGATACCAGGAAGTGCTGGGGGACCGGCGAGGTCGTGGCATCCAGGCTGCAATGCAAACGCCTAAGCGGTAGGCAAGGAGGCGGTGATCCAGGATCCTGCCCAAAGAGGGTCCCGCAGTTACCTCCCACTTCGAGGCGGGCTCGGGAAGCCGAGGGACTTCGCCAGCTTGGGTCAGAGCCCAGGAAGTGGCGTGGTGGTGGTGGAAGGGCCTGACGGTCTAGGCCAGGTTTGTGCGCTGGGGCCAAGACTCAAAGGCCAAGGTCTCTGCCTCCAACTCTCTCACCAGCCAGCCAGTGTACCAGGCGCAAGCAACCACAGCCCACTCCCCTGTGAACCCAGGACGGGACATTCATCTCCAAAAGCCTTTTCTTCCTCTTCTTCTGTTTCTTCCCATTTGTATCCCTCTGGATGCAAACCAAGAGAGGCGCCCAAATATAAAAGTCAAGTCGAATTGAAAGCGTATGGCTTGTGCGCTCCCAACGTCCTCCTCCTCTTTTAAAATTGTGTTTCAAAACAACATGGTGACTTTTGGACAAGATTTTTCTATTTCGCCCACGCCACAATAGAGATGCAATGAATGCTGCTGGTGAAATGTTTGGCTGTGTCAAATTCAGTCCCGCAGGCTGGCTTGGGCCAGCACTGGGGCTCCGCTTTGTGTTATGTTCACGGAGAAGATATTAATTAAAAGAAATACATGATTAAAAAGTAATGAGTTGAATAAAAATTATCTCAGCTCATTTTCTGATTATGTTAATTGTTAAAAACCCTTCAATCACGCCGTTGCAGTCAATGGGCTTTAATGTGAAATTAGTGGGCTCTTGATAACTTACAGTCCAGAATAATCCTGGCGGTTTATTCATCATTCCTAATAACAAGGATGCTGCTAAGAACAGAAATTTTACATGATTTTGATACATTCAGCCCTTCCCCCCACGTGTCATTAAAAAAAAAAAAAAAAAAGGCTTAGCCTGCCTGCGATTTGCAACTTCTCTTTCCACGGATCGACCGCGGCCTTGGCAAGGACTTGAGTTTGCGTTCCAGCCGCTTCCGCTTCCAGCACGCACGCAGCCCCTCGCCATTGCGGCGGCGGGTTGCTGCTTGCTGATACCCGCTCAGCAGCCAGGAGCCTTGGGGAACCCTAGCGCGTAGCTTCCCCGCCTGGCGAGGCCAGGACGCCTAGTTGCCCACTCGGCTGTGCTGAGGGATGAGGGGAGAAGGAACGGAATTCGCAGCTAAGAGGGCTAGAGGGGCGGCGCGGCTGCTTGGGGACTGGTAGCCAAGCGGTGGGCGAGTAGGGCTCTGCGTAAAAGGGTTTAGACAGTGGTGATACGCCCGCGGGGTTGCAGGACAGAGGCAGGCCGGGTTGTGGCGCGTGTGTGTTTGTGTGTGCTCACCTCCGGTTTGCGCGCTTTCCGGGCTTTGGATGCCACGGATTTTGAGGACCCACCCAAAGCCCTGAAGGGGCGGAGGGTCAAGCGTGCCAGGGAAAGGGCCCCCTAAGCCTCTGAGCCTGGACTGCCCTCCCGACAAAGTGCCTAAGGCAGAGTAGGCTCTTAATAAGTCTGTATTGGATCTAAACGAAAGCTACTGAAATTCGTACATTATTCTAATGAGAGATGACAGCCGAGTGTTCTCAGCAGCCCCTGGCCTTCATCTGAAAGTTCTCACTCTACCCGAGACGAAACTCAGAGCCGAGGTGGGGGCGAAGGGCGGTAAGGCACTTGATCGAGGGTGAAGAGGGATGTTTCACATCTTCTTCCGACATATCTCACGACAAAACGCCTTTCACTCTCTATGAGCAAAGGAAAAAAGAGCCCGCACCCTCTGTTTTGACTTCTTGGAAAACACAGTGTCTCTCAAATTGGGCCTCCGAGAAAGGTGTGATTCGGGAGGGTTGCGGGGTCCCGGGACCTTGGGTGGGTGTGGGTGACTGAATGGCCCGAGGCCAGAGGATAGGCAGGACGTCGAAGAAACCAAAACTGTCCGCTGGAGGCGCCTTGACGCCTTGGTCAACGAGGGCTGCTTTTGCGCACTCCAAGGGACTCAAGCCCCATTTTTCTCCCAAGAGAACTGAGGGAAATTGCATTTCCCGAGGTCTATCTGAAAATACACATACATACATACACAAAAGTCTATAGATACCTGTATGCAGAAGGGGAGGGTGGAAGGGATGGGGGGAAGGGAGAGAGTTATTCCCAGAACTTGAGGCTCTGTGTCTCAAAGTGCCTTTTTCAAGGCTTCCAACTTTAAGACTACCTGGATGGGATGGGGGTCTGGTGTTTTTAAATTTGTCTTTCTGTTTCTCTGGCCTCTTTACAAGAGCAAATTTATTTTAAAGACTTTTAAATATATGTATTTTCCACCTTTTCAAGCCCCAACAGTAAGGGGTCTTCCCTTGGGATTGGGGGGCAATGGTTTCAGGGGCTGGCTGGGACCAGTCCCAAGGCTAATTCTCCTTGTTCGCCTATTTGCACCCGCTGTTAGGCTGAGGATCATTTTAATAAATAACAATGAACAGGAATGGCATCTAGGGGGCTTGTCGGCAACATTTAAAAGCCAATAGAGTTTATAATTCTACTCTATCATTTCTTATTGATTAGAGTAATCAAGATAAAAAGCTAGCCGGGCTCGGAGAACTTCAGCAGCATATCATTAAAGATAAGAGTCAGTTAATTCTGGATCTGGGGTAATGTGGCTGAAATGAAGAGTTCATTTGCATGAGATGCTGAGCCCAGTAACAAGGGGACAAAAATCACTAATTAGGATTGCAGAGTGTCGGCCTCTCGGCAAGCACCCTTTCCAGACTGCGGACCAAGCGGAGATTCGCGTTTACGTAAATCTGGGGAGGACTAAAAGCTTTCACTGGCTTTGTAGAAGGCGATAATCACCCCCGCCCTCTACCACGTCCTCCCGACCCCGATCAGCACAACTGGGGCGAGGACTGGGGTTACTCCGATAGGATCCCCTTCTTCCCTGTCCATCCTACCCCCACGCCCGCGGCCACGCGAAGGCGTCCCACCCACCCCCTTAGGGGGCACATGGGCGAGCGTCTGGTGCTCGGGTGAATGGAACCCGCCCCCCAGTCCTTACTGCGGGCTCTGGTCTAGTGCGTGAGGATCCTTGGGGAGGTCCCAACTCTGGTGCAGCGCCCGTGGGGTGAAGGGCGTGAGTACAGTCGGGGCCTAAGAGAAACTCGGGACATCTGCACAGACGGGAATCCCCAAGGAGGCCCAGGTCCCAAGGCCAAAGTCCTCGACTCCCACCCGGCTGGCTCCCTCTAGTCCTCCCCCCCGCCTGACCTGCCAATCCGGACGGAGCCAGTCCGCGGGCGCCCAAGGGCGCAAGCTGGTATAGAGAGCGAACGCAGGGGTGCGCCTGGGTGCGCAAGAGTTTGTACGTGTGTGTGTATGCGTGTGCAGGTGAGTCCAGCTCTCGTGTCAATGTGAGTCTATTTCATAACCTTGCTGCTGCGTGAATGTTTTTTCTTGGTACAGACGCAAATATGTGAACGTTGGTCTAAATGGTATGTAGTGTGTAGTAATAGTACACATGTGATGCGGTGCGTGATGTGCCTGTGGTGCGAAGAGGGGAGGTGACAGGCCAGAGAGGTTCCCCCAAAGGGAGCGGCACGGACGGCTTCCCTTCCGGGGTGAGGGTGCCTGGGGGTGAGGCGGGAAATGGGCACTGCCTCCGAGCCCCCACCGCCGCTCCATGCCTCGAGGGGCTGAGGCGCGAGCCGGGAGCCGGGCCGCGGGCTGCAGCGGCGTCTCCGGGGCCCGGTGAGGTCGGACGAAGCGAAGAAGGAACCACCTCCCTGCGGGCCACCAAGAGAAGCCGCCTTACCTCCCGACCAGCCAGGGGAGGCTCCCTCGACCCACCCCGGGAAAATGAAAGTAGCCCCAGAAGCACAAGTCGGCCTGCGGAGCGCGAGAGCACTGAAAGGCCGCTGACCGCCTGGACCGCGCGTGCATCCGGCGGCCCCGGCCTCTTCTCAGCCAGAGGAGTTTGGACTTCAGGCCCTCCGCGGCCCTCCCAGAGCCGGTGCGAGGAGAGGCTCGGGCTGCAGCCCCCGAGTCCCTGGGCGCAGGAGCAGTTCCCGCCCTCGAAGTTCCTCTCCGGAGAGAGGAAGGGAGGGAGAGAGGGAGGGAGAGAGGGAGGGAGAGAGGGAAGGAGGGAGGGGCGCGCTGCTGCTGGGGCGACCCCTCCCGGAGATGCGGCGGCCGCGCCCGGAGTCCGCCCTGCGGCCGGCGCTGCCCGGCCTTCTTAGAACTAACTTTGTCCCTCACTTGGCTGCAGCAGAAAGCAGTCCAGGCCCGGGTCAATAATCGCACAAGTGTCGGCGTGGAAAGTAGCCGCGCGTGCACACTCACAGGTTTCACTGCGCGGACTCCCGCGGCCTCGCAGCCGCTGCGTCCGCCTTACCCGCAACCCACGGAGCCCGCGCGAGGACCCAGCCGCCGAGGCCGCGCGCCTCCAGGACTGCGGGGTCGGTGGGCAGGGGGCGCAGGGGGCGGCTGGCGCGGCGGCTGAACCCCAGCAGGCGAGGCCCAGCCGCCCGCGGGACCCAGAGGGTGAGGTACGGGCTAGGGGCGCGTTTCTTTCGCATCCACACCCCGCCCCCACCCCTCTCTCCAGGGATTTCTTTTTTTTTTTTTTTTTTGTATCCAGGCACAGCTGGGGGCTCCCTCACCACCCACCCCTGGCCTCCCCATACAGAATAAAGTCAGTCTGTATTTAATGGTTATGGCGGATGTGAGGGGGATTTGGCAGAGGCAGAAGAGAGGCCTTTCGCTCTCAAATATCGCCCCTTACGTCGTGTGAGTCTACCAACCCACCACGACCTCATATTCTTGTGCGGGTGTCTGACTCGAATGACAAGCGAGCTGATTTTTTCAGTACATAGCTGGGAAATGTAGTGAGTGATAATAGAGATTTCTCTTTCATTTTTTACGCTTGACTTGGTTATTGTTGCTTTTCTTTTCCCGTGATTCCTTCTGAGGATTAGCTCTGACTTCCCCACTATTGGCGGTCAAAGTGGCCCCGACTCAGGATGACAATTGACGGGGATCAAGGGATTGCCCATTCTGTGCCTGTAAGAACCGATTCGTGCCAGAGAAACTCATCAAGTGGAGGCGGAGAATAAAGACCGTTCGGGGGTAAATGTATTCATTGAGAAGGGTTCTCCCAAATTGCTTCTAAGTTTTTTTAATGAAAAGTAACGATTGCGGCAATCAGCGGCTTTTTGGCGGATTACAAATCTGGAGGGAGCTGCGGCGCTGCATTGAAAAGTGCCCCCGCCTTCGCACGGGGCAGCCGGTTCACAGGAGCAGCGCGAGGGGCGGGGGTCCGATCGTGGGACAAAGGCCGGGAGGGGGCGAGCGGAGGAGGGCGGCTAGGGGCGCCGCGGTACGCACGGGGCTGGAGACGCGGAGGTGCCCACCCCGGCGCAGGCGTGGCGGGGCGCCCCCCACCGAGGAAGGCGAAGGGCAGGGTGCGGGAAGGGGGCCCAGGGAGGTCGACCGCAGCACCACCAGCGCAGGGGGGATTCAGGGCGTATGGAGCGCGGAAGGTGTGAGAGAGGGGTCAAGCCCATCACCGTGGAAGTCCGGGGAATGGGAGGTGCGACCCTGTCCCCCACCTCTACCCCGGGCACGCTGGTGTCTTCTTTTAAAAATGCCTCATTTTGCAACTGGAACCGTAGCGTGGGCTGGGGTCGGGTCTTCCCAGTGTTACAGGCAGGAGGAGGGAAAACTGAGTCCTTCCTGGGATGTGGCGGGACCCTCACACGCAAGACCCCACTGAGGTCGACTGGCGCAGGGGCGGATCCCTTCTCCCAAATGCTTCCGAATGGCGCGTCCCGGTCCCCTCGGCCACACGGACCCTCCACGCACGCCCTGGCCCTGGCGGCCTCCGGGGACAAGGTCTCCAAGCCTGCCCGGCGCCCTGGCCTAGGCCGCAACGCCCCTCGGCCGGGGGAGTCGCCTCGGAAGATGAGCAAGGGACACACTAGAGGGCAGGGACAAATCACTGTTCCCACAGAGGCCCAAATCAGCAGCAGCAGCAGCCTCAGGCAGCCGTATTCAGCCTGACTTTTTATACATTTGTTTTTTAAATAGTGCATCTTAGCAGGGGGGTGGGAGGTATGTTTCTTCCCCCTGACTTCTTTAAGGCTCTCTGAAGTAAATGGGAGGGGGTGGGAGCAGAGAGACAAGGGTGGAGAAGACGAGAAGAAAAAGACTCTCCCTCTCCTTCCCCCCTCCTCAAGTTTAAGAATAAATCCAGCAGGCGAGTCCGAAGCCCTGAAGGTTTAACTTTTTTTCTTTGCAGCTTGTCAATGCGACCATTGCTTTGATGGGAGGCTCCTCAAGGTGACACATTTCTGAACTTCACCCTCTTTTCAAACTAACTCCCTACCTCCTTGTTAGTGGCCAGCTCTGAACTTCTGCAGAGTGTTTTTGTGTGAGTCAAGGCTCATTCACGGGCGCCTTTGTGGGCCTCTCCTCCTTTCAGGCCTCAGCGTGTTACACCAATTAAAGGGCGACGTGCTGTAAATGTAATGGGCCGCGCAGCGATTGTTTCTGACAAGCAACAAAACACATAGATCCACCCCTTAGATTAGGCCGTTGAAGGGGAGGTTGAGGCCGGTCAGTTTACTGAATAGTTTGTGAACTGTAATTCTGAGGGCTCATGTGAAGAAAAAAAAAAAAGTCTCTTCCCACCTCCCTCGCCTTGCTCCTCCTTTCCAAAAGCTCCAAAAAAGAAAAAAAAAGACAAAGACAAAAAGCAAGTGACATCCATGGGGCAGAATGGGGTCACTAGAGAAAAAAAAACCTATGTGAGGGGCTTGGTCTGTTACTTGGACAGTCCCGAGAGCCCCTTCAGCTCTTTGCCCTCCCCCTTTAGTCTTTGAAAACGTCCAGCGTCCAGCCTGGCCCTCAGTTTTACTAGCCACAGCAACCTTCTCCTCTGATGGCAGGCCTGACACCCACCCCCGCCCTCCCACATGAGGACTTGAGATCAGGGTGGGAGTGAGAGAAAGTTGTCTTGGAGAATTCCGCTGGGGTTTGACCTGGTCCTGATGGGACACCGATAAGTCACGGGCTGTGGGTACTCCCACCCATCCTTTCCGTGGAAGGACCCTCACCCTCTGGCTCCCTCTCCAGCCCCCAGTTCTTTCTGCAGCCTCGGGTGCAGTGGAGGCCTGGGATTTCCTCCTCTTTTCCAGCACCTGCTGTCCATCCTGGGTTCCTGCAACTCTGTCATCACCTGAGCTTCAAGGAGCACAATTCATCTGGAAAGGAGAGGGTTAGAGATTATCTGCTCCATCATCCTCACAAATTCTGGGACCCAGAGGAGTGACTGGACCAAGATCACCAAGCCAGGCACTGAGCTACAACTGGAATTCAGCTTACTCACCCACCAGGCCAGGCCAGCCCATCCCACAGATCACCACCTTCCCGCACCTCACTGTCTGACCTCCTGAACCTGCCCAAAGGACCCCCACCCCGATCTCAAGGATGGCGGCCTTTCAGACCCCATTGTCTTCATCTTCAGGTGATCCCAGCTCCTGAGGCTTTGCGCAGGTGTTCCTCCCCCAGCTCCCCCAGCTTCCGTTCTGCCAGCCTCTGCCCATCTCCAGCCTTCTCAGCCCAGCTCAGTTGAGCAAATAGTTATTGACTGTCAGTTATGTACATCAGGTGATTTGCCTTTTCTATGAAACTTCCCCAGCTACTCTTCCTCAGAATGCCCCTCACCACTGAGACTCCTCTACCTCCCTTGCCCATCACTTTCTGTTTGGAAACCTATGCATTATTCAAGCCCCTGCTCACATAACGTTTCTGTAAATCTGTGCCAGGGTGGAAAAACCCCAAGGGAGGAAAGTGACCCTGATGGAGGAAGTGACTGAAGTCCAGTGTGGCTGGAGCAGAATGAGGCGGAGCAGAGGGGCAAAGGTCAGGTCTCAAACAGCCTTGTGGGCCACACAGGGATTTGGGATTTCAACCTGAAAGCAATGGGAAGCATTGAACCTTGTCTAGACTGAACTTCTGGAGAATAGAAACTACATGCTTTTCATCTTTGTGTCCCTCTACTCCTGCCAATGTCTGGCACACGGTGCTCAAGAACCTTCGGTGAACCAATGAACCGATAACTCAATAAGCACATACCACCCAGCCCTTCCTTAGCTCTTCATGGTGGCTAACCAGGTTGTAAGGAACCAAGATGACAGAAACCAAGTCAGTGTCTTGGAATTCTCAACAGTACCTGCTTGATACTGGATTCATGCTAGCAATACAGTACCGTCGTCCTTTGGTATCCATGAGGGATTGAGTCCAGGACACCGCCTCATATCAAAATTTGAGGATGGACCGGGTGCAGTGGCTCACGACTATAATTCCAGCACTTTGGGAGGCTGACATGGGCGGATCACTTGAGGTCAGGAGTTCCAGACCAGCCTGGCTGACATGGTGAAACCCCATCTCTGTTAAAAATACAAAAATTAGCCAGGTGTGGTGGTGCGCACCTATAGTCCCAGCTGCTTGGGAGGCTGAAGCAGGAGAATCGCTTGAACCCAGGAGACAGAGATTGCAGTGAACCTTGATTGTTCCACTGTACTCCAGCCTGGGACACAGAGTGAGACTTCATCTGAAAAAAAAAAAAAATAAGGGTGCTCAAGTCCCTGATATAAAACAGTGTAGTATTTGCATATAAACTATGTACATCTTCCTATATACTTAAAATCATCTCTAGATTTAATACCTAATACAATGCCTGCACATCAGTTCCAAGGAATTCAGCGCCACAGTTTCAAGCGTGTTTGCTTTTTTAAAACTTTGTGGAAATTTTTTTCCAAATATTGTTGATCTGCAATCTGCAGAATGTACAGATGCAAAACCTACAAATACAGAGGACTGACTGTCCTCTCCTGTCCACTGACTAACGGTGTGCAAGGGAAAGAATTCAAAATCAGGAGGCCAGATTCTGAGGACACTTCTTGTCCTTGCCAGTAACTAATGGCCTCACCTTGGGAACACATTGCTTAACTACTCTGAAGCCTTGGTTTCTTCATTAATAAAATGGGAACAATACCGCTTAATTCATGGATTGTGAGAACTAAATAGCACTTGTATGTGAATAACTTGATTTTGAAGGAATACATTAATGAATGAAAATTAGTGCATGTTCTGGAGCCAGGGTAAGACCAGTGATGACGGGCACCACTTTAAAATGAAAAAAGACAGCCCCAGAGCAAGTGGGATCCTTGGAGAACTGCTCTGTCTCTCATTGCAGGCTTCCCCCCTTTTGCAATTGGCCCAGGACACAGCTGGTCCCACTTCTTTCCCCAAGGCGTGCCACCCCGGCTGACACCCTTCACACTTGGCTGCCTACACTCCTGCTCTAAGAACCCTGTTTCAAAGAAGCCCACATTCCCTTGTTGCACGTAGAAGGCTGCACTTGGAGACGGGACAACTAGATTCTGGGAAGCCATGGCAGAAATCACGCAGACTCTGATTCCCGCCGAGAACCAGGCTAAAGAACCACTCATGGCAAGATGGGGCCCACCAGCCTGCTGGCTTCTCACCAAACTCTACTCCACATTCACTGTGGGCTCTTGTTCTAGAGGCCCCCACATCCTCAGGATGAAATGTGAGTACGAGAGCAGAGACTGCCAGACTGCCGGTGCTGTGTGTGTGTGTGTGTGTGTGTGTGTGTGTGTGTGTGCATATGCGTGTCCACAGCAATTAGCCTCTGATACACATAGTGAGGAAAAATAATCCCCAAAGAGGAAATAAAGAAGTCTTTTTGTTTAAGTTTCTACATCCGAATCAAATTCTTCTTTAAAAACTATCTTGGTCAGGCACAGTGGCTCACGTCTGTAATCCTAGCACTTTGGGAGGCTGATGTGGGCAGACTGCCTGAGCTCAAGAGTTTAAGATCAGCCTGGGCAACACGGTGACACCCTGTCTCTACTAAAATACAAAGCATTAGCCAGGCATGGTGGTGGGCGCGTGTAGTCCCAGCTACTGGGTGGCTGAGGCAGGAGAATCACTTGAACCTGGGAGGCAGAAGTTGCAGTGAGCTGAGATCGTGCCACTGCACTCCAGCCTGGGCAACAGAGCGAGACTCCGTCTCCAAAAAAAAAAAAAAAGTATCTCCACATTTCCATTTTCATTCAGAGACAGAAAGGAGAGAGACACAGGCTTTTTACCCTTGTAGTGCCTTCATCTAAAGAGATTTTTAAGCTCAAGGAGATGTAGAAGCTAAAGTTTGTAAAACCTGAACTGTCAGCAAGCCACCACCCTGCCAGGGAGAGCTCCAGGAGCACAAGGGGGTAAAGGGGGTGTGCCCGTCTGGGGTGGGGATTGTCTGGCAAGCTTGTCCTCCCTGTGGAGCTGCTTTCCTGTCCCTGGGCTGAGCACATGCCCAGCCAGAGGCCTGAGGTCTCAAAGGCTATCATGGGAACCAGTGAGTCCTTAGAAACCTTTCACTCCAACCTGATGTGGGTACTGCTAAATCCTTTCCAGAGTCCCACACAATGAAAGCTAGGGATTCATGCCCATGCTTTACCGATCCCTTAGCCACTAGGAATGCATGTTGCTTCAGCCCAGTGGCAGCTAGTGCAATCCTAAGCGATTTCAGTCAAGGGTTCTAGACTTTTTGTTCATATTTTCTCTCACTCAGTTGCTCCTAGAGATGGTCTCTTTCTCAGCAAATGGGGTCACTCATTTTCATGGTAGGGTAAACTTTGGTGATTGGGGTGCCAATAGGTGGAGGGGGGAGTTGACAAGTAGCATGGGGGAGTACAAGGTCTGGAGGAATTTCTCAGGGGTCGGGGGAAGACAGTAGCTGTAGAAGAAAGGACTGAGAGCCTCAGAGATCTCTGGCCGATCCCTGGAGAAGCAGATCCCAGCATGGCCTGCAGACCGAACTGAGTGTGGCCCTGTGAGACCTGAGACACACTTGTGTTGCCACCGGATGAAAGGTGGAGGAGGCAGAAACCTAAACAAGTGAATTCAATTACATCGGAAAAAGAATAGGTAAAATCAGGATTCATTCCTTGGGCCAGTTCCAGGAAATATTTGTGAAAAGTTGGTTGAAAGAATACCACCATCCAAACCCTAATTTCACTATTATGTAAAAGCCCCGATTCCTTTGCAGTTTCTGATTAGAAAATGCTTTCCTCATTTTGTCTTTGCTACTGGTGTGTAACCTCTTAATTTTGGTTTTTGCTCATACAAACCAATGGCTGTGGAAACTTTCTCCTGTGGTGCAGCAAAGACAGGGGAAAAGTAAAATATCAGTAATTATATTTTGTGCCCTTAATTTATTTAATTAGTAGTTATCAAGCACCCTTAATGGTTCATAGCCATCAACTAGGTTTACATTAGAGGATATCAGCCTGCTTCAGATATCCTTCATGTGTGTCTCCAAGATGCAGAAAGAAGGAACGTATCCTTAGGTGAGATATTAGTGGACTGAGGTACCATCCGTCATCCTGATGCCCTAATCATTTCCTGCTGCCTTCTGCCTCTGCTGTGCCCCCAGTTGGAGCCCAATCAGTGATGCCACTGCCCAATTTGCCCAAATAGCCAGCCAGTGGGAGTATAGACCCAAATATCTCATATTTTTAAAATTAATTTTTTACCTGTCACCTGCCTGAGCTGGTAAAGAAAATGTTTCTCAGGTTTCTTCAATTCCTCTTCTCAGAGACTGCTGTTAACCCTTTGAGGGAACTCACATGTCTATGGGAAATGTTACACATTTGGAATGTTATACATTTGGGAACAGAAACTAAATTAGGCAGAGAGCTCAGATTTAGAATACAGTACATGGTGCATTTTTTGGTCATGTGCCATTTCATGGTGGATAGAATTCATGGTGGATAGAATCCATGGCTGCAGCATACAGTTGCACAGGTTTCACACTGCACCGTGCTGGAGGGAAACATTCACATACACTACGGATAGACAGAATTGTGTCTTCTGCTCATGGGGTAGGAGGTGAGGACAGAGGGGTCCCTCCCATCCTTTATTTCAGCAACTAAAGAAAACTGTGATAGATGTTGAAAGTAGTGTACTTATTTGGGATGAAATAACAGCCTTTTATTTATTTTTATTTATTTATTTTTGAGATGGAGTCTCACTCTTATTGACCAGGCTGGAATGCAATGGCAGGATCTTGGCTCACTGCAACCTGCAACCTCCACCTCCTGGGTTCAAGCAATTCTCTTGTCTCTGCGTCCTAAGTAGCTGGGATTACAGGTGCCTGCCACCATGTCCAGCTAACTTTTTATATTTTTAGTAGAGGTGGGGTTTCACCATGTTGGCCAGAAGGTCTCAAACTCCTGACCTCAAGTGATCCACCCACCTCAGCCTCCGAAATTGCTGGGATTACAGGCATGAGCCACCCCACCTGGCCTGAAATAACAATTTTTAAGTTCTAGACTAAGGCAACTTGGGTTCAAACTGCCTCTGCCATATTGCTTAACCTCTCCATTTCTTATCTATAAAATAATAGATAACATTAAATAATAAGACTAACCACTCATAGGTTTATGAGAATTAAATGAGTTGATACATGTAAAGATCTTAGAATAGTATCTGGCACGTAGTAATGGCTGAATTAATATTAGCCATTGTCATCATTATTCTTTGATATGTTGGGAAAGATGTGCATATCCCTCCTATTGTGGGAAGAAATCAGAAAACAAGGTTCCCACTGTTCTCTTTAGAAAAGACTATAGGCTCTGCATGGCTAGGCAGGAAGAGGAAAGGCACTCAAGTAGGACAGAACCGGGTTTATTTCTGTTGTAACCACCTATTGTGATCTTGGCCACATCCTCTACAAGCTGCAATTTCTTCAAATGCAGATTGAGGACAGTAATAGTATCTACCTTGCATAGTTGTTATGAGGTTAAAGACAAAACACGGAAAGTGTCCAACACAGTGCCTGGCCCTTCATAGGCTCTCAGAAAGTATTTGTTACTGTTAGATTGAAGTTAAACCAAGATACGGCATCTGGATGAGGCTGTTTTTTTTTTTTTTTTTTTTTTTTTTTTT
>NW_016107475.1:600385-616490 GCF_001604975.1 Cebus imitator | reverse complement strand
AAAAAAAAGCAGGATCACTGAGAATATTCTAGCCTCAGTGACAAAAGGGAAAAACAAACTTGCCAACTCCCAGCCAAGAGCAATGATCTGAAAATCTTGATGTGGGATTTGTGTTCAGTCCCTAGGCCTTTTCTGGACTGCTGGACCCTTGTGTTTGTCCAGCTTCCTCCACTTCCTTCTAGTCCTAGTCAGAGGTGACATTGGCAGGAACTGAGAAAGCCCATCAAGGAGAGGTGCAGCATCTCCCCAGTGCCTTTTTGATGTATGAGGGTGTGTCAACTACCAGACTGTCAGCTCCATGAGGGCAGGGACCATGTCTGTTCCTGTTCAACAACATACTCCTTGGTAAATATTTGTTGACTAAGTTTTAAAAAATAGAATACATTACTAATGACTTTATTGTATAGTAGCAGCTCAGTTAAACCTGAACTCAATGAACTGATTTTTTTTTCTACATCTCACTTTGTGAAAGAAAGTGCTAACAAGACAAGCTCACATGAGGAATTTAATATTGAGAAAACTAATCAGTTTTTCAAACTATGATCTGGGATTTGTATTGATTCAGCCCAATTTCCTAAACCTTGTGCACGGAGATCATTAACACTGCAGATATCATTCAACAAACATTTATAGAGCTATTCCTATATGTCAGTGGTCCCCAGTCTTTTTTGGCACCAGGGGCCGGTGTCGTAGAAGACAATTTTTCCACAGACAGGTGTGGAGGGATGGTTTTGGGATGAAACTGTTCCACCTCAGATCATTAGACATTAGATTCTCATGAGCGTGCAACCTAAATCCCTCGCATGTGTGGTTCACAATAGGCTTCGCACGTTTATGAGAATCTAATGCTGCTGCTGATCTGACAGGAGGCGGAGCTCAGGTGGTAATTCTCCCTCGCCTGCCGCTCACCTCCTGCTGTGCGGTCCAGTTCCTAACAGGCCACCCCAGTACTGGTCGCTGGTCTGGGGGTTGGGGACCCCTGGTATATGCCAAAGACTAAAATAACAACATAACTTCCAATGTACTAATTAATTTCACATATAAATTCAAAGTAATTATCCCTGATGAAAAGGGCAAGTATGACCACCTTCGTTTTCTCTCCCCATAGTAGAAAAGCGGGACTCAAAGAGGTTGGATGATGTGCCTGAGGCTACTCTGATGTCACTGCTGGGCTGAGGCATGCTCTGACCCATAAACCCAGTTCTGGTTTAATTTCTTCCTGTGATCTCTTCCAGGGAACTGCTGCTTAAACTCACGATTCACACATCACCAGGAAAGCACAAATATTGTCACTACGTTTACAAAGAGAGGAAAGTAAACATTTTAGAAACACTTTTGGGTACAGTTGTTTTTCTTTCTTTCTTTTTTTAAGAAAAATGGTTTTCTGGTTAACTTGAGGGTTTTATCAGAAAATAAAATGAGTCAGAATACTTCATTCCCCAATGTGCCCATTAATCCAAATTTGAATCTAGTTATTTAGGACTTAAAATAGAAAAAAAAAAAAAAAAGGCATATTTGGCTCTTTCTAACAATCTAAATAGGAATTTTCAGCATAAACTTCCTCAGTAGATGCTTGGTAACTTAGGCCCCTTGCCAGGTCCACCTCTGACTGTTGTAGCTGAGAGAGCTATCATGCAGAGGGAGTAGCACAGCTGCCCAGGTAAGCTAACACAAGAAGCCACAGAGCCTCAGGAAAGAAAGGGAGGAATACCTATAGTTTTCCAAAACGCTCTGCTATATTTCCCGTTTCCACGCAATAACAACCATCCCTTCTCCCAATACATTAGGAAGCTGGAAGGGGTATCTTACCCTGTGATATGGTTTGGCTGTGTTCACACCCAAATTTCATCTTGAATTGTAACTCCCACAATTCCCATGTGTTGTGGGAGGAGCCTGGTGGGAGGTGATTGAATCATGGGGCAGGTGTTTCCCATGCTGTTCTCCTGATAGTGAGTGGGTCTCCCAAGATCCTGATGGTTTTAAAAATGGGATTTTCTCTGCAAAAGCTCTCTCTTCTTTTGTATGCTGTTACATGAGATGTGCCTTTCACCTTCCGCCATGAGAGTTAGGCTTTCCCAGGCATATGGAACTGTAAATCCATTAACCCTCTTTCTTTTGTAAATTGCCCGGTCTTCGGTATGTCTCTTTTTTTGAGATTGAGTCTTACTCTGTCACCCAGGCTGGAGTGCAGTGGCATGATCTTGGCTCACCACAATCTCCGCCTCTGGGTTCAAGCAATTCTCCTGCCTCAGCCTCTTGAGTAGCTGGGATTACAGGCATGCACCACCACGCCTGGCTAATTTTTGTATCTTTAGTAGATACAGGGATTCACCATGTTGGTCAGGCTGGTCTCAAACTTCTGACTTTGTGATTCGCTCGCCTCAGCCTCCCAAAGTGCTGGGATTACAGTCATGAGCGAGCCACTGCGCCCAGCCAGGTATGTCTGTATCAGCAGCATGAAAATGGACCAATATTCCCTTACAATACAATTTGCTGTGATGAGGACAGTTGTGATAAAGGTCACCCTCAGGATGACTTGGATGGGAAAGAGTGGAGGGTTTGTTTGATCAGAAGTCCTGAGGGAAATGGCAGTGCAGGCCGTTTGACTTGTATCCTTCAATCTCCCATTGCTCTCCCTAACCTGCATCCTAGCCACTTCTCCCGTGGGTGTCCCCTACCCACGCTGCCCTTTGCTCCTGAAAGATTCTAACTGCCACGCCCTTCCTGGGCCTGTCCTTTTTGGAAGTGACTCAGGCTTCAAAATTACTGTCACAACCAGCTTTTTAGTTGGATATTAAGATTATCTGACCAAGTTAAGTTACTCTAACATGAATGATCCTGGAAAATACACAATTCAAAAGAAGGTCTTATTAACCTAAAGGAAGCTCTAATTTGTGGATTTCATGGAATGGGGGGAATGTTTCAGGGGCCTATGGCCGGGGTAGGGGTGAGTTTCCTGGGTCAGGTGGTCACCTCTGGTCAATAAACTGAGGGCACCAGGAGCATATGGCCCAAAGGGCAGCTGGACCAGTGAGCTAGGGTATGTCATTTTAGAAAGGGACATGGGGTGGGGCAGTGATTGGTATCACCTTTATATGATTCTTGTATTAGTCTGTTCAGGCTGCCATAACAAAATACCACAGACTAGGTGGCTTAAACAACAGAAATTTGTTTTCTCACAGTTCTGGAGTCTGAGAACTACAAAATCAAAGTGCTGTTTGATTCCGTTTCTGGTGAGGGCCCTCTTTCTGGCTTGCAAGTGGCTGCCTGCTCTGTGTCTTCACATGGCAGAGACAGAAACAGCTCAAGTGTCTCTTCCTCTTCTTTTAAGGCCACCAGTCCTATTGAATTAAGGCCCCACCCTCATAAGCTCATTTAACATTTATCACCAACTTACAGACCCTGTCTCCAAACACAGGCACACGGGGTTTAGGGCTTCAACGTGTGAGTTTTGAGGGGGCATACATATCCAGTCCATAACATTCTGCCCCTATAATTCATGTCCTTCTCACATGCAAATACATGCATTCTATCCCAGTAGCCCCCAAAGTTTTAACTAATTCCAGCATCAACTCAACATTTAAGGTCCAAAGTCTCATCTAAATATCACCTAAATCAGATATGGGTGAGACTCAAAGTATGATTCATCCTGGAGCGAAATCTTTCTTCAGCTATCAACCTGTGAAACCAGAAAAATCATATGCTTCCAAATTACAATAGTGGGCCAGGCATAGAGTTGACATTTCCATCCTAAAAGGGAGAAAGAGCAAAGAAGGAAAGGGTGATAGGCCTCAAGCAAGTCCAAACCCTGGCAAGGCAAATTTCATTAGATCGTAAATCTCAAGAATAATTCTTCAGCTCAGAGGGTGCCCCACCTCTCCAGCTCTTGAGGAAGGCCCTGCACATATGACTGTCTTCAAGGGCCTCGCCTTCTGAAACTGAGGAGAAAATAGTCTTGCCTCTGGGTGTGTGGTGGGAGTGACAGCCTTGGTGATCTCTGAATTGGCTTCAGGCCACACTTCTCTTTTTCTTAAAGGATAGCACATGTGTAGGGCCCAGCCCTACAGGGTCCTGTGAGTCCCTCCCTGTTGGTGTAGAAATGAAAAACTGTGAAAATAAAGACACAAGACCCAGAGATAGAGAAAAGAGAGTTTGGACCCAGGGGTCCACTGCCAACCAAAGCACGGAGTCCAGCAGTGGCCCCGAGTGCCTGGACACTCCGACTTTTATTGAGTACACAGCAGGGGAAGGGTTGGTAGGGTGAGGTAATGGTGGTCAGTGATAGGGTCAGGTAAATCATGCGTCTTGGAGACAGGGGCTCAGGATTTTCAAGAAGCCGAGGCGAGGAGAAAACCTAAGGCATCAGCACTTTTTTCATACTTGTCAAGAAATAACAAGGTCACTAAGATTTATGTTACTATTACTAATTCTTATATTTTAAGCTAGAGAGGAACCAGGTGCAGAAGCAGAACATGAAAGTAGACATGGAACGTGACCGCTGAAGCACAGCATCACACAGAGACAATTAAGTCCCTGAATGTCTGCGGGCCTTCCTGACAGCCCCCAGGCCTACCACAAGGGCTTGGAAGGGCAGAGTTTTCTCCTCACTCCCCCAAGGAAGGAGATGTCCCGGCCATCTTGGATGTCTCCTTCCCTAGCTGGCTAAATAACAGCAGGTGCGGCCGGGCGCGGTGGCTCAAGCCTGTAATCCCAGCACTTTGGGAGGCCGAGGCGGGTGGATCACGAGGTCAAGAGATCGAGACCATCCTGGTCAACATGGTGAAACCCCGTCTCTACTAAAAATACAAAAAATTAGCTGGGCATGGTGGCGCGTGCCTGTAATCCCAGCTACTCAGGAGGCTGAGGCAGGAGAATTGCCTGAACCCAGGGGGCGGAGGTTGCGGTGAGCCGAGATCACGCCATTGCTCTCCAGCCTGGGTAACATGAGTGAAACTCCGTCTCAAAAATAAAAAATAAATAAAAATAAAAATAAAAAAAAAAATAACAGCAGGTGCTTTCACAGTGCTGACCCTGCCGCACAGCCGAGGCGTCCTCCAGCCGCCCTTATGCGGTTATGACAGAGGACTTACAGCATCTTGCCTTAGGATCACCTCTTTTGAATGCCACTTCAGTCCCATACTTCCTGACCTGAGACTTATTAGTAAGATTAAGGATTATATTATTATATATATGTATATATTTATGATTACATGTGAATAGCTATGTGGTTATTTATGATTATGTATAGAAATAACTATGTAACTATATCTCTAATTCTATATTTATATGAGAGCAGACAGGTCTCAGACCCTTGCCTCGCCTCCTGTGGGGTTCCCCCCCACACACATGCTCACAGCCTTCCTTCATTCTGGTCAGTTTTCCCCTAGCTGGTGATGTTTTGCTGGTATAATCCTACCTCTATTCCTGGCTTCTGCTGAGATGGCTGATTAGATCATGGTCCACATCTACATTTATCTCATTATTAAATAGTTACTCAGCCACACTCTTAGTATTCTCTTCAGAACATGATTCCTCATTTTTTTTTTTTTTTTTTGCAATATGAATAGGCTGAGAATTTTCCATAGCTCCAAGTTCTGATGCCTTTTCGTTTAACAATTCCTTCTTCAGTTTATTGCTCTCCTCTTGCATTTTACTATAAGCAGAAAGGAGGACCCAAGCCTCACTTTCAGTACCTTGCTTGGAAATCTCCTCTGCAAAATATCCAATTTCATTGCTCACAAGTTCTACCTTCCACAAAACACTAAAACACAGTCCAGCCAAGTTCTTTTTCCCTTATAACAAAGAGCATTTTTTCTCTAGTTTGTAGTAACTGTTCCTCATTTCTGTCTGAGACATCACCAGAATGGCCTTTAATGTCTGCATTTCTACCAACATTCTGTTCATTGTTATTTATGTATTCTCTAAGAAAATGAAGGCTTTCTTTCCAGCTCTCTTGTCTTTCTGAGTCCTCACTAGAATTGTCTTTAAAGTCCATATTACAGCCGGGCATGGTGGCTCATGCCTGTAAGCCCAGCACTTTGGGAGGCCGAGGCAGGCTGATCACTTGAGGCCAGGAGTTCGAGACCAGCCTAGGCAACATGGTGAAACCCCATCTCTACCAAAAATACAAAAAATAACTGGGCGGGTGGTATGCACCTATAGACCCAGCTACTCGGGAGGCTGAGGCAGTAGAATCGCTTGAACCTGGGAAGTGGGGGTTGCAGTGAGCCAAGATCGTGCCATTGCATTCCAGCCTGGGTAACAGAGCAAGACTCTGTCTCAATAAATAAATAAAACCTACATTTCTATCAACAACTCCTCCTCAACAATCAAGACATTTTCTAGCATGTACCTCAAAACTTCTTCAGCCTTGGTGGGGCATAGTGGCTCACACCTATAATCCCAGCACTTTGGGAGGCTAAGGCAGGCAGATCAGTTGAGGGCGGGAGTTGGAGACCAGCCTAGCCAACATGGTGAAACCCCGTCTCTATAAAAATACAAAAATTAGCCAGGCATGGTGGTATGTGCCTGTAGTCCCAGCTACTTGGAAGGCTGAGATGGGAGGATGACTTGAACCTGGGAGGCAGAAGTTGCAGTGAGCCAAGACCCTGCAGCCTGGGTTATAGAGTGAAACTCTGTCTGTAAAAGACAAAAAGAAATGAACTATCATAGTTCTCAACTTCATAAATCTCAACTATGTAAATCACCTTAGATTTAGATTTATAAGTGCACATTGGAATCCCTGGAGGAAGCTTTAACATACCATACTCTGGTGTCCCCCACCAGAAATTCTTTTCTTTTCTTTCTTTCTTTTTTTGCTCTGTCACCAGGCTGGAGTGCAGTGGTGTGTTCTCAGCTTACTGCAACCTCTGACTCCCTGGTTCAAGCAATTCTCCTGCCTCAGCCTCCTGAGTAGCTGGGACTACAGGCATGCGCCACCATGCCCAGCTAATTTTTGTATTTTTAGTAGAGACGGGGTTTCACCATGTTGGCCAGGATAGTCTCGATCTCCTGACCTCGTAATCTACCTGCGTTGGCCTCCCAAAGTGCTGAGATTACAGGCGTGAGCCACCACGCCAGGCTCACCAGAAATTCTTTTTTTTTTTTTTTTTTTTTTTTTTTTTTGAGATGGAGTTTTGCATCGCTTCTCAGCCTTTTGGCTAAAATCAGGTGGAGATGGAGTTTTGCTCTTGTTGCCTGGGCTGGAGTGCAATGCTGTGATCTCAGCTCACTGCAACTTCTGCCTCCTGGGTTCAGGCAATTCTCCTGCCTCAGCCTCCTGAGTAGCTGGGATTACAGGCACGCACCACCATGCCCAGCTAATTTTTTGTATTTTTAGTAGAGACGGGGTTTCACCATGTTGACCAGGATGGTCTCGATCTCTTGACCTCGTGATCCACCCGCCTCAGCCTCCCAAAGTGCTGGGATTACAGGCTTGAGCCACCGCGCCCAGCCAGAAATTCTTATGTAATTGGTCTGAGGTGCAGCTCAGGTCTTGGGAGTTTTTTAAAGCCACCTCAGGTAATTCTAATATGCCGTCTAGGGGGAGACATGGTAAATCAGCAAGCAAAGTTAGGGGAACAGAGGAGCTAGATGGGGCCACTTTATTTAGCTCAACCCCAGAGCTACACCAATTGACTACTAACAGTCTCTTAGTTCAATTGGTTGAGGGCCTTTATACTCTTCTAGCTGTATCTGCAAAGGAATATCAAGCTTAACAACATAGGTGTGCTAAGTACACATGCAATATAACTGAAATCCAAGGCACAGAGCTCTTGGGGAAAATAGAGATTCTTTGGATATGGGAATGGTGGGGCTTTGTTTAAACTATGAAGTTGGTGACAAATAGAGCTCTGGCTTACATTTCATAATGTATGTAGTTAATTCTATGCACTTATCATCATTCAGCTGATTTTTTTTTTTTTTTTTTTTTTTTTTTTTTTTTTTTTTTTTTTTTTTTTTTTGAGATGGAGTTTTGCATCGCTTCTCGGCCTTTTGGCTAAAATCAGGTGGAGATGGAGTTTTGCTCTTGTTGCCTGGGCTGGAGTGCAATGCTGTGATCTCAGCTCACTGCAACTTCTGCCTCCCGGGTTCAAGTGATTCTCCTGCCTCAGTCTCCCAAGTAGCTGGGATTACAGGCATGTATCACCACACCTGGCTAATTTTTGTATTTTTAGTAGAGATGGGGGTTCACCATGTTGGCCAAGCTGGTCTCGAACTCCTGACCTCAGGTGATCCACCCACCTCAGCCTCCCAAAGTGCTGGGATTACAGGCATGAGCCACCACCCCCAGATCATTTAGTTGATTTTTGACAGTTACTACTTTTTCTTCTGGGAAGTTGGGAGCACATCACCCTCCTTCATTGCCCCCATTTTTTCCAGCTCACAACCAAGAAAGGAGAGGTGGTCCCAGTAAAGGGGCTGCTGGCTGGGCCTCTATGGCTCTTGGTGCGCCAGCTCCCGGGTCTGGCCAGGGTTTGGCTTCCTGCAGGGTGGGGAGGAGATGGGGCTGGGAAGATGACAGGGAGAGAAGCTCCTCTCCATCCTGGCTGAGGAAGCCATTGGGCCCGGGTGTAGGTGGTGTCACCAGATGTGACTTTGCCTGTGGTTCTTTCTCTGTGCTGCTAGGAGCAGACAGTAACACTTGCCTCTGCTGAGGGGCAGCACCTCTCATCCACTGTGCCGTGAGGGAAATAAGGCAAACCAAAATGGCAATTTACATTGGAGGCGGGGTTTTGTACAATATTCACTCAGCATCAATCTGGTGAGAGGCCAAAAGTACATGGACATTTTTTTGCATGGTAAACAAGGGCCATGTGATACTGTCCCAGCTTTTGCCATGGATAACTATGTGAAAACTCCAACCCATTAAAAGATGCTAATTCCTTAAAGAAAATCCATTGATGATAACTTGAAAAACATGGAACCAACCTGCCATGTAGTTTCAAAAATAAGTTGCACCGTGCAGAGTTGCCATTTAGGAAGATGAGAACGTTCTGGAGAGGGCTGCGGTGATGGTCGCACAACAATACAAATGTACTTAATGCCGCTGGACTGTACACTGTCAAATGCTTACCATGGTAGGAAGGAAAAAAAATCCACATTGAAAACTTAATCCACATTAAAGGCATCCCACACTCAGAATTAACACCACCTTTAAATACATGATATTCAGACTGAAACCCTGCAGGCTTGCCTGTCTAAAGCAGAAATTCTCGGTTCAAATAGCTATAGTCTTGTATGTGCAGGAGAGGAGGCGAGCGAGGACATGGCAGGCAAGGCGTGTCAGTGCCACCACCACCAAACACAAGACTTTCCATTCGCAAGCAGCTAGTCAGGCTGGAGCTCTTCCTTCGTCCAGCTGGTGTTTCGGTGCCAGAGAATCAAAGGAAAAGGAGAGAGAAACCAGGGAAGCCCTAGAGAGACGGGGAGAAAGCCTCAAAGCCACGGAGACACAGCCGGGCCCCACCGCAAGGCCGGAGGGCCGCCCCCACACGGAGCTGCCCCAGCCCGGGGCCTGCGGGGCCCAGTCGCCTCCCGGCAGCTGAGTGGCAGCCTCGGCCGCGGACCAGGGCGCAGCCTCCCCCAGGGGCCGGCGCTATTAACTCCCGGGGCCTCCTGCGGCGGCGAGGCGGTGGCACAGCTCCTCCCGCTCCCTCCCGCTCCCTCGGCCTCCAGGTTCAATAAGGATTACATCATGGAGCAAGTATGCGGGGCAGCCTGAGAATCAAAGCCGCGGGCACCGGCGGCTGGTTAACTGTACTGTTGCTGAAACACATCCTTCCCACCCCCTCCCCGCGCCCCTCTCCCCGCCCCGGCCCTCTGCTTTTCGTACCATTAAGGATAGCATTATTGGGGAGAGGAAAATCTGATCAAAACTGTCGACCGCCAACGACAGATTTTCTATGGATTCTATAAAGGCCACCTTAACGATTTCCCTAATTAATGGATGACATCTTTGGCTGAAGGAGAGGCGATGTATTCGACTCTGTCTTCGTCTTTGTTAACCTTCTAATTAACTTTCGTAGGTCACCCAGGTCTCCCAAACCTGAAAAGTGAAGAGGCCCATTGTGCGAGGAGCAGTAAACTTACTTTTTCTGCTGGGGTACTTAAAAGGGAGAGCGACTATAGGCCGAGAAAAATAACTCCATTTAAAAGCTTTGTGGCTGCAGAGAATACATAGGTCCCTCCCTTAGAAAATAATTGAAACACCTTTTATACCAATATTTCTATGCATAATAAAAACAAATTAGCAAAATGCATCTAAATTCAGCAGCACTTTCAAATTACCTTTTTTGGAATGTAAGCCTCTGCAAGTCAACAAAAGGAGTTGGGTTTAGAGAGAAAATTGCAACTGCAACAGCTATCAGCCTTTATGCTGAGCGAGCAAGGAACTCGGATCCCTCCGAGTCAGGGCCAGGAGCTCGTGTACCTCGGAGTCATCTCCCTGAGGAAATGCTCCAAAATATCCTGCCCTTGCAGAAGCTGAGCTACCAACCTTCTGAGGGACCTAAAGACTATTCACAAATAGGCAGGGCTTTTTCTGGATAGAGTGATATTTTGGGGTTCAGAAATCTTTTTAATGGTCTCTGAAAAACAAGCTGTTGGTGGAAACAAGATGAAACTCCACTGTGATCATAACATGGACAGAGCAGGGCAATTTGTTTTTAAAAAATAAAGATGTTGGAGTTTTATTTTTGGTGGATTTGCCAAACTATGCAGATGAATTGTGGACACTACCCCAGTTCCTTGGCATCTTTGAGGGCAATGTAAAGGAGATACTGAGGAAACAGCAGGTGCCCAGCTTAAAGTGGAACCAAATGGAGGATCCCTTAAGCGACTTTTGCTAAAGGAGCACTCCTCTGAGATAACTTGCAAGGGAATGAGATTCCTAGCCCGAGGACAACAGCAGCTATTTGATAATTGTTTTCTGGTTGTAAACAAAATCAGAGGCAATTATCGAAAAGCACAAACCTTTAAATACTGTCAATATTGTAATTTTATAAATTCAATAATTTTATAAATTTAATTGCTGTTAATATTTAATGTTTTAATAGTATCTATTCATTTTCCTGTGTACCCCCATAAAGTTTTACATAGTTCAGATTGTATTCTTCTTTTTGTTATTTTAATACCTTAATACCATATCATTAGAATTTTTCTTTTTTCTTTTTTTTTTTTTGAGATGGAGTCTCACTCTGTCACCCAGGCTGGAGTACAGTAGCATGACCTCAGCTCATTGCAACCTGTGCCTCCTGAGTTCAAGTGATTCTCCTTTCTCAGTCTCTTGAGTAGCTGGGATTACAGGTGCACACCACCACACTAGGCTAATTTTTTGTATTTTAGTGTTTCACTATGTTGACCAGGCTGATCTCGAGCTCCTGTCTTCACATGATCCACCTGCCTTGGCCTCCCAAAGTGCTGGGATTACAGCTGTGAGCCACTATGCCTGGTCTCGAACTCTTGGCCTCCAGCAATCCTTCAGCTGCAATCTTCGGGTTCCCAAAGCCCTGGGATTACAGGCGTGGGTCCCCATGTGTGGCCATCATTAGCATCTGCTGTTTCCTTTTTTCTTTAAAAATGGGAACAAGATCCCTTTTGGGTCCACATACCCAGATCAAAGGTGGGGGCAACTTGATATCATCTCTTTCTAGAAAGCTCTCTGTCACTTGTGGGGAGACAAGTGCTCTCATGCACTGCTGTGGGCATTTAAATTGCTACAACCTCTCTGGAGGGCCATTTGGCATTGTTTCTCTTTGTAATTTTGTAAATTTTGTAATTTTGCTTTGATGTAGCAATTTCTCTCTGGGAATTTTCCCTAGAAGTATACTTGCACATGTGCAAAATAATATATGTAGAAGGTTATTCTTTGCACCATTGTTCATAATAGTGAAAGACTGAAAACGATGTAACTGTCCATCAGCAGGGAACTGGTTAAAGAAATATAATGACATCTACATCCTAGAAAGGACTATTATGCTGCCATAAAAAATAGTTGAGGATGCTCATTATGTACCAATTTGGAATAGTCTCCAAAATAGCCTTTAGTTAACAAAATAAGCAAACAACAGCAACAAGAAGCAGAATATTGTGTAAAGTATGTCACTATTGGTAGGGAAAGGAGGGATTTGATGTAGAAATTTCCTAGTAGTAGTAGTTTTCAAGAAGAGAATGGAGTGGCTGAGGAATAGCTGTACAGGGGAGAGACACTTCGCTCTAACTTTCCTATCTTTTGAATTCTGTACTGTGTCAATATGGTTAAGCATCCCTAATCCAAAAATCTTAAATCTGAAATGCTCCAATGGGCTTTTTTTTTCTTTTTTCTTTTTTTTTCCGAATCATATCAGCGCTCAGAAAGCTTTAAATTTTGGAGCATCTCAGATTTTGGATTTTCAGATCAGAGGTATTTAACATGTATATTACCTATTCAAAATATAAGTTAATGCTTGAGCCCAGGGATTTGAGACCAGCCTGGGCAACATAGTGAGATCCTGTCTCTAGAAAACAAAACAATATAAACAAAAAAAAAAAAATGAGTTAAAACATACATCTACATTTTTAAAAGAGAAAGCATCATCATTTTCCAACATGCTCTGTGCATAGCTCTGTACAATTCAAGGGTGGCCCAGTCTTGAAAGTGTCTTGTTCATTTCCATATACTAAATATCTCATTTTAGACTTCTCAAAGTCTACCTGGATTAAAAGACCCCTAAAATGGAAGGTACACAGTCACTCTCTCTTTGAAATCTTCAAATGTTTTATAATGAAAACAGAATAATGCATTCTGTGATTTAATTGTTCAAAATTAAAATGCAACAAACTGTTAATTCTGTATAAATAAAACATTAACAGGCTTTATCAGCACGTGCATTGGGACAAATGCTTTGGGCCTTGGAATTGTGGAAATATTTCCTAACATTTGAGATGTGCCAAGAAAGAGATAAAGAAATCAAATAAGATCTTGTATTATGCAAATTCTTCTTGCTCACAGGAGTTTGATTTACTTGTATCAATCACTGTAAGTGATTCACACTTCATGAGCTATATTAAGTGATTGAACTAAAACCTGGGGCCAATATTATTCTCTCCCCACCCCTCAACCCATGCTGTCTGTATAAATAGGATTGGAAATTACTAGGTTGAAGATATGAAATTAGTGTTGTGTCAGTGGTTCAAAACTAGCACTTTTTTTTTCTTAGAGAGAAGGTCTTGCTTCATCACCCAGGCTGGAATGCAGCGGTGTGATCATAGCTCTCTGTAACCTTAAACTCCTGGACTCAAAAGTCTTCCCTTCTTAGCCTCCCTAGTAGCTAGGACTAAAGGCACATGCCACCATGCCTGGCTAATTGTTTTACTTTTTTTTTTCCTTTGGGACAGTCTTGCTCTGTCGCCAGGCTGGAGAGCAGTGTCCCAATCTCAGCTCACTGCAACCTCTGCCTCCTGGGTTCAAGTGATTCTCCTGCCTCAGTCTCTTGAGTAGCTGGGACTACAGGCATGTACCACCACACCCAGCTAATTTTTGTATTTTTAGTAGAGACGGGTTTCCCCATGTTGGCCAGGTTGGTCTCAGTCTCCTGATCTCGTGATCTTCCCGCCTCAGCCTCCCAAAGTGGTGGGATTACAGATGTGAGCCAATGTGCCCGGCCTACTTTTTTTTTTTTAAAGATGTAGTCTTGCTATGTTGCCCAGGCTGGTCTTGAATTCCTGGCCTCAAGCGATCCTCTCACTTCAGCTCCCGAACAGCTGGGATTACAGGTGTGAGCCACTAGGTCTAGCCCTAACAGCAGCAATTTTAAGATTCTATCTAATATTTTACATCATCATGATGTAGCAGCCTGTAGCAGAGATACTGTTAGTTGCCTGTCCAACATCCATTTTTCCCCTTTTCCCTGTTAGAACTCCCATTTAGTTCCCATTTAGGAAGGTAGTAAATCTCACTTCAGCTAAACAATAGACATGGAATTCCCACTTCTTTTGCCTGTGATTGGTGTAGATTTGGGCATGTGATAAAGTTCTAGGCCCATGGGGTGTAATAAAAGACAGGCAGAGACTTCTGGGAAAGGTTTCTCTTCCACTGGATATTTTCAGGTCTTAGATAGACTGCCCAGAATTCCAGCAGCCACCTTGCCACTACAAAGGCAGTAAACATACAGACAGAACGAGCATGCTAAGGAGACACAGAAGAAGAAAGGAATTTGGGTCGCAATGATAGCACTGGGCCACTATATTAAACAACTCTGTAATACTCCAAACTTGCACTTTTCCTATGTGAAATAATAATTTTCCTTAATACTTAAGCCATTTTTGAGTTGATGTTTTATGACACATTTTCACCACATAAGGTAGTGTGAGGCCCAGGTAGTATTTTGTAAAAGCTCTTCAAGTGATTCAATTGTGCTCCTGTGGTCGAGATTATTTTATTATTTTATTTTGAGACAGAGTCTTGCTGTGTCACCCAGGCTGGAGTGTAGTGGCACCATCATGGCTCATTGCAGGCTCGATCTCCCTGGCTTAAGCCATCCTCCCACCTCAGCCTCCTGAGGAGCTGGGACCACAGGGGTTCACCGTCACACCCAGCTAATTTTTTGATTTTTCTGTAGAGACAAGGTCTCTCTATGTTGCCCAGGCTGGTCTCAAACTCCTGAACTCAAGTGATCCTCCTGCCTCGGCCTCCCAGAGCACTGAGATTATAGGTGTGAGCCAACATGCCCAGCCAAGATTATTTTAAATCATAAAAATAAATGCCTCCTCAACATCATTAGTCATCAGGAAAATGCAAATGAAAACCACAATGAGATACCACTTTGTACCCACTAGGATAGCTATAATAAAACAGATGGACAATAACAAGTGTTGTCAATAATGTAGAGAAATTAGAACCTTTATACATCGTTGGTGGGAATGTAAAATGGGGCAGCCACATTGGAAAATAGTTTGGCAGTTCCTCAAGAAGTTAAACATAAAGTTACCATATGATCCCGTGATTCTACTCCTAGATATATGCCCAAGAGAAATGAAGACATACATCCATAGGAAAATTTACACATGAATGTCGTATTAGCACTACCCATAATAGCCAAAGAGTAGAAACAACTCAAACATCTATCAACTTATGAAGAAATCAATAAAATCTGGCATATTCATCAATGGAATATCATTTGACAAAAAGAAGAAATGAAGTTCAGACAAATGTTACAAGATAAACTTTGAAACATTATCCTAAGTGAAACAAGCCAGATGCGAAAGGCTATATAATGTACAGCTTTATTTATATGAAATGTCCAAAACAGGTGAATCCATAGAAATAGGAAGTAAATTAGGCTGGGTGCAGTGGTTCACACCTGCAATCCCAGCACTTTGGGAGGCCACCCAGGTGGATTGCTTGAGCTCTGGAGTTGAGATCAGCCTGAGCAACATGGTAAAAGCCTGTCTCTACAAAAAAAATTAGCCAGGCATGGTGGTGCGCACCTGTAGTCCCAGCTACTCAGGAGGCTGAGGTGGGAGGATTGCTAGAGCCTGGGAGACAGAGGTTGCAGTGAACCCAGATGGTGCCACTGCACTCCAGCCTGGGTGACAGAGTGAGACCCTGTCACAAAACGAACAAAGGAAGTAAATTAGTAGTAGTTGCCAGGGGCTGGTATGGGGAAAAGGGAAGTGACTGGTAATGAGTATGGAGTTTCTTTTCTGAGTGATGAAAATTCTGGAATTTGAGAGTGGTGAGGGATATGCAACTCTGAAAGTATGAAAAACTACAGAATTGTACACTTTATAAGGATCAACTGTACAGTGTGTGAATACTATAAAGCTACTAGTGCTCAATAAAGCTCAATACTATAAATACTAGCTCTCAATAAAGCTGTCATAAGCTGGGTGCAATGGGGCACGCCTGTAATCCCAGCACTTTGGGAGGTGAGATGGATGGATCACAAGGTCAGGAGTTTGAGCCAACATGGTGAAACCCCACCTCTACTAAAAATACAAAAAATAGCCAGACATGGTGATGACATCGGTCATCACAGCTACTCGGGAGGCTGAGGCAGGAGAACTGCTTGAACCCGGGAGGCGGAGGTTGTAGTGAGCCAAAATCACGCCACTGCACTCCAGC
>NW_016107475.1:599325-600305 GCF_001604975.1 Cebus imitator | reverse complement strand
AAAAAAAAAAAAAAAGCTATTATTAAAAAATTCAGAAAATAAATGACTCTCATAATTATTTAAAAGATCCCCAAATTACCATACAACTAAGAGCCAACTTTCAAAAATAAATATGACGAGTTTAATAGAAAGGCTATTTTTTCTGTAATTAGATTTGTATTTTTGTAGTCATTTAAGCAAAATGAGTGAAGATTCTATCTCCTAGCAGACTATAAGCTTCATGAAGACAGGATCCACCTATGTATCTTCATGCCTGTATGTCCAGATGGATCGCACATACAAATGAATGGATCTTGGCGTATCTTAATGAGCACTTGCGGGTTTAGCGTCTAAAATTTAGGCCTCTGTTTATTTATCTGTAAAATGGGGTTAAAGCAGTATCCACTGCACAAGATGGAAGTGGGAATTAAATAAAATAATGGAGCTAAAGCTTTACATAGTTCCTGGCATATAATAAGAGTCTGTTAAGACGTAGTTATTGCTGTTTTATTTTGTAGTTATGATGATGATTGTATTTTGACTTTGTATCCACTCATCACAATAGATAAAAAAATTTCCTGCCAGCTGGCATAAGCTAATCTTGAGTGATTATTTTTATAAAATAGTCATTATTATTACAAAATGGAAGACAAGGGAATTAGCAATTTTCAGATTTTGAAACAAAAAAATTGGAAACGAATTCAATAATCCTAAGATTTTACAAGTCTGAGTATATGAAAAAAATCTAAAATAGAGATTTGAATTTCTATAAATGATTTAGTCTGAAACAGCTTTGTAAATTTCTACTGTTTTTTTCAGTTACTCCGTGAAGTTTAAATACCAAAGTGCTGTCTGTTAAATGGCGAGCTTTCAGCCCGTGCTGCTCACAAGTGTCCCTCCTTCTCCCCAGCCTTTGCATCCCTCATTCATCAGCCTACAAGATGTGCCGTATGTGAGTGCAATGCTTTTCACTTTTGCATGAAGTTGTTTTTTTTTTTTTT
>NW_016107475.1:590854-596675 GCF_001604975.1 Cebus imitator | reverse complement strand
TGTGCAGAAAGCAGAAACTGGACCCCTTCCTGACACCTTACACTAAAATTAACTCCAGATGGATTAAAGACTTAAACATAAGACCTAACACCATAAAAACCCTAGAAGAAAATCTAGGTAAAACCATTCAGGACGTAGGTGTAGGCAAGGACTTCATGACCAAAACACCAAAAGCATTGACAACAAAAGCCAAAATAGACAAATGGGACCTAATCAAACTCCACAGCTCTTCTGCATGTTAATTTCTCTGCTAATCCAGATGCCACTGCTCTTTGTGACATTAGAGAGGTCACTGAGCACTATCCTGATAACCCTCCAGAAAACAATGGCATGCCAGTGCTGAAGTTTTTTTTTTTTTTTTTACTACTTGCCATTTAGCATTCTTTTTCTCTTTTCAAGAAAAGCCAGTCAAGTCCTAGGAGGTCTTATCACTAATACTAACTTCTCCCCAGCTCACTCAATAGTTACCCTCTGCAGAGAAACTTACAAATGTATCTGTGTTCACAGATTTACACATTTCCTATCTATGTAATTACTCTCCAGAAGGAACTACCTTGAGCCTCTATGCCCCTAAACTGATCTTTCTGGCCTGCCCATAATTATGTAGTTCAAAGAATTATAGTTTTTGAGGATGAGTTTGCCTCTTGATGTGGAATTCTAAGAGCTCCAACTACAGCTAAACTGTGTATAGACAATAGGGGTTTGAAAGGAGACTACAACCATTTAAGCTGTATTATCGACAAGCAAAATACTGGCCTAAATTGGAAGCTGGATATGTGTGTGTGTGTGTGTGTGTGTGTGTGTGCGTGCGCGCACGCGCGTGTGAGACAATATCTCACTCTGTTGCTCAGGCTGGAGTGCAGTGGTTTGATTTTGATCTTAGCTCACTGTAGCGTTGACCTCCCAGGCTCAAGTGACCCACCCACCTCAGCCTCCCAAGTAGCTGGGATCACAGGTCCATGGCACCACACCCAGATAATTTTTTTTTTTGGTAGAGACTGGGTCTTGCTATGTTGCCCAGGCTGGTCTCAAACTCCTGGGCTCAAGCAGTCCTCCTGCCTCAGCCTACCAAAATGCTGGGATTACAGGCATGAGCCACCATGCCCAGCTAGAAAAATATTTTTGTTTTAGCAAAAATGTAAATGTAAAATTAATAAATTCTGGAGAAAAGCTGAAATATTAAAACTTTTCACAAGTTTATAAAATTATTTTAATTTATTACTATTTGGTAAGTTATAATTTTGCTGGCATGAAAATAAGTTTTTTGAAACTAAAATATCTTATTTGGATATGATTTTATACCATATAAAAAACTTAGTTTTATATTCTGTGCATGTGGCCAGGTGTGGTGGCTCAATCCTGTAATCCCAACACTTTGGGAGGCTAAAGTGGGAGGATCGAGTGAGGCCAGGAGTTCAAGGCCAGCCTGAGCAATGTAGTGAGGCCCTGCCTCTATTTTAAAAAATTTTTTTAATTAGCCAGGCCTTGTGCCTTCTGTTTCCAGCACTTTGGTAGATTAGATACTATGATGATTAATTTTATGTGTCAATTTAGCTAGTTTATGGTGCCCAGTTGTTTGGCCAAAACCAGTCTAAATGTTGTGAAGGTATTTTTTGGAAGTAGTTAACATTTATTTTTATTTTTAGGGTCATGGTCTCATTCTGGCACCTTGGCTGGAGTGCAGCAGTGTGATCATGACTTACTGCAGCCTCAAACTCCTGGGCTCAAGTGATCCTCCTACCTCAGCCTCCAAAAAGCTGGGACCACAAGTTCATACCATGATGCTGGCTAATTTTATTTATTTATTTATTTATTTATTTATTTATTTATTTTACAGAGAAGGTCTCGGTATATTGCCCAGGGTGATCTCAAACACCTGAGGTCAGGTGACCCTCTCACCTCAGCCTCCCAAGTTGTTGGGATTACATGCCTGAGCCACTGTGCTTGGCTGCATATGGTTAACATTTAAAGTAGATTTTGAATAGAGCAGATTGCTCTCCACAGTGTGGGTGGGCCTCATCCACTCAGTTTAAGGCCTTAAAAGACTGAGGTCCCTAGAAGAGGAAGGAATTTTGCCTCCAGACTCGAGACTGCAATATCAACTTCATATGAAATTTCCATCCTACCAGCCTGCTCTGTAAATTTTGGACTTGCCAGCCCCCACAATTTCATGGTTCAATTCCTTAAAATAAATGTCTCTGTCTTTCACTCTCTCTCTCTCTCTCTCTCTCTGTGAATATATATATACACACATATGTGTGTATATATGTATATATATATATGTACATATACACACACACACATATATATACACATACAGACACACATACACACATGTGATAAATAGAGGATACATACCTCACATATGTATCTATCCTATTTATCCTATATATTCTACAGGGTCTCTTTCTTTGGAGAATCCTAACGAATACAGACACACTTAATGACAATCTCAACTGATGTAAGTAAAATGCTGGATAAAATATTTTTAAGGTATCTTTTAAAATGTGTTACTGAGCTGCCACAAAATGTAGGGATTTTCATATCCCCAAAAATAGATGAAAGCAGGAACCATGGTAGGTAAGCATTTTCCAAAAAGCACTTCCAGCTTTCACCTTGAAAGTTTCTGTCAGATTCTGGAGATCTTGAATCTCAACTCTGACATGATGTTTAGGTATTGGCCAAGGTGGGGAACCTGTCAGGAGAATCCTTGCACAAAGCTGAAACCACAAAGGGCTACATTCTCAGTATAAAGATAAATAAACCTTTCCCCAAAGAGGAGTGCTGTTAGCCAAGACATTTTTCTATCCTGATGTTGACAGGAAAGGACAGGAAAAAAGACCTCCTCTAAGAATTTGGAACTATTAATACAAGGAGGTCTCACACAGATTTTCTATCTGGAGCCACCATTTATGTGGTCAAAAAAACCTAACCCTAATAATAAAGTATTTCAATATAAGAGGATCCCACATTAGTAGTACAACCAGGTGGCTAGAAAGAGCAAATGCAAATCTTCACACAAGTTCATCTTTAACCATAACCTCCAAGAAGTCCCAGATAGAGTGCCAAGGCAAAACCTAGGAGAAAACATGGCACCAGGAAGTGAACTAGAAGAGGCAAGCAGCAGACAACAAAAGTAGTCCCTCCAGGAAATCAAAGATTGGCATTTTTAGTTTCCAAATACAACTATTACATGTTAGTTAAATAAAAGAGGAGCTTAAAATATTACCAAGGAACTGAGACTATAAGGAAAATCCAAACAGATCTGAAACAGAATCAAACAATACTTCAGGAAATGAAAAATACAATAATTAAGTTTTTTTTTTTTTTTTTTTTTTNACTAAAAATGCGAAAATTAGCCAGGCATGGTGGTGTGCACCTGCAATCCCAGCTACTTGGGATGCTGAGGTAAGAGAATCGCTTGAACCCAGGAGGCAGAGGTTGCAGTGCGCTGAGATCAAGCTATTGCACTCCAGCCTGGGTGACAGAGCAAAATAAACAAATAAATAAAAAAGCAATGAATTAATGGGAATTTGTGATGGTAATAATAATAATAAAATCCCTAAGTGTTGGGAGCCAACATGCCCAGCCAAATTTTTTTAAACTAAAAAAGCAATAGAAACCTTCCCAGATGGAATGTTTGAAAAGAAGAAATAATCAGCAAAGATATGGGTAAATCTACATAAATCTACGTGATTATATGAACAATAATAATATCTAATTTGTGGGGTAAAAAATTAAGCTAGAACTGGATCCCCGTACTAGAAACAGATGATAATATAAGATTTTTAAGGTTTTCATATTGTTCAGGAAGCAGAAAGATATTAATTTGTTAGCTGAAAATATTAAACTAGGTAACCACTAAAAGAATAGATGCACAAAGAATATAACTTCCAAACAAGAACAGGGGAAACTAGACTGAGAAGGGAAAAAATTCTCAGTCAATGCAAAAGAAGACAAAAAGGGAGAGGCAAAACATAGAAATATAAAGCACTAGGCCAGGCATGGTGGCTCACGCCTGTAATCCTGGCACGTTGGGAGGCCCAGGTGGGTGGATCACCTGAGGTCAGGAGTTCGAGACCAGCCTGGCCATCATGGTGAAACCCCATCTTTTTTTTTTTTTTTTTTTTTTTTTTTTGAGACAGAGTTCTCACTGTCACCCAGGCTGGAGAGTATTGGCACAATCTCTGCTCACTGTAGCCTCAACTTCCCAGGCTCCAGCAAGCCTTCCACCTCAGCCTCCTGAGTACCTGGGACTACAGGTGCATGCCACCATGACCATCTAATTTTATATTTTTAGTAGAGATGGGGTTTCACCATGTTGGCCAAGCTGGTATCAAACTCCTGGCCTCAAGTGATCTTCCTGCCTCCACCTCCCTACGTGCTGAGATAATAGGTCTGAGCCACTGTGCCCAGCCAATGATCCATTTTTTTAATTAGGGAGGAGGACCTTAAACAGCTAGTTAGACCCAGCAGAAGAGAGAATTAGTGAACTGGAAAACTAGCACAGACATTTTCCAGAATACATCCAAAAACAAAGAGATGGAAAATATGAAAGAGATAAGAGTTATAATTCATCATCAGAGTTCATGAAGGAAATAATAGAGTAGGGAAGAGAAAATTTCCAAAGAGACAATAACTGAGAATTTTCCAAAATTGTTAAAGACACCAACCCTCAGATTCAAAAAGCCAAGTGCATTCCCAGTAGAATAAATAAAAAGAAATCCACATGTAGAACTATGATTGTAAAAATGCAGCACTCCAAGCCAGGCATGGTGGCGCATGCCTGTGGTCAGAGCTACTTGGGAAGCTGAGGCAGGAGGATCACTAGAGCTGCAGAGTTCCAGGCGGCAATGAGCTGTGATCATATCACTGCACTCAAGCCTGGGCAACAGGGCAAGATTATGTCTCTTGCAAAAATAAAAATTTAAAGGCAGAACTCCAAAGGGGAGAGAAAAACCATAAAGGTAGACAGAGGGGAAAAGATCACTATTTTTTTTTTGAGGTAGGGTCTTGAGCTTTGTGGCCCAGGTTGGAGTGCAGTGGTACGATCATGGCTCACTATAGCCTCAGCCTCCTGGGTTCAAGTGGTCCTCCTGCCTCAGCCACTTGTGTAGCTGGGACTACAGGCACATGCCACCATGCCCAGCTGGTTAAAAAATTTTTTTTCTTTTGTAGAGATGGGATTCTACTGTGTTGCCCACACTAGTCTCAAATTCCTGGGCTCAAGTAATCCTTCTGCCTCAGCCTTCCAAAGTGCTGGGATTATAGATAAGGGCCACCATGCTCAGTCTGACTTTTGAAGACGCAGCCTTAGACTAAATACTGACTTTCCAACAGCAACAATAACAACAACAAAACCAAAAGATAGTGAAATCATATAATCAATGTGCTGAAAGAAAATAACCATGAATCTAAAATCATATCCTACCAATCCCGGCTCCTCAGGAGGCTGAGGCAGGGATCACTTGAGCCAAGGAGTCGCAGGCTGCAGTGAGCTATGAGCGAACCACTGCACTCCACCTAGGTGACAGAGACCCTATCTCTAAAAATAAAAAATAATAAGATAATATTCCCAGTGAAATATCTTTCCAGAATGAAGGTAAAATATAGATATTTTCACTTAACCAAAAATTGAGAGACTTTCCCTCTGGCAGATCCTCGCTAAAGAAAATTATAAAAGATATGCTTCATAAAGAAGCTATGGTCCAGGCGCAGTGGCTCACACCTGTAATCCCAGCACTTTGGGAGGCTAAGGCAGGCAGATCACCTGAGGAGAGGAGTTTGAGACCAGCCTGACCAACGTGACAAAACCTCAACT
>NW_016107475.1:587465-589274 GCF_001604975.1 Cebus imitator | reverse complement strand
AAAAAAAAAAAAAAAAAAAAAAAGACTCCACTTAATTGATGAATATTGTCAGACTAGCTTTTTGAAAATCAGCAATATACTGTTTACATGAGAATTTGTAAAATATAAAGTCAGAAATGTTGAAAGTCAAAGGACAAGAAAACAAATATTAATAGAAGAAATCTGATGGAGCTATTTTTATTAATATAAAAAGAGACTATAGCCAAAGCATTACTAGAAATGAAAAGGATTGCTACCTAATTCATGAAGAACACAGACCAATTAATTTTGCACTCATATGTATAAAAAATCAAGTATTTTTTTTTTTTTGAGACAGTCTTGCTCTGTCACCCAGGATAGAGCGCAGTGGCAGAATCATAGCTCACTGTAGCCTCAACCTCCTAAGCTCAAGTGATTCTCCCACTTTAGCCTCCTAAGTAGGAGACTACAGATACGAACCACCGCACCCAGCTAATCTTTTTTATTTTTTGTAGAGACAGGGTCTCCCTATGTAGCCCAGGCTGGTCTCAGCTCCTGGGCTCAAGCAATCCTCCCGTCTTGGCCTCCCAAAGTGCTGGGAACACAGGTGTGAGCTTCTGTAGCAGGCTGAAAAGACATTTAAAAAATACTTAAATAAGTGGAAAAACAGCAAGGTGTTAGAAGAAAGCTTTGTCAATACCGTGAAAATGTTAATTCTCCTCAAACTGATTAAATCCAATACCAGTGAAAATTTCAACAATATTTTTCACTCAACTTGACAAACTAGTTCAAAAATTTGAATGCAACAGCAAAAGTTCAAAAATAGCTAACCATCCCTAAGAAAAAGAACAAGGTAAGGGGAATTGTCCTCCCAGATATCAACACTTACTATACAAGCTAGGTAAATAAGACAGTGTGATATTAGCAGAGGTATCCCACGAAGGAGCCAAGGGAAGATGATAGGGAACATGTAAACAAACCAATGCATATATAGAGACTGGATTTTACAATGGAGTGGGTCCAGAGAGGAGAAAAGAGTCAATCGATGGTAGTCGGAAATTTTATTATTGTTATTTTTTTTGAGACAGAGTCTCGCTCTGTCACCCAGGCTGGAGTGCAGTGGCACAATCTCGGCTCAGTGCAACCTGCGCCTCCTGGGTTCAAGCAATTCTCCTGCCTCAGCCTCCTGAGTAGCTGGGCTTACAGGCATATACCACCACACCTGGATAATTTTCCTATTTTTAGTAGAGACGGTGTTTCGCCATGTTGGCCAGGCTGGTCTCAAACTCCTGACCTCGGGTGATCCACCCATCTAGGCCTCCCAAAGTGCTGGGATTACAGGTGTGAGCCACTGCACTTGGCCAGGAAAATTTATTAAACAACTGCAAAAAATTAAATTGGAACCCTACTCACACCATACACGAAAATCAATTTTAGTTGTATTAAGAACTTAAATGTAGAAAGTAAAACTATAAAACTTAGAAAACAATCTTAAGAGAATACCAATACAATCCAATAATAGGTAAGTTTTTCTAAAACAGGAGACAAAAATTCAACTCATAAAGGAAAATGTTGATAAATTCTACCACATAAAATTAAAGCTTTGCTTCACCAAAAGACATTTAAAAGAGAGGAAAAAAGATAACCACTAAATGGTGGGGGGAGGTAGTTGGGGGATGCGTTTGGAATGGAATTTGCCAAATATATAATTGAGACAAAGGATTAATGTTCAAAATATATATTTTAAAGCTCCTGTGAATCAAAGAAAGAAAGAAAAACAAGCCTGGCCAAACATAGCAAGACTCCATCTCTCTCTCTCTCTCTCTCTTTTTCTTTTTTTTTTTTTTTTTT
>NW_016107475.1:553893-587160 GCF_001604975.1 Cebus imitator | reverse complement strand
TTTTTTTTGAAACAGAGTCTCACTCTGTCACCCAGGCTGGGGTGCAGTGGCATGATCTTGATTCACTGCAGCCTCTGCCTCCTGGATTCAAGCAATTCTCATGCTTCAGCCTTCCGAGTAGCTGGGATAACAGGCATGTACTACCATGCCTGGCTAATCTTTGTATTTTTAGTAGAGACGGGGTTTTGCCAGGTTGGCCAGGCTGGTCTCAAACTCTTGACCTCAAGTGATCCACCCACCTTGGCCTCCCAAAGTGCTGGGATTACACTCATGAGCCACTGCGCCTGACCAAGATCCCATCTCTTAAGTAAATAAATAAGCCAGATGTGGTGTCAGGAGCCTGTGTTCTAGCTATTTGTGAGGCTAAGGCCAGAGGATCACAGGAACTCAGGAGTTTGATTGTGCCAGTGCACTCCAGCATGGGTGATAGAACCCTATCAAGGAAGAAAAGAAAGGAAAAGAAAAGAAAAGAAAGAGAAAGCAAGAAAGGAAAGAAAAAAGAGAGAAGAGGGAGGGAAGGAAGGAAGGAAGGAAGGAAGGAAGGAAGGAAGGAAGGAAGGAAGGAAGGAAGGAAGGAAGGAAGGGGAGAGAGGGAGGGAAAAGAAAATAAAAAGATAAACAATACAATGGGAAAATGGGCAAAAGTCACAAACAAGTACTTCATAAAAGTGAAAACACAAATGGCTCGTAAACCTGAAAAATGTTTGACCTTATTAGTAATCACAGAAATGCAAATTAAAACCACAGAGATATTTTTTCCCATCTGAATAAGAAAAATGTTAAAGTAAGTCAATAATAACTGTTGACAATGATGGGGAGCAATAATAACTCTTACTACCTTCTGGTGGGAGTGTAAATTAATACAATCATTTAGAGAAACAGATTGATAGTAAAATTGAGTAGGAAAGTCAACTCTGCTCCTGGGTTTATGTACTGCAAACATTCTTTCATATGTACACCAGGAGGCAGGCACTGCAGATTCTCATAGCAGCATTTCTCAGAATTACTAAAAAGAGAGAGAGACAGAGAAAGGAAGAATCCAAATGTGTATTCATAGTAGTAAGGAGCAGTCACCTGTGGCATAGTCACACAGCGGAATATCATACAACAATGAGAATGAAGAAACCCCACTGTGTGAATGTAACACAATTCGTTTAATACCAACATTAAACATAGTGTTGGGGAAAAATCCAAATCACTGAAGCTATACAATGTATGCTTCTGTTTACATAACATTAAAAACAAAAAGCAAAACTTCACATGATTTTAAGGATGTATATATGGAAGTTGTAAAATTATAAAGAAAGCAAGCAAATGAATAAAACGTAACTCAGAGTGGTGATTATCTCTGGTGTGTGTTGTCAGGGAGGAGAGATTTGATCTAAGAGGGCATGAAGAGGTCCCCTATGGATAATGAGATTCCATTTTTTTAATGTAGCTGCCAGGATATGAACATTCATTTTATTTCATTCTTCTAATTGCACAAATACGTCCATACAGTATTTTATATGTATGGTACATTTCACAATCAAATGGTCAATGTGGCCGGGCATGGTGGCTCATGCCTGTAATCCCAGCACTCTGGGAGGCTGAGGCGGGTGTATTGCTTGAGATCAGGAGTTGGAGACCAGCCTGGCCATCATGATGAAAGCCTGTCTCTATTAAAAATACAAATATTAGCTGGCCGTGGTGGGATGGGCCTGAAATCCCAGCTACTTGGAAGGCTGAGACAGGAGAATTGCTTGAACCTAGGAGGTGGGGGTTGCAGTGAGCTGAGATTGTGCCACTGCACTCCAGCCTGCGTGACAGAGCAAGACTCTGTCTCAAAAAAAACAAAAACACAAAAACAATGGTCACATTGAGGCTGGGCTATGTCTCCTCGGATTCCCTCTCCAAGGATGAGTTAGGAAATTCCATTCTGGCTAGGCACAGTGGCTCACGCCTATAATCCCAGAACTTTGGGAGGCTGAGGACGGTAGATCACCTGAGGTCAGGAGTTCGAGACCAGGCTGGCCATCATGGTGAAACCCCATCTCAACTGAAAATACAAAAATTAGTTAGGCATGGTGGTGCACCCCAGTAATCTCAGCTACTAAGGAGGCTGAGGCAGGAGAATCACTCAAACCCAGGAGGTGGAGGTTGCAGTGAGCACAGATTGCACTGCTGTACTCCAGCCTTGGTGGTAAAGCGAGACTCTATCTCATAAAATAATAAACAAATAAGCCGGGTGCAGTGGCGCGTGCCTGTAGTCCCAGCTACTCGGGAGGCTGAGGCTGGAGGATCAGATGGCTTGAGCCCAGGAGTTCAGGGCTGTAGTGCGCTATGCTGATCAGATGTCCACACTAAGTTCGGCATCAATATGGTGACCTCCTGGGAGCAGGGGACCACCAGGTTGCCTAAGGAGGGGTGAACTGGCCGAGGTCGGAAACGGAGCAGGTCAAAACTCTCGTGCTGATCAGTAGTGGGATTGCGCCTGTGAATAGCCACTGTACTCCAGCCTGGGCAACATAGCAAGACCCCGTTTCTAAAAATAATGATAATAATACATTTAAAAAATGAAAATTCCTTTCTCTTACTGATTTAAATCTAGTGGACCTCTGGACTGAGTGCTCCTTCCCTTTGCCTTACCACTACCATATTCCAAAGCTAGTGCTGTACTTGTCTCTGCTCTGCCATTATCAGCAGTCAGATTTTGTACTTTTCTGGCAACCTAAGCTTAGGGGTAGTAAGATCATCCTCCTGCTTTTCCAGCAGTGTTTTCTCAGCCTGCAAGTGTAAGAGGAAAAATAAAAAAGAGGTTTAATTATAATCACTTCTCCAGGAACTGCTTTCCTCTAATGATGTCCACATCAAGTAACTCCAAAATAATTCTTCATTCTGGCTGGGCGCAGTGGCTCATGTATGTAATCCCAGCATTCTGGGAGGCTGAGGTGGGTGGATCACAAGGTCAAGAGATCAACACCATCCTGGCCAACATGGTGAAACCCCATCTCTACTAAAAATGCAAAAAGTAGCCAGGTGTAGTGGCATGCGCCTGTAATCCCAGCTACTCGGGAGGCTGAGGCAGGAGAATTGCTTGAACCGAGGAAACGGAGGTTGCAGTGAGCTGAGATCACACCACTGCACTCCAGCCCAGTGACAGAGTGAGACTCAGTCTCTCTCTCTCTCTCTCTCTCTCTCTATATATATATATATATATATATATATATATAATTTTTTCATTCTAAAAGAGAGTAATTCTGGCTGGGTGCAGTGGCTCATGCTTATAATCCTAGCACTTTGGGAGGCTGAGGTGGGTGGATTGTCTGAGCTCAAAGTTCAAGACCAGCCTGAGTAATGTGGCAAAACCCAGTCTCTACTAAAAATGCAAAAAATTAGCTGAGCATGGTGGTGCATGCCTATAATCCCAGCTACTTGGGAGGCTGAGGCATGAAAATCACTTGAACCCTGGAGGTGGACGTTGCAGTGAGCCACGATCATGCCACTGCACTCCAGCCTGGGCAACAGAGTGAGATTCTGTCTCAAAATAAATAAATAAATAAATAATTTAAAAATAAATAAAAGGGAGTAATTCAAAGCCTTGAATATCAATCAGAGTGAGTGATGGAAAGTCCTGATACCAGCATGTCATTCACGCCTTTCATGGGTGGACCTTTTCAAAATCACCCAGTGTCCCCCTTTCTGAAGACCTTCATCTGTAAAACGGAAAGAATAAGAAACTGTGCTGAATGTTCTTAGAGGGCGTGGCTATAAGCTTTCTATTAATAGACAGTAGAGTCTGTTGTCAACTCTGTCTAAATCTACACATTAATTTGGAAGTTTAATCAGTCTGATGCATATTTTCTTTTTTCTTTCTAATAATGCAGTATCTCAGCCTTTACACCCTCACTCAACTTCTGGCATGGACACACTCAGCATTGCTGCACTTGCTAATAAAGGTAAAAACTATACTCTTTTTTGGCAGGCTTTAATACCTTTCATAATGAGCTAGCATTCCTGTCATTTATTTGATTTGAACTTGCAAAGGCATCAATAAATTAAAAGAAAGCATACTGAGATTTACTGGAAGAAAAAAATGTCGATTCCCAAATTTGTCTTTGGGGAATTCAAAATACACAATAGAGCAACAACTGTTCTGGATTTCCATCAGAGATTAGCTGATAAGTTATTATTGAAATTCAGAGTTGTGACATCTTTAGATAAATATTTGCCCTTGATTTTCACAGCCTCTGATTCAACAGAAATCTGGAAGGTTCACAGCTTGGCCCAGAGAAGATCGTTTTAAATCTACAGCTTTAAAATGTGGTTGAAAAGGAGCCCAGATTGGATCCTGCCAGCAGGTCCACTGGCTGCTGTTACCTTCCCACTGTCAACGCCTAGGTCTCTGCCTCCAGCCCTGTTTCAGTCTGTCCTTGAAGATTTGCTTCACCTCACTTACAGAGCCTGCCACAGATTCATTACCTGGCATCAGAGCTCCCTTCTCACTGCGCCTGCTCAGAGGGGTGCCAGTATACTAGCCAGATGCCGCTTGAGAGAATCCACAATAAAGCCTGGCTATTAAAGACTTCAACACTCTCATAAAGTCACTTTGCCAGCTGTAGAGCACAGAAGTGCCAGCAGATCCAAGCCTCCTTCCCTTCCCAAAGAAATACCTTGGATAAAGCCTTGGGATATCATCCATTAGCACATGGCTCCAGCCAACACATTAATTCCCTTACACCAGCACATGATCTCTCTTTCCTGTTCATTCACTTTAGAAGACAGTCCTTGAAATGACAAGGCCTGGAGTATCTTGTACTACTACCGCCAATCCGGTTTCCAGCAGAGTCTTGTGGGCCAGGGATTGTATCGATTTGCATTAGGTATTTTTTTTTTTTTTGGCATGATCTCGGCTCACTGCAACCTCCGCCCCCTCGGTTCAAGTGAGTCTCCTGCCTCAGCATCCTGCGTAGCTGGGACTACAGGCGCGAGCCACTACGCCCAGATAATTTTTGTATTTTTAGTAGAGACCGGGTTTCCCGTGTTGGCCAGGATGGTCTCGATCTCTTGACCTCGTGATCCGCCCGCCTCAGCCTCCCAAAGTGCTGGGATTACAGGCGTGAGCCTCAGAGGAGAGAAACAAGAGGAGATGAACTCCTGGTTCCTTCCTAGGGGGTGTTTAGACCAATGACAATGTTAGTCCTACAATTTGGATTTATTTTTTAATCACTGCCACTTCTCCAAATACAAAGTCTGTTTCTACAAAGTAATTAGATGTCTTCCCTATGTTACAACAGCAAGTTCATCTCATCATTTTACAGAGGGATGGTGACTTCCTTTAGTCCCTCCATGCCGGCCACCGTCCCTCACCTGCTGACTGATTGACTTATAAATCTGCCCTTCCGACCCACTAGTCTGTCCATTGAAGGCAGATTCGCCTGTGCTTCCCCTCCATCCGGAACACAGTAGTTGCTCAATAACTATCTAATGAATGGCCACCCCTCCTGGGGTCTAGAATACCAAAGGGGCGTGTCCCTTCTTCCGAAATCACCTGCCTGCGCTTCCCCCAGCCCGGTGTGCCCAGCCCTCACCGCGGTCCGGCCACCACCTCGTCCCGCTTCTCCGCGCCTTCCAGGCCTCGGGCTGGGATCTCAGCTCCCGTCTGTAGGTGCGGCCCGGAGGGTGCGACACGCGTCGGAGCGGGGCTGCGAAGGCGGGGACAGGGACAGCAGCCACACCCGCGTCCCTGTCCCCTCCCGGGCATCCCCGGGGGCCCTTCTCCCTCCAGTCCCAGGAGTCCCCGAAGCCCCCGGTGCTGCAAGAGCGAGGCGCAGGAACAAGTGGAGAATCTTGGCCGCGGCCCCCTCCCCTGCCTTATAAAAAAGAAATTGACTTTTGTTTGGAGTTTGTGAAAAGTGGGGCTCGGGGCCCAGTCAATGGGGCGCCCCGCGGCGAGGGCTGAGTGGAGCTAGCGCGAACCGCTCAGCCGCGGCCCCAATTAATCCGCCCTTTGTGCGGCCCGCCCGGCCGCCCCCGCCGCAGCCGCACCAGCGGCCCATTGTTCGGCCTCGCCAGGCCGCGGGATTTACCCTTTTCAAACAGCCGGTTTTGTCCAGGGCAGTTCGAGCGGAAGTTTCTCACTGACAATTTGCCCCAAATAGATAGATTTGTCAGAAGCGACCTTCGGGAAGGAAGCAAAAAGCCACCGGCCCGAAGGTTGGGCCCAAGACAGGGACTCGGCGTCCCACCCGCCGCTGCGCCGCCCCCCGCGCCCCCAGCCCTGCGGCCCCGAAGCCCCGCGGGGGTCCCGACTACGGCACCTGCTGAGCCAGACACTCCGCGGACCTGACCTCCGTTTTACCCATCTGTAAAATGGAGCAGCTGGGCGCTGGCAAGCCGTAAGTCCAAGAGCTTTGGCTCCACGAGCGTGTACGACGCTCACTTCCTTTCTCTCTCCCCACACCCTTTCGAAAAACTGTAAGCCAGGAAACCTGGCCAGGCCTCCGCAACGGCGCGAAACGGCCTAGAAGGTGGGTCGCGGTAACATGGTCCTTCCTTATCGTGCACGTGCTGTTTCGCCGCTGCCCTCCGGCTCCTCCTTAACAAAGATGTCAGCAATGCTAAATCACAGGTGGTGCCTTTGTAAGACCAACTATTGTCCCCTCATAAGTCAAGATATAAAACGCTTTGTACTGAATGGCCCCTGATCTGGAGCTCTCAACTTGGGAGTCGAGCTGTTAGATTTTTTTTCCCCACCCACCAGAGCCACTCTTCTCCCAAATGACCTCACTTAATAAGCAAAATTTAAATGGGGGGAAAAAAACTCAACACGCTGTGGATGAAAATAATAGTTACTGATTTCTTCACACTTAATGGCATGTAGGAGTCTTTTAAAATACAGTCTCATACCAAACAGATCTGTGAATTTTAAGCAGAACTGAATTGTATTAATCAGTTGATGGGTTTGTTCATCTTCTATTACTAGAGGAGAAATACAAAGGTTGGACTCCACAGAGTCTAATTCTACTGTACTTAAGCAATCTCTCCCTTCAGTACAGAAAATCTCCTGCTAGTTGCACATGAGAGAAAAATTGAAGCAAAAAAAAAATCTGTTTTTTGTTTACCCATCAGGTGAATACACACTTCAGCATCATACAGAGGAAACCCTAGGTGGTCTTTAGCAAAATTTCAGTGGTTAAGAGCTACAATTTAGAAAAGATGACAATACATACACAGTGTCAATAGTATTTAAACAAACATCCCAGACAACAGAATAATGGTTATTAACTATGAGGCTTTGGGCTTCTGACTAATTTCCCATGTCTCTCTGCAGCCAAACAGCTGCAGGATTCTTCCCCCTTTAAAAACTGTTTGTACATCATTTTAAAAATTGCATTTTTTATATTCTCTAGAACAGTCCCTCTGTGTGGAACTGAAGTGAATGGTTTAGCAATAGTGATGAAGCCAGTAAGTAGTAAGAATGTCTTTCATGCCAAAAGAACTCTAACCACTCTTCTAGAAATGGACTACTTTAAAAGATTTTACTCTCTGAAATGTAGACAGCTGTCTGATGCCATCTGACCTTCAGCATGGTTTACATGTCTAAATAAATGGAATTCTTTAACTCTGCTCACACTCGCACTAGTATTTTCAAAAGTGATTAAGTTGTGCAACTGTACTATAGTGTACTTTTTGTGGGGTTTGAAAACATTAAATAAATCAAAAGAGAAGTTAATATTATTTTGCAAAATTGCTACCTCACTCTTCCAGACAAATATTACATTTTAAAAATTACTTGGTGATGGGAAGATTAAAATGAATGCATTTCTGTACACCCCAAATATGCAATTCCCATGGTTATTTAGCTACTGCAACTGGAAATACATATATTTAGGAACATAGAGATGTACAATTATGATTACTTGGATAATTACACATTATAACTAACCATTAATACATGGACTAAAGTCAAATTACCTCCACTGTTTTCACTGTTATTTAGTACTTCACAAGTATCCACTTGGCACTGAAAGAGAGTCAAAATATGTCAAACAACTTCAGCCTTCAAAAAAGACATCAAAATCTTTATATCCTAGATACACATATGCTATATGTAGTGCATGTTGGTGTTTCAAATATCTCATTATTTAATGTCCTGATTTGATAGAAATGTTAGATTTCAAATCACTGTTTCATCTGCCCCAAATTCATGTGAGTTACACCTGGAATCTTAGAGCCTGGGGAGAAATGACTGCAATCTACCTCCTAAGTTGTAACTCCTATACCTGAAAGGCCAAATCCTTCTCCTCCCAGCAGGCAATCATCTTATGCCCTGAAGCATGAGATCTGATTACCCCTATCGTCATCTTAGCTTGCATAGATACAGATGTTATTAGCGGCTGTAGTTTATCCAGCATTTGACTTGGGGACCTCCTGTGAATCCCACTGGCTGACTCCGTCTTGCACAAAGCACGTGGGTTTTGGGGAGGGAGAAGAGAGAGGGAGGTTTGTTTTGTTTTGGAGGGTTTTTTTTTTTTTTTTTGAATCAGAGTTCCGTAAATAGCCACTCGGCATCTTTGTAAGTGATGTGAATTCTGAAATTACTTACTAGAATAGGACAACAGAACAGAGTACTGTGTGAACTAGATCTGTTGGAAACAAAGCATAGTAGACTGTATGATGCTTTTCACTTCATTGGCAGAGATCAAATATGTGGTCCTGATATACTTATTCACATAATAAGGAATTGTAGCTTATTCTCAAATATATTGGTCACATTCAAACTGGAGTACCTGGTTTTACATAACAATTGTTTCTGCAAGTGTTGAAACAGTAATCTGAATAAAGTAGATCCTAAACCTGCTGTGAAGGGAAGAGAGGGATGTTTTTAAAATTTGAAAGGCCCAGATTGGCAATCCAGGCAGATCAAATTCAGTGATTAATTGCTCAATCTAATCATTGACTTTTTCTCAGCATTTATGATTTGTCTGTAAGCATTACTCTTGTAGATCACATCATCCCTTCTATAAAACAGAGAGGACATCTCACAGCAGGAATTTTTTCCCCTAAATTCCTTCTCTACCAGTACTTAAAATTTGGAATACAGCAAATTTTAAGTACTGGTAGAGAAGGAACTTAGGGGAAAAAAACCCTGTGAAATGAAGGAGGCTGGTATTGCACAAATACTGAACTATAGCTTCAAGATGCACAAATCACTGTTCTTAATTCTGATTACTTCACTAGTAAGTGAAATTGCTTTAATTGGAGCTTCTAGAAGCCCTTCTGGGAAATGAGAGGTAGTTCGATGCAGTGGAATGAGTATTTCAAAAAGCACTGGACTCAGCATCAGGAGATTTGGGTTCCGGTGATGATCTCTGTCTCTCAATGAGTAAGCAAGGACAAGTTGTCTCTAAGCGTTTCATTTTCCTCATCTATAAAATAACTACATTAGAGGAGTATCTTGTGACTTATGTGCTCTGTGATTCTGGACTAAATAGAAGCCAAGTTAGACTGTGTAATTCACAGGAAATTAGGAGGCTGAAGAAAACTTGGCAGCCAGTATCTCCCTGGATGTAGTTTGCGCTCTGCTTTCTTGTTTCTCTGGTCATTCTTTTGCTTTTAGAAAGCCAAAAATGACCTGCACTGCTTCCCAAGGTTTGGAGATCCAAAGGACCTGTCCTGGTTCCCTTCCTACCCCATTGCTGAGGCTGAACAAAAATGAGCCCCTCACCTAAAGCTTCAACAGCTTTCATTGAGTATCATCAGTCAGGTTCACTCACACATTCCACATTTACAAAGCACCACTATGTGCCAGGGTGCAAGGGACTAGAAAGATATTTCTACTTAATTATTCTTGGGACCAGAAGAATGTCAAGATGCAGTGGAACTCTAGAAGCCTCTGAGTCTCAGCCTGACCTTAGAACTGAATTTCTGCCCAACCAAGGGTGTGAATAAATTCGGAGACATATTTGTTATTTGTTAAGGTTGTGGGTGGGGGATTCACACAGAGCATTGTCTTCTTATTGCTGTTAGCAGTGTTCATCTTCCTACTTGTGGGGAGTAACAGACTGCTTTTGGGAACACAATACTCAAAAGAAAAGCCCTGCAACTCCAGACCCATTGGATTCTGGAGAACAGGAGTCTCTTTTCTGGATTGTTCTTGTTTATTTGGGGGGTAAATTTGGATAGGAATCAAACAACTTGTAGAGAGAGCCACAGCAGAATCAAGAACAAGCCTGCAAACACTGTTTCTTTCATTCTGGCACTTAGCAAGCACCTACTATGTGCCAGACACTGCTCCATGACCCAGCTTCTCTCTCACCATCCATTGGGCAAACAACAGCCATAAGTTGAATTATGATTTGGAAGCAAATGCAAACAACTTCCTCCTTCATATAAACAAACAAACAATAACTTGTGCCAGGGTGTCTTTTGGAACTGAACCTCAAAACTCAGCCAAGCTCAGCTGGTAGGTTTTCCCAGTCATTTCCTGGGTCTGAGTATTTTTTAACTCTGCATGTCAGTAAGGCAAAGACTATTTTAAAGGAATTACTCTCTAGAGGTTGAACAGCCTCTGTGGGAGAGTTGATCCCTGGTTGGGGAAGGGGTCTCTTTAACACCAACTCTATCAGCTCTGCTTGCGGATGGGAAAGCTTGTCCTTTCACCTTTGGTATTTTAATTTAGAAGAATGTGTGTGTGTGTGGAGGGGGCGTTAATGGAGAAGATGTCACTGTTTTTAAAGAAGCTAGTGAATGGCAGAGCTAGCAGTCAACCTCAGTCTGAAACTTAGAAGAGTGCTCTGTACCCCTGTCTCTCATACAACCTAGTTAACAGGATTCTCTTTCACAAGGCGTTAGCAGAGGAATGAGCTATAATACAATACAGTCCTCAGAGGACTGTAGAATCGGTAGCTTCTCCTAACACAAGGCCAGCTTTCCAGGGCAATCCTGGGCAGCCCATCTGACTGCACACTGGTTTAGGGCTGCTTGCATATATTTCCAGTGTCCTGTGTTTCATCCCAATCTAAAATATTAATCACTTTTTATGTGTCTGTTTCCCATTACCTTGAGAAAGGAGTCATGTCATTAATCTCCTCTATCCCTAGGGTCTGGCATGTAGTGGGTGCTCAGTATATGATGAATGGGTAGACGGACCGATGGACAGAAACACCCCTTGATCCATGGTTCTTCTCATAGTCTTATTTCTTATCTCTTGGACCAAAATGTAAATATCCTTCGATAAAAGATATCTTCCCTGCATTTTAGGCTTGATTTTGGTTGAGAGCGCCATACTTGCAAGCACCTATAAGGGAAATTAGGGGCTATGTTTAAACCTGGTTAGAAGAGTTTCAGAAGCTCTGAAGGTGTGGCTGTCCCCATCACCCTCCAAAGCTATCAACTTACCCTTGTAACTTAAGATCTTGTCTCTGAATAATTCCAGGACAGATGGCATTTGCCCTATTATCAGTCATGTTTTAAATGGACTCACAGGAAACATATTTGAAAGTTAAGACTGAACAGGGTGAGAATCCTTTTACCAATAACAATCTGGAGCCCAGAGAGGTCTAGTCACTGCCCCAAGGTCACACAGCTTGTTGGCACAGCCCTAAATCCCTATCTTGTGGTTTCCAGTGGTTAGCCTGGCTGTGCCTCCCGTGGCCCCTCAAGACATCTGCAGGTGACTACCTCTTTTCATTTGCCCTACATTTATGCAGCACCTGCTATGAATCAGGCAGCATTCTGGGGCCCTTGGATAGAAAGATGAAGAGCCACAGTCTTTGTCCTGCAGAGGCTTTCTTCTCTGAGCTGTACCCATGGCAGCTCCAAGTTTCTATGCCTTAAATCCGAGGTCCCCTGTGGCCTGCAGCAGCTTTGCCTGCTTCTTTGGGCACTGGGGCCTCAGCCCCTCCCGCCTCCCCTGGAGCTTGTTGCCGCCGTTTCCACTGAACCAATCATGCCAGAAAGTCATCACGATGATTTCAGAACTGTATTGTGATTTATGCAAAGCGCGCCGATAATTACAGCCGGGCGCGTAGAACACAGGATGCATATGCTGCGGGTGTGCGCGCGCAGTGTTGTGCCTTTTGCCAGGGCTGAATGGGGTGTGTGTGTATTCCGTAGGCTTCTTCTTGATACCCTGCTTGATTAGGGACTGGTGGCAGGAAAAAGAGGGAAGATACCCATTTTGATTTTGAGACAATTTGATTAGCCTTGGGAGTATTTTCCAGAAGTTTTGGTGCTTACAAACGAGCCAGCCTGGCCGGAGTGTTTGAGAGTAGGGGAAGAGGTGGTTTGGAGCCCAGGAGAGACACCGTCCTTTTACCTTCAGCCCTCGCACAGGCAAAGCAACTCATAGTTCTCCTCCTCGACATGGACTCCTAAATGCTTCCCCTGGAGACAGGCCCGGGTCTAGTCGCCAACCCCCACATTGCCCTCAGTTTCGCCCTAGATAAATTAGTTTCACCCTTGAAGTTCTTTGTCCTTAACGAAGCACCCTGTTTCGCGTCCGCGTTATGGGGCGGGGGGTGGTGGTGGCTGAAGCAAACGGATTTCTGGCGTGAACCAGAACCTGAGGATCCCAAACGGAGCCTGGCATCTTATTGTTTTTCAAATCCTGCCCGAAATTCCTCTCCTCTCTGGGCGCCGAGTTCGAGAAAGTGCTACGCCGCAGGTCGGGCTAGCTGCACAAGCTGGCTGTCAAAAAACGCTTATTTCTCATCCTGCCACCTAAAAAAACCTACGCCCTTATGGCCTTGTCCCACAATTCCCCAATCTCGTCCCAACTCGAAAAATCGAGGAGGAGGGAATAACCTGAGAGATAGTGGTGCCCCATCTAGCTCTTTCCCGGGGTCCCCAGCCTTGGTCGCAGAGCTCCGCTAGGGAGGACACAGGCTCTGGTGTGTGTGGTGTGCGCGACCCCGAGCCGGAGGCCGAGCCGAGGCTGGGAAGAAAGTTGCAATCACGTGCTGTCGCAGCCCACGGGAGCGCACAGCCCGCTCCCCCTGGGATGCCCGGGCAGAGGACCTGCTGCTCTCTCCCAGGGCTCGGGGTACACCAGCATTCACTTGCACGCACACGCAAACTCTGATCGAAAGCCCGGAATGACACCGAGTCTGGAGAAAGAGGGGCCAGGAGTGGGCTGGCAGAATTGCCGAGCGCGGGCCAGGGCTCCCCTACCCGCGAACCTGGAGCGGGGGACGGGAGGTGTGACCCCTGACCTCTGGCCGTGCCCACGCCCTGAGAAGGGACTGGCAAGCCCTTGTTCGACAAGTTCAAGCTGCCGAGAGAGCTTAAATAGAATTAATCTCTTAGAGATCGAGGATCATCGCTCCCTCGGCATGCGCCCTCCCAGCGCCGTGCACAGAGCAAGGCGCGAGAGAGCTCAGGAATCGCGGGAAGGCCAGCAGAATGGGGCGGGGGTAGGGGGTGAGGGCGGCTCTTCAAGATCCCTCCGCCCGGAGAGCGGGAGCCTGAGGTGGTGCCCGCGGAGGACTAGCGGTGGGAGGGAACGCTCTGCCCTCCAGCCGCCCAAGTACAGATAATGGAGGCGACAGGAGATTTGCTCAGCGTCGGATGGTCCAGCTCTGCTTGAGGAAGCTAGCGGCACCCTCCCCTCGACTGCTGCCCAAACCCACCGCGCAAAGGCCTCAGGAACACGGAACCTTCAGAAGACCCCATCCTCAGCCCTGACTTTCCGTAGATATGTGCAAAATGAGTAAATTACTCACCTCGGGCCAGATCCAAGTTTTACCCAACAGAAGGGGCACGGGACCAAGAATGAACCAACTCATATGGCCATGTCCGGCGCGCACAATCACACACTAGCACACAGCCACCCAATTTCTTCCGCGAATCTATCTGGCACTCTGGCGAGAGGGGGAAAAGCGTTTTGAGAAAGCCCCGTCACCCCTCCCCTTCCCTCTTGCCGTGAAATATACGAATTCATTTTTATTACGAGCCGCACCGTCCTCACCATCACGCACGCACAGAGCCCACACTCCCATATTCACACTTTCTAACTCGTAAGCTCCGAGAGCGCCTGCATTTTCTTTGGAAGCCGCTTGGAGGTTCATTAATATCATTAGCATTTAACCCCCTCCCTCTTCCCATCTCCTCCCCGCACATGGCTGACGTCAGACCCCGCCAGGAGTTGGGGGAAAAGCTAAGTGGGCCAGGGACGCCCTATTCCCCTCCCCGCGGCTGCCTGTCAGAGCGCTTCTGGAGATATTACAAGGGGACCCAGCCCGCAGCGACAAGCACAAAGTCACGGGGTAATGAACTTCGGGGACCCTTTGCCGCTGCGTGCGCGGCTTTCCCCGGAAACCGGGACCTGGCCGCCTCTTCCATCGGAAGATTTCCCAGCAATCTAGTTTTCCCACTCTGCGCTCGGGTTCCGGCAGCGCAGAGCCGGTCTGCCTCTGAGACTGCGGTTGTGTTTTCCTTCTTTCCTTGGGAGACCAGCGGTCGGCAGAGATCTGCCCACACTCTGCATGCCTATGTAGAGGGAGAAAATGAAGACTGAGTGACAGGAATGGGGAAAGAAAGGGATTTTGCCCTTTTTGCTCCGTAGGAAGGCCATTTTCGTGTCTCCATCTCTGTCCTTCAACATCCCTCTCTTGCTGTCCTCCCTTCTTCCTCAGTCTTCCCGTCCATCTCTCCATCTGTCTGTCCATGCATGTGTCCGTATCAAGCAAGCAGCATTCCTAGCAGCTGCGGTTTTGCAAGAGCCGGGAAGAAACTTAAGGATGCTTAAATTTCCACTGTGGAACGAATTCTGAGCCCCCAGGGAGCAGCGCAGCGCGCGACTGACACCACCTGTCCCTCCCAGGAGCCTTGCAGGCTGGAGGGCGGCTGGAGAGCGGCGGCGCCCGGCGGCGAGGCGGGCGCTGCGGGCAGGGACTCGGGCAGCGCCCACCAACCGCTCCGCCCCGGGACAGCCAGCATGAGCAAGCCGGCCGGATCAACAAGTGGGTACCTCTCGGGCCGCCGTGGGGCCTAGGCGTGCAGCCTGGGGCGGGCGAGCGGGGAGGCTGGGGAGGTCCTTCCTGGAGCGCTGCGACTCCGAGCCCAGGAGAGGAACTCCAGCGGGCGTGTGCGTTCGGCCCAGCTCCTGTAGACTGTGAGTTGGAGCATTTCGTGGTGAGGGGAGAGCTGTTTCGTTGCCTATGGATTGCTTGATCTCTACCCACCCCCCACCCCGTCTGGTGCGGTGAGAAGGTTGTGACCCGTGCAGCCCACCAGTCGGAGGAGTTGCCTCCCTAGTCACCAGGTGCTGGGTGGGGGAGCCACGGGGGCGGGAACTGGGCCTCAGCTCCAGGCGGTAGCACAATAACACACACGCTCAAAACTCCGAGCTCCAGCGCGCAAAAGCAACTCTGTGCAAAGCGGATTTTGAATGGAATGCTTTGCACCCCGTTTCTAGCTATTTCAAATAATCCTGCAAACTGGGAAGCAGAAACAATTTAAAAGTCACATTTTCCTTAATCCTAAATCCGCGTAGGTCATAACTGGGGAATTTAAAGTATGGCGAACCACTCTAGCAAAGAGAGGACCAAATCCCTAATCCCAAGGACTTTTCGAGCCGGAGCACAGCAGAGGCAGGAGTGCGCGGCCTGCTTCCTCCGTGCGCTTCGCTCCTTCCTCGAACTTCCTTCGCTGCTGGCTCTCCCACCCAACGCCAGGCCACAGCTGACCTCTCACCACCCGAGACTCGGGAGCGCAGGGCTAAGCGTGTGTGCCAGGGCATTTGCTTGCACCAGGCCTGCGGAACCCAAGACTGTGCAGGCCCCAGCCGGCGTTGAGCAGGCGCGACAACGGTGCTTAGATCTCCTGAGGGCATTTCAATTCCCGCCATCCCTTGGCCCAGGGCTGCAAGCTCCAGTGTCTGAGGCTGGGGAGGACCGCTGCTGCAGCAGTCCCCACATCCCGAAGTTCTCCGGCCGCCCGTGTTGTTTTCGCAGATAGCCTTTTTGGCGCTCTAAGCGTTCCTTCCCGCCCCCTCCCCCTTTCACTAGCCCTCATTGTCCTGAGTCTTTGAAAGTTGGGAGAATCAGAGATACTTCTGAGGACTGGTAATGAAGTCTCACTTAAGTGGGATACAATTCCCGCCCTCCTACCCCCCTCCAAGAAGGAGGTTGTGTTTTCACTTTGTCCGTTTTGTTTTGCTTTGGGTGCTGACCTTTTAAAAATTAGAGCAAAATGAACGTGAACAAAAAGAAAAGGAGAAATGCTTCGAGCTGGGGCAGAGGGAGTAGAGAAGGAGCCCTAACTGCGGCTGGAATGCAGAGCCGACCTTGGCGCAGGACTGGGTTTCCCGTTAGGCTCGGGCCTACCCTGGCTCTGGCTGTTGGAACCCCTGGAAGGCAAAGCGAGCTCGCTTTTTGTTGCCTGCATTCGGGGGAGTTGAGTGTTCTTCCCAGGAGGGGCAGGAGGCCTTTTCTGTTGCATTCTGAGCCTCCATTGCAAAAACTGAAGCCCGCGGGTCTCCGCAGGCCTCCTGGCTCGCTCGCCCCGGGACAGGCCCTCGCCTCCAACCCTGGAAGTAAGGAGCCCCGGGCTCTTTCGTCCATTTCGGGGTGCAGAACCGCCGGGGCCCTGGAAAGGTGAGGCCGCAGAGGCGAGGGAGGGATAGGCGGGAAGCTCTGCCCGCCTGCGGCTGCGTTCCCGTTGTGGGCCAGGAGGCAGGCCGGCCCTCCAGACTTTGGGGGAAAAGCCACAGCGGGCTCATTGCGGAACTTTGGCGCTTCCAACTTCCCAAGGGCCTGAGTGAGACCTTGAAAGCCTCCAGCCCCGGCTCAAGTCGGGACGAGGCTGCTGAGGTTTCTCAGGCCCGCAGGACAGCGGCCCCCGCCCGTGGCGCCGCTGCTTCTACGCCCTTTCCAGACCCGTGGCGGCAGCCAACCCAAGACCTGCGTCCCTCGGGCCCGGGGCGGCGAGGAGGTCGGCGCGCAGCGGGCCGGGTCAGGACTGGGTCGAGCAACCAGAGCTGCAGCCCCCGCCTTGCCCGGCTTTGCGCGGCTGGAGAGCAGAGAGATGTCACCAGGAGCCCCGCCTGGGTGGTAACGAGACCCTGGCCAGTCACCCCTGCAGCCCAGACTAACTTCTTTCAACAGCCTCTGATGGTAATTACAGTAATCGAAGCTGCCATATATCTTTAGGCAATTATGACACACAAAAAGCCCGGAGGGGACCCCCTGGCGAGGGAAGTTAAGAACGGTTTTCCAGCTTCAGGAAACTCCTGCTCGCCTCACATCGGAGCTCGCTCGGCTTGCTAAATGAGAGGAGCTTTGCAACGGGGTCAACCAGTTTGTCTCGTGACCCCAAGTCACCTTAACGTGGCTGGGTGGCGGAGTCTGAGGCAGACCCGCTATGCCCCGGAATTTTCGCGTCCCTCCCTCCTGGGCCCCGCCCCAGCCGGGTTGTCTATCTCTAATCTGCCCCAGGAGCTGCGACTCGGAGGTCTGCGCAGAGGCAGGACTCGCATTGGCGGTGGCCTAGGGGGCAACAGTCGGGAAGCTCAGGCGGGGGGTCCTAGGAGGGGCCCCCCACACCGCACTGGTCTTCCCTCCACCCTTATTGGGTTCCCAGAGATGCTGTCATGGGCCTCCTGTCTGGATGGGAAGTGGGGAAAAAGAGACCCCACGACTGCTCCTCCCACTCACTCATCTTGGCATCTTCAAAGTGCCACGGGGAAGAGGACAGCTGGGGTGACAGTGCTGCTGGGCCCTAAACATGAACCCTGGCGCGGTCAGAGGGCCGTGTTATGCTGAGGATGCTTGCAAAATATGGAAACCAAGTTTACTGCTTCTAGAGCGAGTGCCGTGCAGCGGAGCTCCAGACCGGGCTCCTGAGCGACCAGGAATTCCCTTGGGCGCAGTGACTGGCCAGAAGGAGTGGAGGACTAGACCCGCTGTGCCCTCGCCTGACTCTCTCCAGCCCCTCCCTCCCGCAGTACAATCTCCCCTCCCGCCGTGTGGGAGAGGGGGCGCCGAGCCGGTGGCCGCCGCGCCGCGCGCCTCCCCTGCCCGCCTTTGTCGCCGTCCGAATTCCCATGCTACTCTTTTTGACGGGTCACTGGTGGCTCTATAGGCAGGTGCTGCCGCAGGGTTGTAATTACCCCGGCCGAGGCTGGTCGTTACCGAACACCCCTCACCCTCAAGCACGGTCCTCCCTGCTCTCCCTCTCCCCAGCCCCTCCACCTGAGATGGGGCTGAGACCCAGGGTGCAAGACCTCCCGGACGCCTCGGGTTCCAGGAGCAAATTTACACCTCCGGTGCCTCAGGGCCCGCCCCTTGCCACGCCCTCACCTCCCCTGCTCCCCTCCCAGGCGTTTCACTGCCGCCCCTCCCCACCCCAACCTCCTGGTAGTCCCCAACCCAGGCTCCTTCGACCACAGCTTTCAAATTCTGGGGAGGCCAGAGGCCGTCGGGACCCAGACTGGAGGCCTTCGGATGGGTAGAAGAAGAGAAAAGCAAGGGTTAATAAGTAATTGTTATCAACTATTGTGATTTTTTAAATTAAAGTGTTAATTAACAGTTTAATACTACCTTTGTTTTGCGGGAGGAAGCATTTCTAAGTTCCTATAAACCGCTTCAGGCACTTGTTGGACTCTTGAACCTTAGAGGACAAGAATTCCTCCCTTTCTAAACCGCCACACATTACCATCTCCCTAACACTCGTCCAGGGTTGGTGGCCGCCCCAGGCTTGAGGGAGTTCCAGGGAAAGTTCTCTTGAACTGGGGTTCCATGGGGATAGGGGGATGTAGCCTAAAGAAATCAGCCAGATTTTTAAAAAATCAGGCTCGACATTGCTGGAAAAACCGAGACGAAGAGACCCCACATCGGACCAAGTGTGAGGACGCCAGTCTTCTAGAAAGAAAGGGCTTAGGAAATGGAGGGAGAAGGACGACTGTCCCAAGCTAACCCGACAGGGAACTGACAACTTGCGTCTCTCCCCTATCCCTTGCCTAGTCCCGAACCACTTTGCGGAGAAAATAATTTTTTCCTAAAAGAAATAATTTCTCCAAAGCGACTCACTAAGCATTTTTTAAATAGGTAAAGCGAAAGTTGGCCAATTACCACTACCCTTATTATCATTAATAATCCAAGTATTAGCATTACAATAATAATCCTAATAATAACACCGCCCAGCGGAGCTCAGAGAAAACTCGATTGCCTTCCAGCTGCCATCCCTGGTTCCAGCCGTGTTTGTTTTTCTTCTTTTCCCTTTTACATTTCAAGTTTGTCTCCTCGCGCGCTCACTAACAACTTTCTCTGTTAAATGCAAAAGCGAAGGAGGGAGGCGGCCAAACTTTCCGCGGAGCAGAAAGGCAGCGGAGGGCCGCGCTGCCGCCCGGGCCTGCTGTCATCTTTTATTCCAAAATGGGTCTCGGCGATTAGAGGAGACCCAAATACATGTAGCGGTGCATGAATAATGCTCATTGTAGGAAACTGACACTTGCTCAAGGAAAAAAAGTTTGGCTATAAAATCACTTCATTATTTGCTTTTACCGCAGCTTCGGTGCTAATCCCTTCAGAGGTCAGATTGCTTAGCATCTCTCTCTCCCTCTCCCCTTTCCTCCCTCTTCTCCGCCCTCCTTTCCCTCTCGCCCCTTCCCCCTTCCCCGTCTTTCCTGCGATTTCAGGCCGAATTTTAGATATCCCCTGCAAAGTGTGTGGCGACCGCAGCTCGGGGAAACACTACGGGGTCTACGCCTGCGACGGCTGCTCGGGTTTTTTCAAACGGAGCATCCGAAGGAATAGGACGTATGTCTGCAAATCTGGAAACCAGGTACCTTAGCCAGGGCTGCACTGCTCGGCTCCCCTCTGCTGCCTCTTCACTCTTTTGTTTGTGCCAAGGCCTCCTCTGAGTTTCCACGCTGTTGAGGAGAGACCCGGCCCTGACCTCTCCCTTCCTCTCCCCTCCTTCCTGCCTCAACTCTTGGAGGCCCTTTGGCTGGGGAAAGGCAGGAGGAGGTAAGGGAAGACATGAGTTTGCAGGAGGAAGTCTGAAGTCATAAAGCCTCCCTACACCTTTTTTTTTTTTTTTTAGTAGGCAAATCACTTTTTTTTTTTTTTTTTTTTTTTTTTTTTTTTTTTTTTTTTAATAATCCTGACAGATTTTGACACTGGGTAAGGCCCACACCCAGTGGCTCTAAAGCCAGCACCAGGGACCTAAAGAATTTAGCATCTAAACCACAAGTAGCAAGCAGGAGAAAGAGCTTTGTTATTGTGCCTGCCCACCCCATACTCACTCCTAGCAGCATCAAGCTCAGTCCCCCGTCACTTGCCTGGGATGCAGAAGTAAGGGACACACAGACATCTGAGTCAAGGTCACCATCACCTTTAGCTGAGACCCCCCCCCCCCCAAGTGATCGCTGGCCACTTGGAAGAGAGGCAGTGCGTTCTGAAGGGTTGTGCCTTTTCAACTCGGGAGAAACAGGGCTGCTCTGGAAGTGGACAGTGGGAATTCAGCACCCATGTTACCTTAACTGCGCCTTGTCAGAAATGGGCAGGATGAGGAAGAAGAGAAGTTAAAAGGAAGGTGCAGCTGGGACCCTCCTGAAGCTTCTACATCCCCATCTTCCTTCTCTGCTTAGAAGATGGGCCCAGTTGTTTGTTTTGGACTTGAGTAGGAGGAACTGTCTCAAGGAGACAGAGGAATCTGGGCATGGGCTGAGTATGAGCCAAAGCTTCTAGAAAGAGTGAACAGAACCCCTTGACTCAGTTTCCAGTGCAGCAATAGGCAGTTTTTAACTAAGGAGGTCAACTTTTTGGTCCCACACTTTCCTCTCTCCTTAGCCAGCCACTCAGACGCGTAGCACAGAGGCCTCCTCCTTCGCTGCTGGAAAGATCCCTGAGGGTGCATTAGTCAGGAGTCATCCTTTGGTAACAAAATAGCAAAACACTTTTCCCTAATTAACATATAGGCTACATGTATACACACACATACATTGTCTGGTGCTAGTGAGTTATTCTGACATCTTTTTCTGAAGTCATGTCTGTTCATATCATTTTCTCATAGATTTGGATTAATGGTGAAAACATAAGATATTTGTGTTGGGATAAATTTTGAGCTCCCTAGCCCTGTTACCTGTTTAATTGGATTCTGTATCAGTTTCTAGCTTCACCATATGGACACATCACATTTTACAAGGGACTGTATCCCAATAGCTTCACAGGATTGTGCGATTACTGGGGATTGTCAGATTTGAACCAACTTCTACTTAGGTTGTGTTTTGCTTTTATGCAGTGAACAGAATTGGAAAATCAAGATCTCTGATGTTGTGCTTGATCTTTTAAAAGGAGATGGCTATCAATTCAAACATATTGATATCAGTCCAAGTGCTTGTAAAGGACTGATAACAGACTCATCAGGCCTGGTGTTCTTCTTGCAAGGAGAGTAAATGATCAGAGCTGAGGCGTTCATCCTTTTCTCCGGCACTAGATATTTATATACATTTGATCTGATTTGAAGACACACTTAAGAACTAATGAAGGTTTCCATTTTGCATTTGCATGTTTATAAGAATACTGGAAAGATACCATCTGAGGATAGATATATGATTACATTTAATATTAAGTTTTTAAAAACCTATTTACAATGAACTATTACATTGGCCAGCAAAGATGCCCTATGTACTTCACTTAGGAACCAAAAATCATTTCCTCTTTCTCTTACTATAAGATTAATTAAATTATATTCCAACTTACTATTAACAGTAATGAGGACATTTAGAAATGGTTATGAACATCTGTCCCACCTTTATTTTAAATAAATCAACATATTTTAAATTGGAGAAGTGTGAACTCATAAAAATGATTTCTAATGTGTAATTTCCCCCTAAAGGGTTTCAGGGGATAAAAACATACTTCAACTCCAGAGTATGTGAAGTTTTGAGATTACGAAGCAAAATAAAAATATATTTATTATCTTTCTTCTCACTACAAATGTAACAGTAACAACTTCTACAAAATATAGGAGAACACCTAATGTCTTAAATATTTTCTGTGTATAAAACTCATGCACGTGACTCTTTTTGTATCCATGTATATGTTCCCTAGGTAATGATGCCCAACACTGAATAAATTTCAAAGGAAATTTTATCTGTAGATTTCCTCTTTCAATGGTTAATATTTTCCCAAAAAATTGCATTAGGCAAAACATCTATTTTTTCATGTATTTCATATAAATAGTTCTAAAGAAGTGACTACTTTTTTTTCAGTTATCATACTACGTAACGTTCTCAGTCCATACTATCCTTTGGTCTGACAGTCCGTCACATTGCCTTCCTGGTCCTATTAACAGGGTGGGCATTTCTATATTTTTCTCAGGGCTTGAGCTCTTCCGTTTTCACCCTCACCTTCTCTAGACCTTGCCCTCCTAACCCCTCACCTTCCAGGAAGGGCTGTTTCTATCCACCTGGGCTGAGGCTAGTCTCTAAGAAAACTCTCAACTTGCTGTTAATAAGGTTGACTTCATACAAAAGCAAAAGTGAGGTAACAGGAGAGTGAAGAATAAATGGAAGAGATTTATCTGATAGATGAACGGGCTCACCCAGAAAGTGACAGAAAGAAGTGGATTCAAGTACTGAAAGCAAAAAGAATCGTTGGAGGGAGGGCGGAATGGCGTGAATTCCGACCCAAAGCCAGCTCCTAACGGAACTCAGAGGCCTCCTTCTCTGAGGCCAAGTCGCTGTCTTCGGTCCTGAAGTCTCGTCCCTGTTCCACCACTCCGCAACTGGCGGAAGTTTCCCTAGCGAGCTTCTCCTCTCAGGCTTGCAGGGTCTGCCAAACTCGGCTCTCTGACCTTCACCTGCTTGGAGAAGGACATTTTCCCCTAGTCCGCTTGCTTGGGGTCCAGGACTGGCCCTCTTGAAGTAGCCTGGGGCGTCCCAGCCCCTTTTCCATCTGGCCCTGCTCGCGCCCAAGGCCCTAGTGTTTCGCAGGCCCAGGCTCGGGGCTCCAGGGTCTGCGGCCAGGCAAGGTCGCGCCTCCACGCCGTTTCCCTGCCCGGGTGCCGGCTCCGGGTCTCCAGCCTAAAGGCCCGGGGGACCGCTGACCCCCTGCGCTCTGTTCCAGGGAGGCTGCCCGGTGGACAAGACTCACAGAAACCAGTGCAGGGCGTGTCGGCTGAAGAAGTGTTTGGAAGTCAACATGAACAAAGACGGTAATCAGTGCATCCCTTTATTCTAATGTTGATTGAGTAGTAAGGAAATTATATGTACAGAAAATACTTGGCACTCCTATGCATGTAAATCAACTCCGGAGCGCTTCTTTCCAGATGCTGGGAATTGGCCTCGGGCTTTCAGTCGTATCCTTCCCGTCTCTCAGCAGGAGCCGCTGGCGACCCCTAGAACTCCCCAGGGCCAGACCCATGCCCACATCAGAAAGTTGCGTCCCACAATCATCTCCACAAAGGCAGCGCTTGGGGGGACCCCACTCTCCAGGGAAGGGGTGCTCATTTTCTGCCTCCGGTCCTAATCCCTCCTCTCTCTGCTCTTTGGAGCGCTTCGTGACCACCCCTAAGCCTGCTAGCCTCCCCTAGATCTTGCAGTCCGGATAATCTCCCAGGGAGGAGATCCTACGGTGTTGGAGAAGGGAGGGCAGAGACATGAAAACGCGAAATTTCCAGCTCCTATTTGCAAATTCACCAAGATGCCAAAATCAGTACGACCAGTGGGCCGAAGTGAGCTTTTCCAGAACCTTCTCTCGGTTCTACAGAAAAGAGGGAAAGGGGGCTGGAGACGCAGGGTGACGCCTGTGGGTATCTCGGACACCCAGCTCTCCAGAGGCTCTTAAACACGCAGCAGAAAGAACCAGGACGTGAGCGCTTCCGAGGCCTGGAGCACTGTCCGAGCTGCGTCCCCTGCTGCAGCCTTTCGAGGGCGCCCCAGGCCCAGGCAGGGGGCGAGGGGAATGGGCTGGAGGACACCGTGGGCCCTGGGAACAGGGCTGCGGGTGGGCTTTTTGATGAGGCGGCCGGGGCCGGGTGGCAGCTCCAGAGGAGAGAGCCCCTTCTTCCGCGGCGCAGGAAGCCGGAGGGAGCGTCCAACCTGTTGAACTTGTGTATTGACAAGTTGTCAAGCTCGGCGGGCAGAAGATTGCCCTGAATTAATTTGTTTGTTTAAACTGTTGGTGGTAATTGTCACATCTCCCCTGCCTTTCTCCAGCATACTCCGAGACGGGTTCTCCCTCCTTCCATCCCCTAGTGATCCCGGGGCTCGGGTCCTTTTCTCCTGGAGCCCTCAGAGGCCAAAAGCCATTTATGTGGGGGCGGGGCTGAGGATAGGGAGGGTCGTTCTTGGGCGGAGCTGGAAAAGTCTGTGCAGAGACAAGGTGCCCCGCGTGCGCGACGTTCCCTCTCTTTGGTATGGGGACGAAGATACCTGGCTACTCCCTCCCAGAAGGTCTCTGATTTCCCTGCGAACCCCCTTCCCTGGTGGGGAGGAGCCCTGGACCGACGGAGAACACACCTAGTCTCGCCTGAGACTCTGCCATTATCGTGGCACTTTGGGCACGGGCCCCTCTTCTAATCCTCAGCTTCCGAATCTCTTCAGGGTAGTGGTGAGACAATCTCAGAGTCCCTTCCGCCCTCACATTCCCTCTCCTTCCTTCTTTTCACCTTTTGGGCGACTTTGCCTGCCCAGACTTGACACTGGGGCGGGGCTCGGGGGAGCGCTGCAGCGGCTGTGTCGCGACGTCTCTGATGGCCGGCATGCGTCTCTCTGTTTGCCTCTGCAGCCGTGCAGCACGAGCGGGGGCCTCGGACGTCCACCATTCGCAAGCAAGTGGCCCTCTACTTCCGTGGACACAAGGAGGAGAACGGGGCGGCCGCGCACTTCCCCTCGGCGGCGCTCCCTGCGCCGGCCTTCTTCACCGCGGTCACGCAGCTGGAACCGCACGGCCTGGAGCTGGCTGCGGTGTCCACCACCCCTGAGCGGCAGACCCTCGTGAGCCTGGCTCAGCCCACGCCCAAGGTCAGTGGCCTTGCTGGGCCCAAAGAGACTTCTGCCAGCAAATGGAGGAGAGGGAGCACCCAGTTCTTCTGAGCAGTGATTGGGGTCAAGCAAAGTGGGGAGAAAACTCCAGGGTGCTTGGCTGGTCTCTGCATGGAGCTCCAGCCCTCCTGCTCTCCCTCGTTCAGCCAGGGGTGCTCAAACTTGAGTGTACAGTAGAGTCAACCTCCGAGTGGCTACAAGTGTGCACTCCCGATCTTATCCCAACCCCCCCACCCCAGAAATTCCCTTTCAGCATGTTTGGGGTGGAGTCCAGGAGCCTGCACCTTTAGGAAACACCCACTGGTGACTGGTGGTAGGTGGAGCCCTCGTCTAAACCCAGAGGGCAGCCTCAGGTGTTCCTAAAGGCAGAAGAACCAAAGTTCATTTTTAGAGAAGAGGAGTTGGCTGCAGTTGGAGGAAGGGCCCCAGAATTGCAAATCTTGGCTTGTATTATCTTGGGTAAAGCCATGAGTTTCTAACGCAAGAGAGAAATGTGGTGATCACACTGTTAGAACACTTTGAGGAATCTGAGTTCATTTCCCATGCTCCCCTCACCTACTTCTGAGGCAGGTGGATTTACAGCAGGGTTGATCCTGTAGGAGCAGGGCCACAGCCTGAACCACCTGGAAAGGCTGCCACCTAGGGCCTACTCCCCAGGACGAAGTCCCCAACTCCAGGCCAAAGAGGGCCTAGAATCTCCCCCACAGGAGGGCCAGCTGCAGCCCCACACTGCAGGGAAGCCAGACACCTGGGCACATGCACACGCACAATATTTAATATTGCTTTCTTACCCTTGATGTGTATAATAAGCTCAGGAAAGTAGCATTATGAATATGTTGTCAGTTATGAATGGGAATGCTCTGTGAATGATTAAGATGTCTAATTGAAATATTTCCATAATATACTAATCCTTTCTAAAAATACCCATATGCATATTTGTGTTTGGGATGCCTATTAATTTATACTTTTTTTCACATCTATTTTTATTTACACAAATGCAAGCAGCTCTTGTCTAAATTGGGACCCAGGCTTGGCACTTGACTCAGCCCAAGGAAAATTTGCTGCAGGGGATAGAAAAGCCAGAGGACCCCCTGGAAGGGAGAGGCGCCCAAAGAGTGGAAATGGACCTCCCCAAACCAGTATTACTTTTCAGACTCTATCAATATAGGTGTTTGGTTTTTTTACCCACCTATGGCAACTGCATGTTTAAGCAAAACATCCAAATTCCTTTTTATCCCCTTCCCTGCTTTAATTAGAAACTAAACATTTGCCTTTTCCTGCAAAGCTGTGGTTTCCTCACTTCCAGGTGTCTTTCTTTCTTCCCCACCCAGTACCCCCATGAAGTAAATGGGACCCCAATGTACCTCTATGAAGTAGCCACGGAGTCGGTGTGCGAGTCAGCTGCCAGACTTCTCTTCATGAGCATCAAGTGGGCTAAGAGTGTGCCAGCCTTCTCCACGCTGTCTTTGCAGGACCAGGTATGACCACCAGGGCACCGATGTCTTGGGATAAAGAGAGCTGGGAAAGCAGCAGTAGCACTCAGCCTTATAAAACTCCCACCATCCCTGGATAAACCACCAAGGCAGGCGTCCATTCTTAACAGTAATGCGGAAAAACTTGTTTTTACTTTCTTCTTCCCATGGGTTCAAAATATCTTCCTATGTGATCCTTAGTAAGAAATGTAATTACATTATTTCAGAAAAGCTGGGTCCAGTCCACACACATAAAAGAACATAACCTCTTTTTGTTTGATTGAAACAGCAAATATAATCTCACATTTTAAAATTGTAATGATTTTTTAAAACTGTCAATAAAACAGTGTTTTACTAAGAACATTGGAACTGAGAGAGAAGTCGTAGGTGGTAAGAGTGTTCCCTCATGAGATTTTTGGAACTAATGTTATTATTTTATATTCTCAGCTTTATGTTCTCCATTGTGATGCTTCCAGTTTGGGTCATTAATTGATCAGCATATAGGATCAAAGAGCACATGGCACACTTCCTGCAGGCTAGGATCGTCCTGATTCTTCACATGCTTTTAGACATTTTGTAAACAAATAGGCACTTTGCATAATTCTGTGGTTGTAAATGACATTCAGAGGAAGAAAAAGTGTATGCATCAAAACATTGCATTCCACCAAGACCCAGAAATTTTGTTGTTGGAAATATCAGAAATGGCTCCTGCTAACATTTTCTAACCTTAAAGGAAAGGAAGAAAATGAAGTGTTCACAGCCATTGGCTATTACCAGCGCATTCACAGAAATGAATGACACATTTCCCAAAAGGCTAGTAAGTAGTTCTAAAAACAAAGGATTTATTTATTCAATTCATTTCATACCTAATTAAGGCATAATACTGCCCCTTTCTATGAAGTATGTTTCCTACCGAAAGATCGGGCAATGTGCTAAAAACATTTCATCTTCTAGAATGAGATGTTCTTTTTTTCATGGACTGCCCTTTCAAACATGGCCACAATTAGATATTATTTACCTTGCATTTTAAATTTATTTCCTGTACTTAATGCAATGAAACTAAAAATAAAACATTTAAAAAATTAAATCCTTTGGTCTAATTGTGATTTTGGTTACAAGCCTTCATAATTCAGCTCTTAGCTCCCAAAAGAAATTCTTTTACATAAATTATTTAGAATTGGCTGGTTTTTGAGTTTTGAGATTTTTTAAGGTAGTTAGGTCCTATTGTTGACCAGGTTTACTGGTTAGCTTTAACCATGTGCTGTGTGTGTGTGTGTGTGTGTGTGTGTGTGTGTGTGTGTGTTTGTAGACTGGCTTTAAAATTTTTTTTTTTTCTCAAAACAAGATTTGTATACTCTAACCCAAACAAAATTTACTTACTGTCTGCCACTTAGTCCTTTGGTAGACATCCTTCAACAACAAGCAAAGTGCAGTGAAGTAGAATCCGGTATAATAATTTGGAAAAAGAAACAGATTTTCATTTTAAATATTCAGTAGCACATTTTATTAGAATAAAAATGACAAGCACCTTGATGCTGTCCATTTATGGGTCTCAGAAAAATCAGGCAGTGAGATGAGGAAAACTGAGCAAAACCCGATTAACATAATTACACCCTGATTTCCCCGAATGCCTCTTGGGAATTAGTGATCTCTCACTCTCCCAGCCCAGCCCCTCAACCCTCCAGGAAGATGGGGACCCAGCTCTCCAAGCATCTGAGGAATCCTCCATCCTGCTAATAGCAGCATACTCTGTGAGGGGAATCTACCTGCTGAGCTGCTGGCATTTCAGAAACCCTCAGTCTCCAGAGGAGCTTCTAGGTGGTCAGGAATGGGTGGATACAAGGACAAGAGGGGCAAATCCTTTTCTGAGAGAAGCAAACTTTGGAGAATTGGAATGGCTGACTCTCAAAATGCATGTGCAGATCTATAGGCACCTTTTCAAAAAGGAAAATATGGGAAAATAGGGGAAAGCTAGAATATTCAGAAAAAATTACCAAGACAGGCATTTAAAATACTTTTTAAAATAATGGAAATTTACATAGTGAAATTGTTTATAAATTTATAAATTACACACTATATTATATTATACATCTATTGTATGACAGCTGATGCTTTTGGAAGATGCTTGGAGAGAACTGTTTGTTCTAGGAATAGCACAATGGGCCATTCCGGTTGATGCTAACACTCTACTGGCTGTATCTGGTAAGAATTGCACAATTTAATGACTTTGTTGTAGAAATTACCATAAAAATACATTACTGAAAAAAGAACAACATGTAAAGAATAACAAATTCCTGCTGAACAATAGAGTATACCTGTCATTTATAAATCTATATTTAAATGCAAATAATGTTGTTTTGTTGTATTCATGACTGCTTGCATTGTTATTTAAATGCAAATTACTGTGTTTGTTATCATCCAAGAGAAGATTTTATATTAACTTTCATACAATATAGCCAGTTTACATGGAATCAGATATCTTAGAGTGACAATTGAATAGATATTGATATGCAGGATTTTGTCAAAAATCAATATTAAATCATGAAAATGCCTTCATATTAGAGTATTTATCCCATATTTTTATTCCAGGCATGAATGGTGACAACACAGATTCCCAGAAGCTGAACAAGATCATATCTGAAATACAGGCTTTACAAGAGGTGGTGGCTCGATTTAGACAACTCCGGTTAGATGCTACTGAATTTGCCTGTCTAAAATGCATCGTCACTTTCAAAGCCGGTAAGCAGACACAGACCCCTGTTTCTTCTCCTTCCCCAGTTTTGCCACCTCGCTAATTCAGCCACCTCAAAGTCTGAAATGAGCTTTGCAAAAAGAGGCGATGGTTTTTAAGGGAGCTGATACTCTTAATCTGGCCCCATTTTTTATTGCTATGGGAACCTGCGTGTTCTGCTGGGCATCCACTTCCAGAGAGGTGTGTTTCCAGACACAATTTCTTTTCTTCTGCTTTTTATTGTTTTGTTTTGTGTTTTTGAGACAGAGTCATGCTCTTGTCAGCAAGGCTGGAGTGCAATGGCGCGATCTCAGCTCACCGCAATCTGTGCCTCCTGGGCTCAAGCAATTCTCCTGCCTCAGCCTCCCAAGTAGCTGGGATTACAGACATGTACCACAGCGCCTGGCTAATTTTTGTATTTTTAGTAGAGACGGGGTTTCGCCATGTTGACCAGGCTGGTTTCAAACTCCTGACCTCAAGTGATCTGCCCGCCTTGGCTTCCCAAAATGTTGAGATTACAGGTGTGAACCACTGTGCCCGGCTCCCAGATGCAATTTCTGTGCTGTCTATCACAGTTTCCTGGTCTTCATTTCTAGTTCCCACACATAGTGGTTCTGAACTGAGAAGTTTCCGGAATGCTGCCGCCATTGCAGCCCTTCAAGATGAGGCTCAGCTAACGCTCAACAGCTACATCCATACCAGGTGACCCTTGTTTGCCTTGAACATGTACTTAAGAAAATTGCCTCCATTGTGAATGTGTGAGCAGGCGGTAATAAGCCAGTTCGAACACTGTGACTAATTATCTTATTGCCAGCCAGCTAATTTAGGGAGAATCCATGTCCTTACCTATTTAGCAGGGTGGGTGAGAGGAGCAAATCTAATTAGGTGATCCAAGTGAAAGCGCTGTCAGACATATTACAGTTGTCCGGGCAGAACAAATTGATCCATCAAAATAATGGAACAACATTTGTGTGAATGGGTATGGAGGGGTCAAAAATGAAGGCCAAAGTGTAATGGTTGGTATATAAGAGAGTGGTCATGTCATCCTTGAGAAAATGCAGGTGCATTTCTTCAGATGCCAATCTCAAATAAAAGGACGAGAGAACTTTCTAGAGAGGCTATCTTTTTTTGAAACAGGGTCTTGCTCTGTTGCCCAGGCTGGAAGGCTGATTACAGTGGCATGTGAGCATGGCTCACTGCAGCCTTGAACTCATGGGCTCGTGCGATCTTCCCTCTCACCTACTGAGTGGCTGAGACTATAGGTGCATGCCACCATAGCCAGCTAATTTTTAAAGTTTTCGGGCTGGGCGCGGTGGCTCAAGACTGTAATCCTAGCACTTTGGGAGGCTGAGGCGGGTGGATCACAAGGTCAAGAGATCGAGACCATCCTGGTCAACACGGTGAAACCCCGTCTCTACTAAAAATACAAAAAATTGGCTGGGCATGGTGGTGCGTGCCTGTAATCCCAGCTACTCAGGAGGCTGAGACAGGAGAATTGCCTGAACCCAGGAGGCGGAGGTTGCGGTGAGCCGAGATCGCGCCATTGCACTCCAGCCTGGGTAACAAGAGCGAAACTCCGTCCCAAAAAAAAAAATAAAGTTTTTGTAGAGATGAGGTCTTGCCATGCTGCCCAGGCTGGCCTCAAACACCTGGCCACAAGTTATCCTCCCACCGCAGTTTCCCAAAGTGCTGGGATTACAGGCCTGGGCCATTATGCCCAGCTGAGAGAAGCCATCTTTTCACCTATCATAACTGTCGCTTGGCTTTGGTGACTGCTATCTGTTATTTTGAGTCATAACATCTACTAGGTTACTTCTGGCCAGGCAGGGCCCACAGGAAGAGGCTGTTCTTGGCTGTTTGTAGGGACTCTCAGACACTGGGGCTCCAACAAAGCCCCTCCTGGCCCAGCACTGGCCAAGCTCATCAAGACGTAGAGGCTGGCATGTGCAGTGACTCACTCCTGTAATTCCAGCACTTTGGGAGGCCAAGGCAGGCAGTTCACTTGAGCTCAGGAGTTCAAGACCAGCCTGGGCAAGACATAGCATGGCCCTGTCTCCACCAAAAATTTTTTAAGAAAGAAAAAGAAGTATAGACTTTATGATGCCATTTTCAAAAAGAAAAAAATAGAAAACGCCAGACACCAGGCTTTTAATGATAAATGGAACCTCTCTAGGTTACTAAGTTAGGACTGTGGTAGATTCGAGGTTAGAATAGAGTTGTTTTTCTCTAGGCTGGTTTGAAAGGAGCCTGTGAAAGCCCATCTTTATAATCTCAACATGAGCTATAGACAGTGTGGTGGGAATAAATATATCAAATGGGTAGAGGCTGTTAATGCTTCCCTCAACAAATGGGTCACAGAAATCCCCAGTCAACTCTGTCCATTCAGGGTGATACCACTTCTGCTAAGGCCTCCTTATTTCTATCATAAACCCTCTTTTGAATACTAAATGAATAAAACTATTCCCTGTCCGTGGAATATCACTGAAGCTATGTTGACAGATAATGAACCTGTATATGTTTTTCCAAATTAAAATGCTATGATTTGAAATTTTTAATCCATATTGAATTATAGAATATGTGTGTATGCATATATATACATATATATCTATATACACACATATATATATATGGTAGGCACTTATTATTTGTTCAAAATTATTAAATGGAGGATTACATAATCTGGGTACTTCTACTAACTTGTAGGCTGGGCACAGTGGCTCATGCCTGTAATCCCAAGCACTTTGAGAGTTCAAGGGGGGTATATCACCTGACGTCAGGTGTTCAAGACCAGCATGGCCAACACAGTGAAACCCCATCTCTACTAAACATACAAAAGTTAGCTGGACATTGTGGCACACACCTGTAGTCCCAGCTACTTGGGAAGCTGAGGCAGGAGAATTGCTTGAACCTGGGAGGTGGAGGTTGCAATGAGCCGAGATTGTGCCACTGTACTCCAGCCCCGGTGACAGAATGAGTGAGACTCCATCTAAAAAACAAACAAACAAAAACAAACTAACTTGTACATTCTAACTGACCCTTGACATTTAGAGCCATTATGGTATTAAGAACTTAAAAACGAGAAGAACTTGATATTCAGTTATTGATCCAGTCAAGCCTTTGCCATTCTGGCCACATGCAGGGCTGCAGGTAGGCATTATGGGATGCCGGAAGGAGCAAGACATTGCCCCTTATCATCGCAAGAAGTGGGCAGCAGTGTCACGTCAGTTCAAACTAGAGAAGAGGGAGAACGCAATATGGGGAGTGGGAGAGATGAATCCTAGTCAGAGGGAGCGAGGGAAAATCGGAAAGGCTGATAGGTAGAGGAAAGAACTTGGGAGCTGGTCCTTCAATGAGAGGAGGATTTCAGCAGGGGGGAAGGGGTGTCATGAGGGTGGTGGAAGAGCTGGTAGGGATCCTGTGGGAATTGCCAGGGAGGTGGGTGAGGAGGGGAGCCTGGTGTGCCAGGGCCTGCTGATAGGGTGGCCTGAGAGAACTCAACCATGGGTTAACAACAGCTTATTTTAGAGAAGTGGCAAGTAAACTACATCTCCCCAACACCCCAAAAGAAGAAAATTATGTGTGGAAAAAGCACATCTGCTTTGACATGGAATTCTTGTTATTTCTATTAAATATTAGAATATTAAATAAATATCTTATTATTAAATAATGGAATTATGGAGTTTCTTATTTCATGGAATTCTTATTTCATTCTGATATCAGCTGTAGCTGTAATTTAATATTTATATCTAGGGTCATACCCGTGACAAAAATGACTATGCCTTATTTCTTAGCTCTTCAAATCAGTGAACACTTTTTCCTCTAGCACTTTCCCGTCTAGAAAAATAAAATCTGAAATTGAAATGAAAAGTTAACATGCAAACTGAAACTGAGCCTAATTGTATATTACAGCTCTCTAAGCTATTTCTCTAATTATCCAGGACATAAGGAGAAGGCTAGGAACTGACATTCCATACAAACTATATGCTATAACTGAAGATCAAATATGCAAATCTGTAATAGACCTAAAACACTTAAACCTGAAAGGAAACCCAATTATTGATGCTAATGGATGAAGAAGGGGGCGTAAA
>NW_016107475.1:548692-553470 GCF_001604975.1 Cebus imitator | reverse complement strand
GGCACATTGTTTTTATTTTTGTTTTGGATGCCCAGGCTGGATTGCAGTGGTGCAATCATGGCTCACTGCAACCTCTGTCTCCTAGGCTCAAGCAATTCTCCCACCTTTGCCTTCTGAGTATTTGGAACTACAGTTGCCCAGCTAATTTTTGTAGAGATGAGACTTGCTATGTCGCCCAGACTGATCTTGAACTTCTGGGCTCAAGCAATGCTCTTGTCTCAGTCTCCCAAAGTGCTGGGACTACAGGTATGAGCCACCACACCTGGCCTCACACATTGCTATTGTTTCTGGTAGTACAGTATGCTACATGTAATAGAGAATTAATTTTTGTTGACTGACTAACCAACCCTTTCCCGAATAGAGAATAAAATAAATGGGTAAGTAGATGAGCAGGTAGTCTGTTCGCAGAAAATCAGGAGTTGATTGTCTGTGGATTCCCCAAAATTCATCCTTTCTGAAGGTGATGGTTTCTCGCAGTGGAATCACCCTTTCTCGCATAGGAAACGTTCAGCATGTTGGGTGGGTGCTGCAGACATGGCAGAGGTTGTCCAGGCAGCCGCTGCCTCTGACTTGCTGCAGAGTTCTCTCTACTATGCCTGGTGCTGGGAAAGGAAGCAGAGTTGTAGAAGTGGCCAAGGTGAAAGGGAGACATGAATTTGGGATTACTTTCCAAGAAACATTAGAAATACGTTCAGCAAAGAGAACAAGTGGTAGGATTTAAGTATTTTTTTTAAATCTAGATAAGTTTCATCATTTCCATACCCCACTACTAAATGCGGTCCGGTGGCCCCTGTCCCCAGGTGGTCATGAAGCTGGACAGTGAAAGAGCCAGCTAAGGTCCTGAGAGCCCAAAATGAACTATAAGCCTTGTATTCTGTGGAAGAGAAGGACTCTTATGTGCCCAAAGCTAAACAGACAAGCGTGAAAATTGCTCTCCTGAACTCTATTTGCAGGGTGGAGTTATCAGGCAGCTAAACACAGCTACCTGAGTCCTTCAGAGGAATTTTGATATCCCTCAGTGTCTAGCACCTTGTGGCCTGGGCTGAACCCTGCTTAGTCACAGATGTGTATCCCGGAAGCTCAGTTTTTTAGGTGGTTCATTTCAGTGGAGGGAGTCCTCCTTATGCATATTGATACCTAATTCTAACTATTCGCTGAAGAACTATCAGGGCTGCAGTGAGGAGGTGGCTTGCAGGCATCTAAAGGCAGCAGAAGATTGAACTTGCACATCTGAGCACAGATGTATATTGGACATCAAGAGAGGAAATTGTTAAGCAATTTCTCACATCTTTAATTACATGCCAATTTCATTGACATGAGAGTTGGGTGGCACTGCCACCCAACAGAACTTAGTCTTTAATTTGCAGTGTAATAAGGATGGAATTATTCCTGAGAGAGACTAAGTATAATGCCTGAATAATAATTTGGAGAATTGCTTAGAAAAAAAACCATTTTATTTGAGGGAAATAGCCTTGTGAAGGAGTCCTGAGAATTAGAAAACGTGGATTCTGTTGCTAGCTTTATCCTCAATGTCCTGGTCGTTTTCTATAATGGGAACCTTAAATTTATTATTTGGCTTAAAATTAGTATTGTGTTTCTTAAAATTATTCTTTCTCCAAACAAAATGCATTCCTTTTGTTAATGTAGAGAGAGTGTCCATGTGATTTTGGCAGCATCATTTGTGGTCTCTCTGCCTCAAATAGTCTACCTGCAAAATAGGGACAACAGTGCCTGTCCAGAACTTTGCTACAGGGATACGGTGCTATTCAAGAGACCCAGATCAGGAAATGGTGCTGGAGAGGCTGTGTGTTCAAGTATAAGACATTGATTTCCGTGAGTGATGGACTCTGACCTTGTTTTCACGGCTTCTCTTATTCCAGATATCCCACTCAACCCTGTCGCTTTGGAAAACTCCTGTTGCTTTTGCCAGCTTTACGTTCTATTAGCCCATCAACTATAGAAGAAGTGTTTTTCAAAAAAACCATCGGCAATGTGCCAATTACAAGACTGCTTTCAGATATGTACAAATCCAGCGATATCTAAGCTCACAAGGTACCCGCTTTTCAGGATGGGACAGTATCAGATGAACTTCGACCCATGGAGAACAAGCCTCAACTAACAAACCCTTCAGGAAGCATACACTGGAGAATGTGTAGCCTTCAGGAAAAAAATGCCAGTTGACACAAAGCATTCCAGTAGCTATGACCTGCCACCCTGACCAGGGTGGGGCGGCTGGGAAGGAGAGGGGTACAACAGGACCTCCTGCGCTGAAAACTCACTGCTGCCATGCCCTGGGAGGGGGCAAACTGGGGGTTGCCACAGGCCGTGCCATTCTGCCTCTTACCCAGAAGATCGGGCTGAACTCTCAAAAGCTGAAACACAAGTAGTGCTTTCTTTTCCTTTTTAGCATATAAAGTTCGGTAACCAAATATAGCTCTGTGTATAACATCATACTGCGGCCTTCGGAACTATGTTACATTGGAGCATTTATTTTAAAAATAATGGTAGGTTTTAAATCAAAAGTATTATCAAAAGTTTCCCCTCTATTGTAATACATTATTAAGTGGCCTTCAGAACTGAGTTAATAAGTGAAAAGTAGCTTATGCCATGTGATTTTTTTCTCTATCTTCTTTTTTCTTTTCTTTTTCTTTCTTTTGTTTTTTCTTCTTCTTCTTTTTTAATACCATAGGCCAGGCAACCTTGTCAAAGGAATTGGTGGACGAAATGAGATTCTCACCAGCACTTCAGGTTGGATAACATCTCAAAAAGAGAAGAGCTTTACTAAAAGAACAGAAGTCAAGGGAGGATGAATAAAAACAGCAAAACCAAATAAAGTGGAGATGAGTGATTGAGTGAGGTAGATTGCTGTCCCGTTAACATAGTGCTGAAACCAAAGGCAGTGGGGGTCCAAACTTGTGGTGCAGCGAGTCACACCAGACAGGAAATGGATATGGACGTAATTGCAGAAGGAACTACAAGGAGATGAATGCTAAAAGGGTTCTTGATTGATTCATTGCTAACAGCCTGAGACTCTTCAATGCCTTTCCGAAAACTGGTTTCTAGTAAAGCCTTGAATACACACACACACACACACACACACACACACACACACCGTCCTACACTTTAAGCTGCTCCTTTGGTATGACTCTATACTTATGGAAATGTAGAAACAAACATTTTTAAATAGCTGCTGTACTTTTCACATTTTGGTTTATTAGGTACTAGCACTGAGGAAAAAAATTCAGCACTTGGACTATCATAGGATGAGTAAAACTTTCCTTGTACAAAGTGAATTAACTGATTTGTGAAGTTAAAAGGCTGTACTCATTGTATTTACAAAGAATAAAAATATATTGAATTTAAATTAACTCTGCCTAATTTCTGACCCTCCCTCTCTGGCTGGTTCTTACCCACCAGGAACAAGGTAGCGGCAGCAGCTGGTGTTAAGCTTGGAGCACTTCAGCACAGAGCCTACAGAACTGAACTACAAAGGCAATTTCCTTCTTACAGTGAATCCCATTTGGAAAATGATGAATAAAGAAATAAAACATAAGATGCTGTTCTCTACAGCTCTCAAATGTAATTGCATCTGTTAGAAAAATTGCTGTGTGAGGAAGAAAGAGGCCGATTAACGGAGTCTTCATTCCTTCCTCTGTTTCTAACTCTCTTGCCAACATTTCAATCCTGACCAGACACTTGAAATCATTTAATGATCAAAAAGATAAAGTTCATATGTTCAGTGAGATGTGGAAGGAGCAGTAGAAAGGTCATCCAGATGTTCCCAGTAAGTCTTAAGGTACTGGTCCCACAAGCAAAGGCCAGAGATGGAAACCAGAGGGGCCCAAGGCCTCAGGCACTGTGGACCCCTTTTGGGTGGCAGCTCCAGCAAGAGATGCTCATGCCACTGCTCTTGCTAAAATGGCCTTGCAGACTGTATATATGAAATTTCAATCAGCTGGGCACTTCTGGTCTACTGATTCTACAAAGAATGAGAATTGGTCTTACAGAAAAGCACAGTACCAATGATTGTGCAAGAATGTCCCTTGCAACACTGTTCATATTTAACAACTTTAATGTCCATCAACAGAGAATAGATACATTGTGGCGAATACAGACAATGTTGCAGTAGGCAAACTGAATGGCAAGAGCCAATGTATCAACATGGGTAAATCTGAAATACAGTGTGTTTGTGTGTGTTATGGGGAAAGTGAATTGCAAAGGACACATACAGCTTGGTATAATTAATATAAAGTTTTATAACCTACAATACAATACTAGATGATGTTTATGGGTATATAAATGTATAGGAAACATTTAAAACAGGCATGAGTACGATAAACACTAACTGATAGTGGCTACTTCCAAAAAGAGATGGGATTGGTGAAGGGTACTTAGACAAGCCTCAAATGTTTCATTTAATGGTTAATTTCATAAGAAAATAATCTCAAAAAATATGAGATAGTGACAAGATTTAGTAAAGCTGAGTGATGGGTCCGAGGCTGTCCATCTCTATCAGTCGAGTTTTCCTTCAATAATGTCAAATAACAAATATCCCTCAAAGCTTACAGCAACAAACTCTTATAACTTGCTCACAGGACTGCCAGTCTCTTGTGGCTGTGCAGGGCTTTGGTGGGCTCAGCTGGAGCTGGGCTATAGCTTGGGTTTAAACATGCTCCAGGGAGTCCGGGGCAAGTGACTAACATCTGTAATCCCAGCACTTCAGGAGGCTGAGATGGGCAGATCACTTAAGCCCAGGAGTTTGAGACTAGCCTGTGCAA
>NW_016107475.1:527318-548662 GCF_001604975.1 Cebus imitator | reverse complement strand
AAAAAAAAAAAAAAAAAAAATCCAGGTATGGTCATGTGCACCTGTGGTTCTAGCAATTTAGGAGGCTGAGGTGGGAGGATCGCTTGAGCCCAGAAATTGAGGCTGCAGTGAGCTGTGATCGTGCTGCTGCACTCCAGCCTGATGACAGAGTAAGATCCTGTCTCAATAATAAATAAATGAATAAATAAATAAGCTCCAGAGTTTCCTCATTCTGGACTAGCAGCTTTCCTAGGATCGCTTTTTTTCATGGCAATGTGCAGAAGTTTAAGAGCCTGATGCAAACACATTTACGGCTGCTACTCACTTCACATTGCTTACCTTCCTGGGCCACAGCTAGATCCACGGCCAAACTTCCCAACCTGAAGGGGGCAGAGAAGTGCACTCCTCCCATGGAGGTGGAGTGAGGGGAGAAGGCTCCCTGCACTATAATAAAATCTAGTACAATCACGTCTACTTTAGTCTATTATAAATATTCTCAGGAAAGTTCAAAGGGAGTAAGATTCCTGTGACAAGCCACAGAATACTGATTCCCACTGAAAATGCTTTTGTTTGGGGCCTCTCTGCCACTAGTTAAAAAAAAAAAAAAAAAGGGCAAGCCTCGCCTTCAATGTTTGAAAAAGCCCAGAATTTAAAGCTCAGTAGCAGTCTTTTCTGGGATTTTGGGGTTTCTGCTGGATGTACCCTGAAGATGGGCTCCTCTGGGTCCTTGAGGAATACTACCACTTGCATGGACTTAAGGCAGATATTCTCTATGGCTGGTGTTGCAGGGGGAGGTTCAGCAGTGGTCTGTGAATACACAAATTCAAGATATACAATCCAAATGGGCAAATAAGAGATGCACTCAGTCAAGTGGTTATTGTAGTTAAAAAAAAAAAAAATCATCTTCAGTGCTTCTTTTTCTTTTTTTGAAGACAGAGTCTCACCCTTTTCTCCCAGGCTGGAGTGCAGTAGCACAATCTCGGCTCACTGCAACCTCCACCTCCCAGGTTCTGAACAATTCTCCTGCCTCAGTCTCTGGAGTAGCTGGGATTACAGGGGTGCGCCACTGCGCACGGCTAATTTTGTATTATTATTGTTTTTTTTTTGAGACGGGGTCTTGCTATGTTGCCCAGGCTGGAGTGCAGTGGCTATTCATAGGCGTGATCCCACTACTGATCAGCACGGGAGTTTTGACCTGCTCTGTTTCCGACCTGGGCCGGTTCACTCCTCCTTAGGCAACCTGGTGGTCCCCCGTTCCCGGGAGGTCACCATATTGATGCCCAAATTAGTGCGGACACCCGATCAGCATAGCGCACTACAGCCCAGAACTCCTGGGCTCAAGCGATCCTCACACCTCAGCCTCCCGAGTAGCTGGACTACAGGCACGTGCCACCGCGCCCTGCTAATTTTGTATTTTTGGTAGAGATGGGTTTTCACCATGTTGGCCAGGCTGGTCTCAAACTCCTGACCTCAGGTGATCCACTTGCCTCAGCCTCTCAAAGTGCTGGGATTATAGGCGTGAACCACTGCGCCTGGCCTAGTGCTTCTCCTTTGATAAATGTTTTTTTCTAAATCTGGGAGGATCACTTTTCAAAAGCGTTATTTACATACCATGGCAATTAGGTATGATGGCTTACATTTGTGTTTAACTTACTTTTAATTATCCTTTGATACAAGAGAAGAGAGATAACAGGTGTGAGTTCAGGACCTGAATTGAGACTCATAAATTATTTTACATATAGCTCAAGGTTTTCAATCCATGTAGAAGGCCAAGCGCTGAATCCATTGGTCAGAGATTGCTCATGGCTGCCTTCCTTAATCATTTTTATAAAAACTGAAACACTACTTTTCTGCAAGTTTGTTTTTTTGCCTAAGGCTATCTCTCCTGATGAATACATATGGCTCTACCTCATTCAATTTAACATCTATCTAGTACTCCATTTTAAGGATGGACCACTGTTTACCCAACCAATTTCTTGTTCAGGAACTTCAGTTGCTTGCAATGTTTTATTATAATAAATTAAACTGCAAAGAACTCACCTTCCATTACACTTTTGTGGATCTGTGGGAGTGTTTCTGTAGGATAAATTCTTAGAAGCGACATTTCTGGGTCAAAGATTATATGCATTTTTAATTTTGATAGATACAGCCAAATGGCTCTCCAAGAGGGTTGTATCAATTTGCACTCCTGCCAAGAGGGTATGAGAGGGCCCATTTCATTGCTCAGAATTTAAAAGTGCTTAATCAGACACAGGCTTGATGAACACTTCAGAAGCTGTTAGAAAAATACAGAGAATGCATATGTTTCTATTGTGAATGTGCTCCTGCCACAATGCTTATTGGACTCATTAAATAGGTCTCACCCTGTACTGATAGATCGTGGTTCCAACAAATTTTTAGTGCAGGCCACTTCCAAGAACTTCCAAGAGTACCCATTGTACAATGAAGGTTGAGAGAAAGGGAAAATGAAAATGTGAAAATGTAGAACAGGTTGGCTGAGGCTTTTTATTTTATTTAAAAATTTTAATTTTTAATTTTTTTTTTTTTGAGACAGTATCTCTCTCTGTCCCCCAGGCTGGAGTGCAGTGGCACCATCTCAGCTCACTGCAACCTCCACCTCGTGGGCTCAAGTGATCTTCCCACCGTGGCCTCCCAAGTAGCTGGGACTACAGGCATGTGCCACTATGCTTGGCAATTTTTTTGTATTTTTTGTAGAGATGGGGGTCTTGCCATGTTGCCCAGGATGGTCTTGAACTCTGGGACTCAAGTGATCTGCCCATCTCAGCTTCCCAAAGTGCTGTGATTATAGGCATGATAATTTTTTTTTTTTTTTTTTTGAGACCGGGTTTTACTCTTGTTACCCAGGCTGGAGTGCAATGGCGCGATCTCGGCTCACCGCAACCTCCGCCTCCTGGGTTCAGGCAATTCTCCTGCCTCAGCCTCCTGAGTAGCTGGGATTACAGGCACGCACCACCATGCCCAGCTAATTTTTTGTATTTTTAGTAGAGACGGGGTTTCACCGTGTGGACCAGGATGGTCTCGATCTCTTGACCTCATGATCCACCCGCCTCGGCCTCCCAAAGTGCTGGGATTACAGGCTTGAGCCACCGCGCCCGGCTTCTTTTTCTTTCTTTCTTTTTTTTTTTTTGGAGAGAGAGGGTCTAAGCAATGTTGGCTAAGCTGGTCTCAGATCCTGGCCTCAAGTGATCCTCCTACATCAGCCTCCTAAAGTACAGGAATTACAGGTGTGAGTCACTGGACTTGGCTGGCTCATGCTTCTATTACTAAGACACTGCTCTAAGAATCTTGTACTGTGCATTTTACAAAATCTTTTTAAAAGTAATCACTTCTGAAAATTGAAGAACAACTCTCTTTAACTGAATAATTCCAGTAACTTTACCAAAAATAACAAATGATTTCTTTTCAATGTAGTCTGCATTTTTAATAATGTTTTTAGATCTTTGAAACTCATTTTGGGACATTGCTTGAATATTGAATATTGCTGACCTCAATATAGACCCATTAGGGAGCCTCATCAGAGCTTCCACCGCACTGTGAGGCAGGCTCATCAGCAGTGTGGCAGAGGGCAGACTCTCCAATGAAGAAACTAGATGTTGCCACATATCCTGGGCATCTTTGTGATGTGCCAAGATGTTGCAGTGCTCTGCTGGGAAACCAGGGGTGGAGTCAATGTGTTGAGGAGACCAAGGCCATAGGTTGGATTTTCAGGTGAGCCAGGTGGCTTTATTCTGTCCATGGAACTGGTATCTCTAATATCTGACAATCACTATGTCCCAGGAAACTCAGCAACAGTCAGAAGAGACCTAGACTCTTCTACGAAGGCTTAAAAAATAGCTCATAGCTTGTTCCCTGAAAGTCAGAACAGAGCATCTTGTTTGCCACAGCAATGAGCCTAGTAGAAGGAGCATTGGCCAGGGGAAAGAGACTGAAGTTCTAGTTGTGACCAGTGTGATCTCTGGCAAGTCAGCTAACCTGTCTGCACCTCTGGGCTTTCATCTGTGAAAGGGGTACTAGGCTCAGTGATGCCTAATTCTCCTCCTTCTGTTCTAAAATCTCATCATCATTATCTCTAACTGGTATGGTACCAGGAGACCCCAGAAGAAATTCTCCTTTGTGGGAAGAACTAATCAGAGTGCCCAGGTGCCGTGGCTCACACCTGTAATCCCTGCACTTTGGGAGGCCAAGGGGGGAGGATGGCTTGAGGCCAGGAGTTTGGGACCAGCCTGGGCAACATAGTGAGAAAAAGAAAGCAAAGAAACAAGGGAAGGGAAGGGAAAGGGAGAGAAAGAAAAAGAAAGGAAAGAAAACAGGAAACAGGAAGAAAGGAAGGGAGAGAGGAAGGAAGGAAGGGCAGGAGGGAGAGAGAAAGAGAGAAAAAAAAAGAACAAATCAGATTATGCACATTTGCAAATGTGTCCAACCTTGGCCACTTGCTTCCTTTAGACAGATCCTTCTCAGTCTTGGCTGCACATGGAATCACCTGGGGAGTGTTAAAAATGCTCAGCGCCCAAGCTGTACCCCAGATCGATTGCACTAGCATCTCTGGGGCAGGGCCCAGGCATCACTGTTTTTAAAGCTCCCCAAGCAATTCCAGTGTGCAGCTAAGGATAAGCACCGATGCTGGCCTTTGGTCAGGAACCCTGGGAAAGGGGCTCATATTCAGGCTCTAGTCATCTGTGCCCTCATCGGTCATGCCTGGTTGCTCTACCCCTACTCTCTGGTGACCTTTTAAAAAGTTAATTCTTTCCCCTCTTTTTTGCTCTGGCTTGACATTGAACTCACCAAGCTGATTGTGGCGCTTATGATTGAGAACCTCTTCTGACCACTTCCCTTTCCCCAGAAATTAACATGATCATTAAGGCTTATAATTTTACTCACCAGTGCTGTCAATCAAAGGGCTGCAAAAAGGAGTTAAGAGTCCTTTTGTAATTGGCAGCAGCCTGTGATTTGGAGCAGAGCATCCAGGGTCTGTGGGATACTGAAGGCGGGGAGGACCTGGGGTGCAGGGAGGGGCGATGCCCCCCTTGAGCTGACTCCCAAAGCTTCCCCCAGGGGCTAGCAAGCCCCAGTCTTCCTCTTCCCTGAATATCAAAATAAGGAAGCCCGTTCTTGCCAACAGGACTTCAGGCTCACCCCAAGCTCTGCAATAGGAAGGAAGGTCTCACAGCACCCCTGAGATAAGGAAGATTGGGGAATTCTGTATACATTTGGCAAACCAGGTCTGGCTGGGGAGAGGCAGTGGGTCCAGATTATCTGTAGTTCAGAAGTAGGGTTGAGACTTTCAGACCCAAGGAGGTGATCCATCCTTCCCTAGTCCCCTTGTTTAGAGCTACCTTGGAACCTTGTTTAGGGCAACATAAACAACAGCTGAGCCTGATGCGATGCACCGTCTGCCGCTCCCTACAGCCCAGGTAACTCCAGGCTCTTCTGCAGGCAGTGAGCCACAGAATCACAGTGGCCCAGGACGAGGGCTGACTTTCCCTTCTGGGAGGGCTGGGCGGTCTGAAAACATCTCTGACCCATGCACTGCCTTGTGGAATATTTTACAGATACATGGTGAGTGACATGCATGCCAGAGGTGATGGGGTAATTATTTTATTTCTCTCTCTCTTTTTTCTTTTGAGACAGATTCCTGCTCTGTCACGTAGGCTGGAGTGCAGTGGTGTCATCTCACTCACTGCAACCTCCGTCTCCCGGGTTCAAGCGATTCTCCTGCCCCCCTATGTCCACCTAATTTTTGTGTTTTTTAGTAGAGATGGGGTTTCACCATGTTGGCCAGGCTGATCTCAAACTCCTGGCCTCAAGTGATCTACTTGCCTCAGTCTCCCAAAGTGCCAGGATTATAGGCATCAGCCACTGCACACGGACTTTTTTTTTTTTTTTTTTTTTTTTTTTTTTTTTTTTTTTTTTTTTAGGATAACACTATAGGAAAATCTGGAGTGGGACAAATCACCTGTAATTCTACCTCTCTAATACAACTATTTTATTTTTGCCTTTTTTTTCTATTTCTTGCACAGGTACCTATGTATTTTAACATAATTGTAATCAGAGTAGACATGTTTTGCATTCTGATAGCCCTCTTAACATTCGATCACTGACATTGTTAGTAGTGGTTATGAAGTCTAGAATTCCTTTTGGTGTCTGCATAATAATTCTGTTCCTTGGTGTGTGCCATCATTTTACCTGCCACTCACTGTTTTGGCTAATTAGGCTCAACAACGTTTAAGAAAATCAGTTTGCAACATATGAAATAGTATGAATACTATTCATACTATTCACCAGTGGAGATTGTTTAAAATGTAGATTCCCAGTTCCTACCTCCTGAGAGTGAGATTCAGCAAGTGTGAGGTATGGCCCTGGCACCTGTATTTCACAACCCTGATGCCATTGGTCCTCGCTCTGTGCTTCCTGAAACACTGCCCTGAGGTTTGCTGAGTTTCTTCAGGGGCCACCTATGAGGGGCTTGGTTCCAGCTCCATCACAGAAACACTAAGAGAAATTGCTTTCATCTTCCCTCCCAATTAACACCAAGAATGGGCAGAAGATTGGAATTAATACCTCTTCAAAAATTTTGGTGGGGGCTGGACACAGTGGCTCATGCCTGTAACCCAGCACTTTGGAGGCTGAGTCAGGGGGCTCACTTGAAGCCAGGAGTTCAAGACCAGCCTGGGCAACATGGTGAAACCCTGTCTCTACTAAAAATACAAAAATTAATAGCTGGGCGTGGTGGTGCAAGCCTGTAATTCCAGCTACTAGGGAGGCTGAGGCAGGAGAATCACTTGAACCAGAGAGGTGGAGGTTGCAGTGAGCAGACATCACTCCACTGGACTCCAGCCTGGGTAACAGAACAAGACTCTGTCTCAAAAATAAATATAAATATATATATATCTTTGTTTATGTGTGTATATATATATATATATATACACACACGTGTGTGTGTGTGTGTGTGTGTGTGTATCTCACATGTGGGTGGGCCAGGTGTGGTGGCCTATGCCTGTAATCCTACTTGCTCTGGAGGCTGAGGCAGAAGGATGGCTAGACCCCAGGAATTTGAGGCTGCAGTAAGTTATGTTTGTGCCACTGCACTCCAGCCTGGGCAAAAGAGTGAGATCTTGACTCTGGAATTGAAAAGAAAAGAACAAAAACTGTGGGTCACACTGGAGCCTTTTCTCCATGGGGCTGTGACCAGGCCTGCCACCCACCATGTCCTAGCCTGAGATTTGTTTCAGGACCACAGTCATGAGCTTATTCTTTGCTCTGTTACGGGATCCCTGGGGCGCTGATTTTTCTGACTAGAAGCCTCTGTGGCCATGGTGCCTTTGCCTGAGCTCCTGACCTGCATCCAGGAAGAGTGAGGCACACAAGTGAAGGGTGAAGAAGATGTGTTATTTAGTGTTAGAACAGCTCAGAGGAGACCCATAGTGGGTAGCTCCTCTTTGTAGGCCAATCATCCTGTGGAGTGTTCAGCTCTCAGCAGAGAAGAGGCCCTGAAGAGAGTGGCTCCTCTCTGCAGGCAGGTCATTCGGATGTCTCTGCAGGTCTCTGAAGCTCTCAGCAGAGAGTAGCTCATCTCAGCAGAGAAGGTCATCTTGTCTTCCCATTGTCTCTCTGCTCTCTTCTTTTCTGGTCATCCTCTGCCCTGCTCTGGCTGAGCCCAGGGCTTTTATGGACCTCAGAGGGGAGGAAGTAGGTGCCAATTGGTCCATGGGTAGCCATGGGTGCTGGGAAGAGGCATGACCAGTCCCCACTCAGGTCTGTGGGACTGGCAGCCCAGCCTTCAGCCTTCAAACCCTCTCTGGCCTGAAGGTGAGGCCTTGCTGGGGACCTCCCCGCTTCAGCCCAGGACTCTGTCTTCCACTGCCATTCAAGGCCCAGGGGCTCGGCCCCAACCCTACTCTGAGATCAGAGTAGGCACCAGGAGTGGAGAGAGGCCGGGCAATGAAAGCAGACACCCCAAGCCTGCAGGGATATGGTGGGGGCAGGGAGTGTCCTTCCTGGGGCCCCTGAGGGTGCAGGCTGCAGAGATACTGGGGTCCTGCACCTAGGAGGGCCAGGCAATGGGACCAGACACCCACAGGGCCTGCAGGGACTGGGGCAGGGAATGTCCTTCCTGGAGCCTCAAGAGTGCAGGCTGCAGAGACACCGGGGTCCTGTGCCTAGGATGGTGGCTCCAGTCTCACCAGATCCTACCTGCACCCGGCCGTCCTCCAAGGAGGAGCATGAGGAGGCTCGAATCCACAGCTGCAGTTCGGGCGGCTGTACCCCGGCCCAGGAGGTGGTGGTGGGGCGCTCCTGCCTGCTCCATACAGCAGGAGGCCTGGATCTGCGGCTGCGGTTTGGGAGGCTGTTGCAGCTAGGGAGTTCCTGTCCCAGCTCTGAAGGGGTGGAGCTCCCGGTGGAGCTCCCGGTGTGGCTCCCACTGGCTCGGAAGAGTGTCCAGCCCCAGCCACGCTCCCTGCTGCAGCCAGTGTGAAGGCAGCAGCCACAGCCATCGACTTTGCCTTCATTTAAATACACACCATAATAGTTATAAGTGACCAATAAGATAACTGGGATGATACTTTAAACATATATATCGCCTGGTTTCTGAGTGGATAAAAACCGACTTACATTTTCTCATCAGCTTCATATCCCTCATATTGTCTTAATTTTTACTTAATTTTAGTTTTCTTTCTTAATTGCCTTATTTTATCTATTTTATTTCATTTTTTTTTTTTTGAGACAGGGTCTTGCTTCATTGCCCAGGATGGAGTTTGGTGACATGATCTCATCTCACTGCAGCCTACACCCCCTGGACTCCAGCAATCCTCCCACCTCAGCCTCCTGAGTAGCCAGGACTACAGGTGGGTACCACCACGCCCAGCTAATTTTTCGTAGTGACAAGGCCTTCCTGTGTTGCCCAGGCTGGTCTCCAGCTCCTCGGCTCAAGCGATTCACTTGACTCAGCCTCCCAAAGTGCTGGGATTACAGGCATAAGCCACTGAGGCTGGCCTTAATTGCCTTACTAATGCAGATTCATGGCATGAAAGAAAAGGCACAATGGTAAAACATACCAAAAAAATTGAAACTCTGTACTAGATACATCAGCTCTGAAAAAAAATCAACAAATTATTCTCTAGGACTGTAGTCCTTTATTTCAAAAAGGATTCTCAAATGCATACTTTAGGGAATTGGCAACTTTACTAAAATTTCCATTTGCTTTGAATTTTTATGTGGTGCACACATTCACTCTAGGAGGTGCTGCCCGTCTCTGGAGAGAGAATCAAAGAGAGAAGAGGAGGCTTTATGACCTAACCCCCGGGACCCTGGAGGCTGGGCTTCACACCATCAGTGCCTTCCTCCTCCAGAGAGGTGCAGTCGTGGAGGTCAGCAGGCCTGGAAGGTCTGGCCAGTTTGAATTTTTTTGGGTGTTGGGACAGAGTTTCGTTCTTGTCACCCAGGCTGGAGTGCTGTGGCGTGATCTCGGCTCACTGCAACCTCCGCCTGCCAGGTTTAAGCAATTCTCCTGCCTCAGCCTCTTGAGTACCTGGGATTACAGGTGCAGCTAATTTTTTTTTTTTTTTTTTTTTTTTTTTTCAGTAGAGACAGGTTTCACCATGTTGGCCAGGCTGGTCTTCAACTCCTGACCTCAGGTGATTCACTCGCTTTGACCTCCCAAGTGCTGGGATTACAGGCGTGAGCCACCACACCCAGGCTGAATTTGTTTCTGGAATCAACCTAGCTTTCTCGGCTCCTCTTAGAAACTAGGTAGAAAATGTTCCATACACTTGCCCTGCTCCAATGTTTTGTCTATTACAGGTTAATTTGAATGCATGCATTTCTTTTAGTTTTTCTTTATTTTTTTTAGACAGAGTCTCTGTCACCCAGGGCAGTGGGCAATCTCAGCTCACTGCAACCCCTGCCTCCTGGATTCAAGCGATTCTCCTGCCTCAGCCTCCCAAGTATCTGGGACTACAGGCGTGTGATACTACACCCAGCTAATTTTTTGTATTTTTAGTAGAGATGGGGTTGCACCAGCCTGGGGTTGTCCAGGCTGATCTCAAACTCCTGGTCTCGAGTAATCTGCCCATCTTGCTTCCCAAAGTGCTGGGATTACAAGTGTGAGCCACCACTCTGGGTTCACAAATTTCTTTTAAAATGCAAATACCCACTAGTGAGGTAAACCACACCAGATGAGGCCACTTCACTGTTGTCATTCCAGATCCACTGTCCAGCCTTCTCCTTCAGACCAGGGCCTTTTGGTCTCAAGCTTTTGGTGGGGTTTGACTAACGAAGAAAACCAGAAGGAGATTGTTCGGAAAGGGGAGTGAGAAGCTGGCTCTGTTCTTACGGGGCGCTGTGGGTTGCTGTTTCTTGACTTCAGGCCAGGGCCCCTGTCACATGGTCCTCTCCACATAGCTCTCCCTCCCAAAACCCTGCTGTCAAACCAAGGGGTGGTGACAGCTCCCGAGGACCAGTCTCAGGTTGTTCACCATCCTTTGTGGCTTCTCTGCATCTTGCCCTCATCTTTGTAGATGGTGATATTATTATGCTCTCCTCAAGTTACATGACATGAGTGGCCAGCTGTTTTCTACCAGAACCCTGATGGATATGGGTCATATTTTGAAAATGAATCAATAATTTTTTGTTTGTGTGCCCTTCTGAGCATTTCACCCTTGCCCCTGCCTGGTTGAAGTATCTATTTGCCTAAGAGAAATATTAGGATTTATTATAAAACTAATGAAAGAAGAAGAGGAGGGGATGGGAGGAGAAGGAGGAAGATGAGGAGGAGGAGGAGGACTCTGCTTCTGATAATAAAGTTTGATTCAAAACACTTTTAACATTACAAAGCCAGGCTTTGAGTATTCCAAATTCCTGTACTCTCTCCCTCAAAGGCAGGATCTAGAGAACCAGGTTTACAGAATTTTCCTGTAGTGTAGAGAAGGCTGTGTTTTGGCTTGTGACAGTGAAGCCATGAGGCTTGCTGCTTAGTGGTTGAAGGAGAGAAAGTAAATCTCCTTCCTGTCTCGTCCTTGAGTGCGATGGAAGAAGGAGAAACAGAGGGTGTAGCAGTGTGGATCACGGCAATATGCATGCCTCGATTTCCCCTCCTAGGCTGCTGACCTGGTGTGAGGGTGGAACGTGGGGAAGTGAGGATGACTTAGAGGGAAGGAGCTTTCTACCCCTGGCCCTGTCTGAAATCTGGTAGCCCACAGTACTCCCGGAGTGGTTGCATCCACGTGGCCACAGCACGTGGAAGAGAAGTGAGGTCCCAAGTCTTAACTTCTTCTCAGTCCCTGTGATACAGAAGCTGACCCAGAGCTAAGGGCTGAGGAGACAGACCCCTCAGCAGAGGGCAGGGGTGGACCACTGGGTTTATGATGGTCTGGAGAACTTGGCAGAGATTCAGCGATCAGCAGCCAGCAGGAGCTGAAATGGGTCCTGCAATCAGGGACCGCTGCGGGCCCTCATCCAACCTGGAGAGCAGACCACAGTTTCCAACTGCGGTGAGGCTCAGAGGAAGACCTGCTGGTGGGCATGGCCTCGGCGGACAAGGACATCCTTCCTGAGACCAGTGAGGTAGGGTCACTGTGCCTGAGGACCCCCAGATTTTCCTGTGTCCAGGAGCTGTGCCAACCCCCATTATACAGGGAAATCTTAGGAAGAAAAGTAAGGGGAAAGGGCTGCCCTCTGGAAGACTGCACACTACCTAAAGGGCTATATAAATCAATCCCACCAGACAGGATGGAAAGGTCATTTAATCTCTAAGTAGCAGGTGCAAGTTTCTGAAGACCAGGTGAATTGTAGATAAAGAAACAGAATACCCTGAAATGTGAATTGTAGTTGAGAGTTTCAATTGGGCCCCTTTATATTAGCTTCTGAATTATTAGGCAAGTCATTTGAACTGTGAGGTGACATGTTAGAGACATCTCCAAATAAAAATCTGCATAGGAAAAAATGGTGGAATTATGGGTAATTTATCTCTTAATATATATATGAAGAATCCCACGCTGGTCTCAAACTCTTGGCCTCAAGGGATCCTCCCACTTGGGCCTTTCAGTTTTCTTTTCACCTATATTTTCCCAAAAATCGGTCATGTGAATTTTTATTTGCATGCTTTTATTTACAGACATGGTCTCACTCTGTCACCCAGGCTGGATGGAGTGCAGTGGTGCACAGCTCACTGCAGCCTTGACCTCCTGGGCTCAAGCCACCATCCCACCTCAGCCTCTGGAGTAGCTGGGACCACAGGCGCACGCCACCACGCTTGGCTAATTTCCCCTGCTTCTTTCTTAATGTGGAGGTACTGACTCAGTGCTTACATTTGAAGCTGACTTTCTTCTGATTCCCCCTGCCCGAGGGCTTTGTCTCACAGTGCTCTTGCCCATTGCCTCCCTGCAGGCCCTCCCCTGCAGCAGTACGGAGGCTGAGGGCAAAGTGTATGAAGCAAGCTTCTATTTGGTGCTGAAATGTGCTGGAATGTCTATGGGAAGGTTAGAGAGTGGTCAGTGGTGTCGCATTTCTGCACAAGGACAGATCCAGGATAGAGAAACATACTTCCTTTTCTCAATAAATTCTTAGAAATCATAAGAACATCTTCAAGGAACTATTTTAAATATTTTTGGTCTTTTAAGCAAATTATTGATATGTGTGCAACACAGATGAATCTTAAAACATTATGTGGAACCAAAAAAGCCAGTCCAAAACGAAGTGTAGCGATTAGCCCAAGCCTGGGTGACTTCAAAGCCTGTGTTCTTTCAACAACTTTGCAGGGGCCCCCCAGTTCCCTGAACCCTGGGCCCCTCCCCTTTGTTTCCAGACTGGGCCCCAAGTCTGCTGTTAGGGGAGGCCCTTGGACACGTCCCTTCCCATGTCTGAAAAATGAGAGGCTTAGATGAGATTGCCTCTAAGATTTGTTACAGTTCTAATGTCCTAGGACCCTCCAAGTATATTTCTTTAAAAAAATTTACTTGTTTTTGAAGAGTTAATAGTCACATGGTACAAAGTTCAAAGGGATATACATGTCACAAACCAGGAAACTAAAGAGAAACGAGCACTAAGTGGAATATGGTTTCCTGAATTTGATCCTGGAACAGAAAAAGGATATGCTTTAAAAACTAGTGAAAGTGGCCCAGCACTGTGGCTCACACCTGTAATCCCAGCTCGTTGGGAGGCCAAGGTGGGTGGATTACGAGGTCAGGAGTTCAAGACCAGTCTGACCAACCTGGTAAAACCCTGTCTCTACTAAAAATACAATAATTAACTGGGTGTGGTGACCCATGCCTGTAATCCCAGTTACTCAGGAGGCTGAGGCAGGAGAATCACTTGAACCCAGGAGGCAGTGGTTGCAGTAAGTCGAGATTATGTCATTGCACTCCAGGCTAGGTGACAGAGCGAGACTCCGTCTTAAAAAAAAAAGAGAGAAAATAGTAAAAGTAGCCTAGCAATGTGGCTCACACCTGTAATCCCAGCACTTTGGGTGGCAAAGTGAGCGTATCACTTGAGCCTAGGAGTCGGGACCAGTCTTGGCAACACTGTGAGACCCAAACCCCCATCTGTAAAACAATTAAAAAATAACAAAAAAAGAAAAACTAGTGAAAGTCAAAGTTTGGAAAATAGTAACAATGTACCAATGCTAGTTTCTTTTTCTTTCTTCTTTTTTTTTTTTTTAGGTGGAGTCCCACTCTGTTGCCCAGGCCGGAGTGCAATGGCACGATCTCTGCTCACTACAGCCTCCACCTCCTGGGTTCAAGTGATTCTCCTGCCTCAGCCTCCTGTTGGATTACAGGTGCATACCACCACACTTGGCTAACTTTTGTGTTTTTGGTAGAGATGGGGTTTCACTACATTGACCAGGCTGGTCTTGAACTCCTGGTCTCAAATGACCTCCCTCCCCTTGGCCTCCCAAAGTGCTGGGATTACAGGCGTGAGCCACCACACCTGGCCCCAATGCTATGTTCTTGGTTTTGACAAATACGCCATGGTCCTGTAAGATGTCGGTATGAAGGGTATATGACTCTATGCACTATCCTTACCACTTTTCTGTACATCTAAAATTACACCAAAATAGTTCAGGCACGGTGGCTGACACCTGTAATCCCAGCACTTTGGGAGGCCAAGGTGGGCAGATCACCTGAGGTCACGAGTTTGAGACGAGCCTGGTCAACATGGTGAAACCCCGTCTCTACTAAAAATACAACTATTAGCCAGGTGTGGTGGTGGGCACCTGTAATCCCAGCTACTTTGGAGCCTGAGGCATGAGAATCACTTGAACCTGGGAGGTGGAGGTTGCAGTGAGCCAAGGTTGTGCCATTGTACTCCAGCCTGGGTGATAAGAACAAGACTCTGTCTCAAAGAAAAAAAAATGCCAAAATACAAAGTTTTTTTTTGTTTTTATAGTAATGTTTTCCTTTTGCTCCTGTCCTTGAGCCACCCAGTCCCCAAGACAGGCAACCAATGTTCAATGTTATCTGTTTCTTATATAATCTTTCAAATATATTCAATTGATATTCAAAGAAAATTTAGATTCTACAAATATATCTCCAAATAGAAAGTGTGTCTCTGAGATAAATTCCTAGAAGTGGAATTCCCAGGCATATAGTTTTGATAGTTATTTCCAAATTGCCTTCCATAAAAGTTATACCAATTTATCCTCCCACCAGACAACGCGTGTGAGGACCCGTTGTCCCATCAACTCAGACTGTGATCTGAGACTGAACTGGTATTCACGCACTTCAGTTTAAGTGAGACTGTCAACTCTCAAAGTGCTCATGAACAAAACTTCTCTAGAAGGCTGCCACAAAACGGTGGCTCCATTCTCAAGGAGGGAGCAGAGGCAAGCGGGGAGTTGGCTGTGATGGCAAAGGGCAGCAAGGCCATGAAGAAGCGCTGGTCAAATGATTAACATTCCTGTCACCAATTACTACTGTCCCCAAGAGGAGAAGACATTCACAGAAGGGCATTGTCTCTGCTTCACAGCACACAAAGGGTCAAGCCTCACAAATTTGCTCCTAGTGGGGGAAAAAACCCTCACAGGTCAAAGTGTTCAGATTACAGATCCAGGAAAATCCCTTTGCAGAAAGAAGACAGCAAATCCCCAGTGAAGTTGAAAGGACCAAACTTTCTTCACCTCAGAGACACTCCAATGAATAAACCGGTTAAACATGGTTTGGATTTAGTGAACAGGAAAACAACTGGATTAAAGTATAATCTAGCTAGAAAGGAAAGGAAATGTGCCGAGGGAGCTAAGTAATGACAAAGCTGCAGTGCTTACATCTGCCAAGCAGGAACGGCCATTCCAGGTTTGGAACCGAATTCTCTTAGATGTTTTTCTTTAGCTCAACATGAGCCTCTGCTCGTGTTGGCCTCTTTGACAGCACTGGCACCAAGGCAACTGTGCAAGCACGAGGGGTGCAGAGACCAGGAGTATGCAGGCACCAGCTGTCAGGGCGAGTGTTCGGCATGGGCCTTGGCCAGGCTGTGCACAGTCCAGATTGGAGGCAGCATCCATTGCACAGGTGCAGGTTTTAGAATCACAAAGACTTGGGTTTGAATCCCAATTGTACTTTTTTTTTTTTTTTTTAGACTGAGTCTCACTCTGTTGCCTGGGCTGGAGTGCAATGGCACAGTCTCAGCTTACTACAACCGTCGCCTCCCGGGTTCAAGCAATTCTCATGCCTCAGCCTCCCAAGTAGCTGGGATTACAGGCATGTGCCACCATGCCTGGCTAAGTTTTGTATTTTTAGTAGAGCCAGAGTTTCACCATGTTGCCCAGGCTGGTCTCGAACTCCTGACCTCATGTGATCCACCTGCCTTGGCCTCCCAAAATGCTGGGATTACAGGTGTGAGCCACCGCGCCGGGCCCCAGTTGTACTTTTTACTAGCTGTGTGACCTTGGACAAATTAAACTCTGTCCTATTTTTTCTCTTGGTAAAATGAAGATAATACCCATCCAATAGGGTTGTTTTAAGAAATAAATGAAACCTAAATACTCAATGGGTGGTAGGTTCATTGTTTTCCAACCTCTGTCTTTCTGTCTCTCCTGCTCCTGTTTCCCCTCGTACACACACCTGAGCACCAAGCAAATCTGATCTACTCAGGCTAACTCTGGGCACTTCAAAGCTTACTCCGTTGACAGGAGCGTTCAGTTTTTACATCAGGGCTTCTTAAACGTTTTTGTGCCTCAAATATCTGTTTATAAAAGTATACAATAAAACACATAGAATTATAAAAGAATCCGACATTGAAATGTGTTTATGAAAATATGTTTAAAACTTGTGATAAAATATGTGCTTCTTTGTAAAATGTTAAACAAGTTGGGTGTGGTGGCTCAGGCCTGTAATCCCAGCACTTTGGGAAGCGAGGCGGGTGGATTGCTTGAGGCCAGGAGTTTGAGACCAGCCTGGCCAACATGGTGAAACCCTAACTCTACTGAAACAAAACAAAACAAAACAAAATTAGGAATATGTTTCTGCAGTTCCAGCTACTTGGAAGGCTGAGGCAGGAGAATCACTTGAACCCGGGAGGTGGAGGCTACAGTGAGCCGAGTGTGCACCACTGCACTCCAGCCTGGGCAAAGAAGTGAGACTCGTCTCATAAAATAAAGCTGGGTGTGGTGGCTCACACCTGTAATCCCAGCACTAGAGGGGGTCTAGAATGGCGCAGGAGAAGATGGCGCAGTCCTGCCACTTACCTTGTTCTTTGGTGACACAGCTGCTCAGGGTGGGGAGAATTCACCCCATTCTGTCCCTGCCCCTGGTCACCTAGCCATGAGGGTGCCTGAGGCTGAATGGCCTCTGCCCCTCCCCTAGTCCTGCTTCTGACCTGTGGCTCTGGAGCCCCCGCCCCTGCCTGCATCCCCCAGCGCCTCACCCTCCCGGCTGCACTCAGCACCTAGGCCAGGGTGGGGCCGCCGCAGGAAGCCCCGGGTGCACTCAGCGAGAGCCCTTCCTTGCAGTTGCCAAAAGCTGCAGCAGGGGAATGCGACAAGGCACACAGGGCTCTGGCAGCCCCTGGAGACGGGGCACTGCCCCTGGGAAGGGAGAGCCTGGCCGGGGCTGGGGTTGGGCCCGGAGCAGCATCTTCCGGTGCTATACTCCCCTCCCACCCCTCGCAGCTCAAGCCAAGTCTGGCGGCCACAGCCTCCACCTCTCTACACTCACTTTTTATCTGGTGTTTTTACTTCTGTCTGTGTTTGCTTTCTAGCCAATAAAGCCTCCTCATGTGCGAGTTAAAAAAAAAAAAAAAAAAAGAATACCCTTCCCCCACTGGGATAAGGCTCTGGCAGTCTTTTACCCTGGAGAGTAAGCCCTTCTAATAAAGGTTTTGGACATTATTTCATAATAATTATTAATCTATTTTCCATGCCAGAGTCACAGATCTTACTAGATCTTCACTGAGAATGTGGTGGGATTTGTGGAAGTAAAGCCTACAAACTTGCGGAGACCCCTCTTAAGACTGTGATCCCCTGCCAGTTGCGGTGGTTTACACCTGTAATCCCAGCACTTTGGGAGGCCAAGGCGGGTGGATCACGAGGTCAGGAGTTCAAGACCAGCCTGGCCAAGATGGTGAAACTCCATCTCTACTAAAAATACAAAAATTAGCCAGGTGTGGTGGCAGGCACCTGTAATCCCAGCTACTCTGGAGGCTGAGGCAGAGAATTGCTTGAACCTGGGAGGCAGAGGTTGCAGTGAGCTGAAATCGCACCATTGCATTCCAGCCTTGGGGACAGAGTGAGACTCCATCTTGGAAAAGAAAAAAAAGACTGTGATCCCCAGGGATTTCTCACTGTCATGCTCGTCCACACTGTCTCTAGCAATTCATTACCATCTAAGTGTTTCTAACTACCTTATGGCTCCAGTAGCTTTTGCTCCAGATAAGCAGATTTTGGCTGTCTCTAGATAGCCCTGTTTCTCCAGATTTTGGGCTGGTGGTTTGCCCTTCAACCTCAATTCTCTGATGGGTCCAAGAAAAGTCATTGCTTTTCCATTTGTCCAGCTTTTTCTTGTTCTAAGGATAAGGTGCTTAACTTTTGAGACAGAGTCTCACTCTGTCACCCAGGCTGGAGTGCAGTGGTGCAATCATGGCTCACTGCAGCCCCACCCTCCCAGGCTCAGGTGATCCCTCCACCTCAGTCTCCCAAGTAGCTGGGACTACAGGTGAGTGCACCATCCCTGGATAATTTTTTGTATTTTTATAGAGACTGGGTTTTGTCATGTTGCCCAGGCTGGTCTCGAACTCCTGCGCTGAGTAATCTGCCTGCCTCAGCTTCCCAAAGTGCTGGGATTACAGGTGCATACCACCATGCCAGGCTTGGTGCCAACTTTCAAGCTCTTTACCTGTAGAAGTTTAAACCAGAATTCTCTATTTCACTTTGGTCATTTCCTTCCATCCATCATAACTGCTGTGTCTCTTCTTGTCCTCACATTTGCCATGACTACTGTTCCTCTTAGTGAGTCTTTTCATGAGTGGGTTTGAGGAAAGGGCTGGTGTTTGAGCTCTCCTGTTAGCACTATGCACAATCAAGTGCTTGGTGCTGCTAGTTGAGTCCGCTGGGTCACTTTCATTTCTGGCACTCACTCTACAGTAAAGAGCATCTGGGATGAGGTGCTGTCGCCCAGCATCCTCTAAGCTTCCCTTGTGCTTTTAAATTAATTTCTCTGGCCTCCAAGTCAGTCTTATTTTCTTAGCAAGGTTGGAATAAGGCAAATTCACTTCCTGTAAAAAAGTAATTTCTCAAAATCTGTTAAGTCCTTTCTCAAAATCTGTTAGGTCCCTTTTCAATTTCTTTTTTTTGAGATGGAGTCTCACTCTATCGCCTGGCTGGAGTACAGTGGCACGACGTCGGCTCACTGCAACCTCCGCCTCTCAGGTTCAGGTGATTCTCCTGCCTCAGCCTCCCCAGTAGTTGGGACTACAGGCACCTGCCACTACACCTGGCTTTTTATTTTTTTTTTGGCAGAGATGGGGTTTCACCATGTTGGCCAGAATGGTCTTGAACTCCTGACCTCATGATCTGCCCACCTCAGCCTCTCAAAGTGCTGGGATTACAGGTGTGAGCTACTGTGCCTGGGCTTTCTTAATTTCTTGATTTCTTTTTGTAATGACTTAAGTAAACAGGTAGATCAGATGTGACCAAGGAAATCATAGGACCTCCTAGCTAAATGACCAAACCTGACAGTTTCAGAATTACTTACGAAGGTTTAAAAATGAAAATCCTAAACTCGGTCCTAAGAGAGTAATTGTGGTGGGCAGCTATATTTAGGAAAATACAATACTTCTGTTCATGTCCAAAAGAGCTACCTGCACCTGAACTTAAAATCAAAACTAAAAAACATACTAGGGAGACAAAGGCAAAATACTATTAGAAAAACTAACCAAACCAAACCTATTCATTCATAACAAAGGATATAGGAATTGTTTCTTAACATTCACCCTTTCACTCATTCACTAACTGTACTGAAAGTCATAGGCTGGGCTGGGTGTGGAGGCTCAAGCCTATAATCCCAGCACTTTGGGAGGTCAAGGTGGGTGGAGCACTTGAGGTCAGGAGTTCGAGACCAGCCTGACCAACATGGTGAAACCCCGTCTCTACTAACAAAATACAAAATAAGCTGGGCATGGTGGTACATGCCTGTAATCCCAGCTACTTGGGAGGCTGAGGCAGAAGAACTGATTGAACTCGGGAGGCAGAGGTTGCAGTGAGCCAAGATCACACCACTGCACTCCAGCCTGGGCAACACAGCAAGACTCCATCTCAAAAAAAAAAGTCATAGGTCCTGTCCACAAGAAGGAAGTACACCAAGTCATGGCCTTTAGACTCAAACGTCTGTATGGTAACATCCTGTCCTGGTTAACCTTGAAAAGTTTACTCAAGCTTTCAAAACCCAGTCTTCTCAGTTGTAAAAATAACATTTTTACTTCACAGGGAAGTTCTGTGACAAAGATCATAGTGGAATTATTACAAACTTATTCTATCCTAAAACAGTTTTACCTCATTTCCTAAACACTGGCATATAAATAATAGCAGCTGGCACCCATGACTATTCATTTATATGCCAGGCAGTGGGCTAAACTCTCTGTCCATCCATACCTCAAACACATTTTATCTGTAAAGGCCTGGGGGTCACAGCCTTATTCTTTCATTGGACATAATCATTCCACTTGTGTAACCAAAAAAGGCAAAGCAAGCGGAGGCAACAGGACAGACTTTTCATCTAGGGTGGCCTCCTAGCAAAGAGGGCTGAGTGGAAAAACCATGGGATATAATAAAAAGCAGATGCTTCTCCTCCTCTAACACCCTTACCCCCAAGTAATAATCACTACCGGTAGGAAACCAAATACTAGATAAACCTATTCAGGAACTGCCAATGCAAATGAGTATGAGTGGTACCATTTGCTACTACTACCGTTATATCTATGACTACCACTGCCAACCGATAACTATTATTATGCTTTTATATGTTCTGACACTGTTCTATTGTGGGTAACCCCCCATATAGGCACCGAGGAATGAGAGCTAAGCAGAGCCCTGGCAGTTAGGGCTTGAGGAATATCTCACTTTATAGTGTTACTACTCAGCTATTTCCTTTTATATAATCCTTTACATAATCATATATTAGTTATAGAAATAGGGCTTGAAGTCTCCCTTTATATAACCCTCTACATATAATCATATAATAGTTGATAGTATGAGTGCCTAAAGAATATTTCCCTACATATATACCTATAATTATATCTTAGTTCATAATCGGAGGAATGCCTAGAGTGGACACAGTATAGAGCATGAATTAAGGAACAAGCAGCTTATAATCTGAGAAATGCCTAGAACAGATACAGTGCAGAGCATGAATTAAGGGAAAAACAGTTATACCAGGACAAGAATCCATGGCCCAGGCGGCAGCGTTCAGTATCGTAAAGACATCCGCTGTATGGCAGGCTTGGGGCAAGAGCCACTCCTCCTGATAAAGGAGTTGTAGGACCTTGCTCCAGTTCTTGTGGAAGGCTGCCCTCAGATTGGCAATCCACCTTGGTGACTGTGAACTTTATCAGCTCTTGCTACTCTGCTGCTTGAAAAGCATCTCCCCATAGAATCCATTGGAAGCTGCCAGAAGGTGGCGGTAACCTTAACAGCTCTGTCACTGCTATGTGACTTAAAGCATCCTCCCATAAATCTTAGAAGTAGTTTCCCTTAGATAGAAGTATCGCACACTGAACCCTCTTCACTTTGCACCGCCCACCTTCAAGCCTCGGTGACCTAATGGGGGCGGACCCCTTACTGCACACGGCCCTTGCCTTCGTGGGAACAGGCCCCTTGCTGTGTGCCGTCCACCTCCTGGCCTAGGTGACCTAATGGGGGTGGACCC
>NW_016107475.1:501523-525728 GCF_001604975.1 Cebus imitator | reverse complement strand
GCCTCCTGGGTTCAGGCAATTCTCCTGCCTCAGCCTCCTGAGTAGCTGGGATTACTGGCACGCACCACCATGCCCAGCTAATTTTTTGTATTTTTAGTAGAGACGGGGTTTCACCACGTTGACCAGGATGGTCTCGATCTCTTGACCTCGTGATCCACCCGCCTCGGCCTCCCAAAGTGCTGGGATTACAGGCTTGAGCCACTGCGCCCGGCCCTAATTTTTAAACTTTTTATAGAGACATGGTCTCACGATGTTATCCAGGCTGCTCTCAAAACTCCTGGCCTCAAGCAATCCTCCTGCCTTGGCCTCCCAAAGTGCTGGCACTATAGGCACAAGCCACTGTGCCTTGCTGAGAACCACTGCTTTAGAGGAATTATTTGGTTTTGCAGAGCTACCATTATTCTGTTCTGCATACCCAAAACTGACAGCCTTTGACTTTACTAATTCTCTAGTTCACTGAAATAAAATTTACATTTTGTTTAGCTTCGTACCTTACTTTACAGTGTTTAAAACGTCCAGTATTAGGGGACTGTGAAATACTGTTTGAGCAACAGAAGGCCTGAGGGGCAAGTATGACTTCTTCCTGTGACTTCCATCTGCTTTGTAGACATCCTAGTTTGGCCAAGATCTAAGCGTGTTTCCTTTTAAATGAACTGATTCATCTTCAGAGGAGCGCCTCTGCTGTAGGAGGAACAAATTTCTTTATCTTGGGATTTAACTCCAAGTCACAATGGGTCCCCAAACCAGCAGAAGTTGTATAGACTCCAACCAGAAACCACATTCTGGCTGAAAGGTCTGACTACAAGTTAGGCAGCAAGAAGTCACGGTCTCTTATTTTCACAGGTCAAGCTAGAAGATTGTGCCCTTCTTTTAAAGTGGATAAAGTGTGCCTACTACCCCAAACCAAATTAAAGAGAAAGCAGAAAGCTGCTGACTAAGGAGAGTTATTATACCCTTGCTAAGTTTGTTTAAACAAGTCACTCAGTTTAACTAGGAAAAAAATTATTCTGAAAAATAGGAGGAACGGTATTGACTTATCTTTAAAAGTCCTTTTAATAAATGACTTGAGATTATAAAGCATTTTTCAAATACAAAAAGTGCTTCAAAATGATTCAGTAAGCCTTAAGGAATATATTTTTTAGCATATCATTTTTATTGTTGTTGAAAATACCCCATTCAATGCGTGGAGGTATATTTGATATCACCACTGTTTAAAGGGAATGGAGTTACAGGAATGAGAAGTATATAATCAGTAAATAATCCGTCTCAACAAGTGACTTAAGTAGTCACTCAGAGAGAGCAAAGAAAGGCTGGAGGCAACACAATCAGTGCATATCAGAAATGCATTTTAATTTTTATTTGAAAACAACTTAAATTTTTAGACAAATGATTTTAGTATATAAATTTGATTTTGTTTTTATACAGAATATAAAGATTTCCCTCATTAATCTTCCATGTGAAGGGTATTGCAAGCCCAAAGGAAGATACCTTCTGCACACAAATATGTATCTTATGCGTGCAGTATCGGAAACCAATGGTGTAGTGCTCCTACACATAAATTAGGTCAAGTGACACAGACACATTAAAAGGGGGAAAGAGAAATATTCTAGTTAATCAAATGCAAGAAGCAAAGAAGACACAAAAACTGTGCAAATAAGACCAAGCCAGCAACTTTAGTTAGGACACTGCAGATTACATTGGAATAACAGGTTTGTGAGGCTATAGTGTGCACCACATTAAAACAGCAAGAAAGAGCTATTCATATAGAAAGGCTGGAATGAGGGATTTTCACTAAAGCAAATTAACTTCTTGTCAACTGCCAAAACAAAACCGAGCATGAGTGTTAGTATACTGAAGGCATGTTATACCAGTTTCTGAGCAGCATGCTAAAAGTTAGAACTTCTTCACTGGTGCATATCAATCATTAATAGTCACGTTTTTGCCCCTTCTTGCCAAATTTCAGGCATGTCTTATTTTAGATGGAGTATAGCTTTTATCTATTATTTCATCTTGTAAAAACATGTGAAGACAACGTTCATTCTGTGCCAGAGGATGACCAGCCACCCTGAGAATAAAAAATATAAATTTAGTCCAACATTTTATACAAGGGGAGGAGTTCAAAACACACATTTTAAGGTTAAGAAGCATGTATAGGCTGGGTGAGGGGGCTCATGCCTGTAATTCCAGCACTTTGGGAGGCCAAGACAGGTGGATCACCTGCGGTTGGGAGTTTGAGACCAGCCTGACCAACATGGAGAAACCCTGTCTCTATTAAAAATACAAAATTAGCCAGGTGTGGTGGCTCATGCCTGTAATCCCAGCTACTTGGGAGGCTGAGGCAGGAGAGTCACTTGAACCCAAGAGACGGAGCTTGCAGTGAGCCAAGATTGCACCATTGCACTCCAGGCTAGGCAACAAGAGCCAGACTCCATTTCAAAAAAGGTTATTCTGGAGCTCAAAATAGGTTGCTGTGAGCTGAGATCGTGCCACTGCACACCAGCCTGGGCAGCAACAGCAAAACAAGCATGTTATTATTTTTGAGATGGAGTCTCACTCTGTCACCCAGGCTGGAATGCAATGGCCGATCTTGGCCCACAGCAACCTCTGCCTCCCAGGTTCAAGTGATTTGGTGCCTCAGCCCCCCAAGTAGCTGGGACTACAGGCGTATGCCACCATGCCCAGCTAATTTTTATCTTTTTACTGGAGACGGGATTTCACCATGTTGGTCAGGTTGGTCTCAAACCCCTGACCTCAAGTAATCGGCCCACCTCAGCTGCCTAAAGTGTTGAGATTATAGGCAAGACCCACCATGCCCAGCCAAGAAGCATGTACAATTTACTAATAAGTATCATTCTGGGCTGTCCATAAAGCTATGCACTATCAACTAATGGTATATGTTCTTTTGTTTGGTTCACAACTGTAATTTAGAAAACATTTAATCCAAACTTTTCAATGCTTGTGGCACATGTCCCCAGTTAGCTTCTTTATATATTAGCTGGTGTTTTCATAAGAAACTTAAGTGAATTTTAATGTTAAAAGTGAAACATGTCAATGGATCCTAAGAATCTTTTTTTTTTTTTTCTTTTTAAGACAAAGTGTTGCTCTGTCACCTAGGCTAGAGTGCAGTGGTGTGATCTCAGTTCACTGCAACCTCTGAGTCCCAGGTTCAAGTGCTTCTCCTGCCTCAGACTCCTGAGTAGCTGAGACTACAGGCGTGCACCACCAAACCCCACTAATTTTTGTATTTTTAGTAGAGAAAGGGTTTTGCCATGTTGGCCAGGCTGATCTTGGAACTCCCGACTTCAAGTGATCTGCTTGCCTTGGCTTCCCAAAGTGTTGGGATTACAGGCGTGAGACACTGCACCTGGACAGAATCTATTTTAAAGAGGAGAAGATACAGGATTGGTGTTAGAAATACAATGAAGTTCAACAAAAGTCCCAAATAGTTAAAAAAAAAAACAGGCACAAATATCCAGGTATTTTGTTTGTTTCTGCCTGCTTAAAACCAGACTGGGCTACCAGATTCCTATTTCAGAATTAAAAACCATCTAATATAGGCCAGGCAGGGTGGCTCATATTTGTAATCCCAGCACTTTGGGAGACCAAGGCAGACAGATCACTTGAGGCCAGGAGTTCAAGATTAGCCTGGCCAACATGGTGAAACCCTGTCTCTACTAAACACACAAAAATAACCCAGACATGGTGGTGTGCACCTGTAATCCCAACTACTCAGGTGGCTGAGGCACAAGAATCACTTGAACCTGGGAAGCGGAGACTGAGCCACTGCACTCCAGCCTGGGCGACAGAGCAAGACTTTGTCTCAAAAAAAAAAAAAAAAAAATCTAATATAGTACTGCCTTCTCCAAAAGGAAAACAGGTCCATAGACAATAAAGACTGAGTGCTACAGTAGATAACCAAGGGCTTTATGTAACCCTTTCTCTTCTGTTTACCACTCATGGATCTTCAAATCACTAGATAAAATTTAAAGTGTAAGCTCACATTACCATATTCTGTAGGATTTGGTTTACTTCTTCTAGCTTAAGACCAATGCACAATTACAGTGAGGTCTTTCTTGGCATAAATCTTTCTATCACTTTGGCTTTCTATCACTTTACAAAATAGCTGTATTTCAAATGGGAATAAAATGAAAAGCTAAAAATACTGGTTTGAGCTTATCAAGAGTTTCTAAAGTAAAAGAGAAACAATCCTAAGTCTTCTTAACATTTTCAAAAGAATACATTTTACCATGAAAATTAAAAACATGCACCTTTATACAAGACATGCTGATAATATCTCCATCTGCAATCAAACAAGATGATTGCAAATATATTGTAAGTTTTATTGTTCATGCTAGAACATACTGTAAATCAGAATCGTAAGTAAAACTGTGTTTTTTAAATGCTGTAATTTTAAATGTAATTTGCATAAATTCACCAAGAAAAACAAATACAAAACTTAGGTCAACACGAAGATGTTCATTTCAATCACTCAAGTGTGTTAATATTTATCACAAGATAGTCAACTTGTCAGATACTTTTACTTTGTTTAAATGATATGGAAAGTCAGGAAATGGCTAAAAGAAAAGGCAACAGTGCAGTTTAGCTTAACATCTAAACTATAGTAGTCACTTAAAGTAGTCTCAAAACATACTTCATTCCTACACTTTGAGGAATAGGAAGCACTTACTTGTTTATAAACTGCTCCAGCCCTTGTTTTCTTTCCTCAATAAAATTGTCATCAAATATTCCATCATCGCCTCTAAAAGGAAGCTGACGCAAAAACGCTTTCCCAGGGAGCGGGGGAACTACAACCTAAAACATGAAGACAGAAAGTTCTTGATCATGCTGCCTGGGTTGTGAAAATTTATAGAGCACAACATGAAGACAAGGCATGTTCTCACTATAAAAGCCATTACCCGGTCAAACTAGTTGAAATATAAAAGAGCAAAAAATACACTGAAAAAAGACCAAATGTTTTGAAGACAAATGCAGAATAGCCCACCAGACAAAAGCTCCTCAACTCAAAGGCAGGACCCACAGCTTATGTCATTTTTCTCGGCCTTATCAAAGCACAGGTATACAAAGAGAACACTCACAATACTGAAATAAAGATTACCATGCCCCTCAGACACTTGTGATGCCACTTGGAGAAGGCAATGCCTTATTGCAATGCACACTGCAGAGATCAAAATCAACTCTCAATTAAATGAAGAAATGTTAACAATGTTCCCACTGCACCATGGTTAGATAGGAATTCTGGTTTCTTCAACCTCTTACCATCTGCATATAGCCCTTCCTACTTGTGTTTGAGGTGAGGACAAAATATCAATAACTCTAGTTGTCACTCTTTGTTTCCTAAATTGAGAAATAAGTCAACTTTCTCCCAAATGCCCTATCCTGCTGTCTTTTCCCAAAGACTTCTTATTTCTTCCTTCCCACACTATAGGAAGATCCTAAATTGTCCCTTTCAAAGCCTAACCAAGGGTCAACTCCTGCTGATCTCTCCCTTCTGGGAGTTAACTGAAGCTCAAATATTATTCTGGGCCAGGTACAGTGGCTCACAACTGTAATCCCCACACTCTGGGAGGCTGAGGCAGGCGGGAGGGCTGCTTGACGCCAGGAGTTCAACACAAGCCTGGGTACATGTTTACAAAAATAAAAAAACTTATCTGGGTATGGTGGTGTGATCTTGTAGTCCCAGCTACTTAGGAAGCGAATGTGGGAGGATGGCTTGAGTCCAGGAGTTCGGGACTGCAGTGAGCTAAGATCACATCGCTGCACTCCAGCCAATAAAAAAGTTTAAATGAAATGATAACATTTCATATCATTTAAACAAACTAAAAGTATCTGACAGCGAGATCTCGTCTTCAAAAGTAAAATAAATTTTTAAAAATGTTATTCTGGCTGGGCACAGTGGCTCATGTCTGTAGTCCCAACACTTTGGGAGGCCAAGGCAGGCAGATCACCTGAGGTCGGAAGTTTCAGACCAGCCTGACCAACATGGTGAAACCCCATCTCTACTAAAAAATACAAAATTAGGGGGGCCTGGTGACACATGCTTGTAATCCTAGCTACTTGAGAGGCTGAGGCAGGAGAATCTCTTGAACTCAGGAGACGGAGCTTGCAGTGAGCCAAGACTGCACTGCACCATTGCACTCCAGCCTAGGCAACAAGAGCCAGACTCTGTCTCAAAAAAAAAAAAAAAGGTTATTCTGGAGCTCAAAATACTTGTTTTGATTAAACAGCATCTAGCTATGTCAAAGATTAGTTTGGTTTCTCTACCCTGGCACTACTGAGAATCAGATAATTTTTGTATTGGGGCGCTTTCTTGTGCATTTTCTTTCTTGAGATGGTGTCTTGCTCTGTTTCTCAGGCTGGAGTGCCATGATATGATCATGGCTCACTGCAGTCACAACTTCCCTAGACTCAGGTGATCCTCCTTCATCAGCCTCCTGAATAGCTGGGACACTACAGGCTCATGGTGTGCTACCACACCTGGCACTTTGGGAGGCCAAGGCAGGAGGATTACTTGAGTCCAGGAGTTCAAGACCAGCCTGGGCAACATAGTAAAACCCCATCCTTATTAAAAAAATTTTTTTAATTAGCTGGACACAGTGGCTCATGCCTGTAATTCCAGCTACTTGGGAGGCTGAGGCAGGAGAATCACTTGAGACCAGGAGTTGGAGGATGTTATAGTATGCTATGACATGCCACTGTATTCCAGCCTGGGCAACAGAGCAAGACTCTGTCAATCAATTAATCAATCAGTCAATTTCCTAACCATCTGTCATTTGTATATAGTGAGTTATAAATCTTTATTCCCTAATAGACAAAGATTTCAATTCCATTTGCTGAATTCCCTTCCCACTTAATGACAATGTTATTTTTGTTATGAACTAAAATCCCTATAAATACATGGGTCAACGTCTAAACTCTATTACATTCCATTAATCTATTTGCCCAACCTAAAGCAATATATACGGCATAACAGTGTTTTCTTCAGAGATGAACCACGTAAGATAATAATGGTGGTGCCATAAGATTATAATGGAGGTGAAAAATTCCTATTGCTTAGAAATGTCTTGACCTAGGATATCACTGTTTATTACTGTAGCCTTTATAAACATTACATTGAAATTTATAATTTATAAATTTATAAAATATTTTTCTTCAATAATAAATTAACCTTAGCTTTTTCAACTTTTTACTTTTTTAACTTTTTGACTCTTGTAATAACACTTAGCTTAAAACACAAACATATTGAACAGCTGCACAAAAATATGTTCTTTATATTCTTACTCTTTAAGTTTTTCTCTTAAAGAGAAAATCTCTCATTCCACTAATTTAGATTATTGGAATGTAACACAGTTTAATTTTTCTTAACTTTTTTTGTTAAAAATTAAGTCACAAATTCACATAATAGCCTAGGCCTACATAAATTTTCTTACATTCCAGTGTAACCTCAAAGTACTGAGTGTTATTTATGTTTTCATTCACATTCACTCACCATGTGCTCACTGACTCACCCAGAAGAACTTCTAATCCTGCAAGCTCCATTTATGGTAAGTGCCCTATACATTTGTACCATTTAAAAAATCTTCCACGCTGTATTTTTTACTGTATCTTTTCTATGTTTAGGTGCACAAATGTTTCCCACTGTGTTAAACTGCCTATAGCATTGAGTACAGTAACATGCTGGATAGGCTTGTAGTCTAGGAGCAACAGGCATACCATATAGCCTAGGTGTGTAGTGGACTATACCACCTGGGTTTGTGTGAGTGCACCCTGTGATGTTTGCACAAACAATGAAATCGCCTAAGGATGCATTTCTTAGAATGTATTCTCATCAGTAAGTGCCATATGACTATACCACATTGTTTGAATTACTATAGCCTTAAGATATGCTTTGATGTCTGGCATGAAAAATACCTGCTGCCCACTATATACTTTTTTTGGTCATTCTTGAGTGACCTAAATTTTTAAAATTCTGATTCTAAAGCTCATATATAAATCTGCAAGTTTATAGACAGCTCTACTGAAATTTCTACTAGAAACTTATGAATTTATAAATAAGTTAGAAAATACTCTGTATTTCATGCATGTTTCTGCTAATATGTCACCTATGAGTGAGGCCTTCCCCTTGTGCTCTATATGAGAGTGGCTCCTCTGGCACTTCCTACTCCCCTTAATTTTTTTTTTTTAGAGCTTCCCGTCTGACATCTATATATTTTACTATATTTTTCCTGCCTTCTCTTCAGCCCCCACTCCAATTTACCTAACAGGATATAAGCACTATAAAAGAGGGGACCTTAATTTGTTCACAGCTATACCTGTAACGCTTAGAACACAAAGAATGAGCTCTCTAAAATGTCTGTAAAATAAATAAATCTTTAAAAGCAAAAATATTCCAGACAAGGAATACAGTATTACCCTTTTCTTTTTTGAGACAGGGTCTGGTTCTGGTGCCCATGCCGGAGTCCGGTGTCGACACTGTAGCTCAATGCCTCCTAAGCTCAAGTGATCTTCTTGCCTCAGCCTCCTGAGTGCTGAGGCTATAGGTGCGTGTCACCATGCCTGGCTAATTTTTGTATTTTTGGTAGTGATGGGGTTTCGCATGTTGCCCAGGGTGGTCTCGAAATCCTGGGCTCAAGTGATCCACCCGTGCTGGCCTCCCAAAGTGCTGAGATTATAGATGTAAGCCACTGCACCCGGCCCCTCTTTATTTAGGTCTTCTTTTGTCTTTCAGTAAAGTTTTAGAGCTTTCTTAAAATGAATTTTGTATTTCTAGTTTTATTCATATTTAAAAATTTTGGAAGAGATGGGGCCTCACTATGTTGCCCAAGCTGGTCTTGAACTCCTGGGCTCAAGAGGTCCTCCTGCCTCAGCCTACCAAAGTACTGGGATTACAGGCATGAGCCACCATGCCTAGCCTCCATTACAGTTTTGTTGGAATGCTATGATTTGCATATGTTGTGCTCATATCCAGCCACTTTTATCTTAAGCTAGAAATAGAAGGAAAACGTTCAATTTAAACTTGAGAGATGAGTCCAAACTAGCCTTCATCTAGTTTAGGACTCCCCTACCATACCCACTTCTTTCTACCTACTTTCTAGTCACAAAATAACTTTTCATCATTCTGAGCACTCCATGCCTTTCCATGACTCCTTGCCTCAGATGTCATTCTGAGGGTAGGGCTGAAATGAGAGACATCAGAGTGAGACCTTGCTTTAATTTATTTTGAAGCCAAAGCTACCAAATTCTCTTCCAAGAGAAGATGAGGCATGTAACAACGTTTTTAAATTGCAGTCAGCAACCAACTAGTGGATCAATAAATGCTAATCTTATGAAGAATATCACATATCAAACAGTGAGGTCATTACTGTTTTATGAAACTTACGTTACATGAACATATGTGTGATAAAAAAAACAACGTGTCAGTAAAACAAAATTGGGAATACACTGACATTTATAAAATGTATTGAGGAAGAGAAACTTGGCAAAGTGTCTGGAGACGGGAAGATGAAATAGAACGATGAGGGAAAGGAAGGAAGTAATAGAAGAAGGTTCTAAGAAGTGTTATTCAAGTATGAGTCAGCAAAGACCTTGACTGGGCCAAAGTAGACAAGAGAAAGAGTTGCAAGGAAAAAATTAGAGTCTTCCTCTATAAAATGACATCAAACTATTTTTAAAAAATCATATTTGCTTGTACCCATTTTATTCAAGATCACTTTCCTGAGAAGTATTAAGCATTAAAACTTGGAAGGTTTTGCTTTCAAGTTGAATTACAAATCATTCTTACCTTGCTCTCTCTTTCTAATTCACTTCGCAGCCATTCAAAGTCACTGTATCTTCTTCTAACAGTAGATTCTTTCAGCTTGAAAATAGGAAGATTTGTCTGAAACAAAAAAAGTTACTCCTAAATTGAGCACATTAAGGAAACTCCAAAATAATGGGGGAATGGGGGATCTAGGCTCGCAACTTGATGACATGGCAAGGTTGATTCCCTTAACAAAAGAAATCGTAACTTTTTTTTGAGACAGGGTTTCGCTCTGTCACCCAGGCTAGAGAGCAATAGCATGATCTCAGCTCACTGCAACCTCCTCCTCCTGGGTTTAAGTGATCCTTCTCCCTCAGCCTCTAGAGCAGCTGGGAATATAGGCACCCGCCATCATGCCCAGCTAATTTTTATCTTTTTGTAGAGACGGGATTTCACCACGTTGGCCAGGTTGGTCTTGAATTCCTGACTACCTGCCTTGGCCTCCCAAAGTGCTGGGATTACAGGTGTGAGCCACTGTGCCCAACTGAAATCAAGACATTTTAAAGATGGCCTTTTATCCATAACAACATAAAACTTCGCTAGTTCTTTTTTTTTGAGGCATAGTCTTGCTCTGTCACCCAGGCTGGAATGCAGTGGTGCGATCTCAGCTCACTGCAACCTCCGCCTCCTGGGTTCAAGTGATTCTCCTACCTCAGCCTCCTGAGTAGGTGGGATTACAGGTACCCGCCACCACGCCTGGCTAATTTTTTTTGTATTTTTAGTAGAGGCGGGGTTTCACCAAGTTGCCCAGGCTGGTCTCAAACTCCTGACCTCAAGTGATCCACCAGCCTTGGCCTCCCAAAGTGCTAGGCTTACAGGCTTGAGCCACTGCCTGGCCCACTAGCTCTTTAATAGTGTGTTATTTACACAAGAATACAACTTTTAAAACGTACCTTTGCCTGCAGGCTTTTGGAGGTCATTCTGCCTGAGGTTATTTGCATAAATGTAGGTCATTTTAAAATTATTTCAGTGAGTTTTAAAAATGTCAACTAAGCAGGGGTGAAAAAAGGCTAGCTCTTGACTATCCTCCAGCTTACCTAGTACCTCAGCAATAGTCCTCATAGTGGAAAGATACCTTACACCTTTTAATTTCTAAAATTTTATTTTCTTGGTGCTCATTTATTATAGCAAAATCCCAACTTATGTCTCAATGCCTATCACTGCCTTTTGATGTAGAAATTCTTTTTCTTCCCCCAGAGCACAGTGTCATTACATTGCCCAGGCTGGATTTTAAACTCCAAGGCTCCAGCAATCCTTTCACCTTAGCCTGCCGAGTAGCTGGGACTGCAGGGTCACGACACTGTGCTGACTCACTCACCTACTTTTAAATGAAAACAAAACCTTTTGTTATGAGGAGTAGATTAGATCTTGCATAATAAAAGGCACACATAAAACATTATTCTTAATAACCTTCTAAAACATGACAAAAAGAGCAGGCAAAGTGCTGCATGCAATGTCTGTGCCCTTACTGCTAGTAAGAAGTTAACTCATACTAGACAGATCAGGCTCATCAACCCAGAACTTTAAAGGCAGAGGGCAAGTTTAAGAAATGAAAACATAAATAACACTCAGTACTTTGAGGTTACACTGGAATGTAAGAAAATTTCTGGAGACTTTGTTCTTTACAAGATTGCAAAGACTACTTGTTGCCACTTCAGTCAGCTTCTAAATTAAAAAAAGAAGAAAGATTTCTTTTTTTTTTTTTTTTTGGGGACGGAGTTTCGCTCTTGTTACCCAGGCTGGAGTGCAATGGCGCGATCTCGGCTCACCGCAACCTCCGCCTCCTGGGTTCAGGCAATTCTCCTGCCTCAGCCTCCTGAGTCGCTGGGATTACAGGCACGCGTCACCATGCCCAGCTAATTTTTTGTATTTTTAGTAGAGACGGGGTTTCACCATGTTGACCAGGATGGTCTCGATCTCTTGACCTCGTGATCCACCCGCCTCGGCCTCCCAAAGTGCTGGGATTACAGGCTTGAGCCACCGCGCCCGGCCGAAAGATTTCTATTATCTTTTACTGGATCCCCTTTAAAGAAAAAATATGCTACGCTGGGCACAGTGGCTCCTGCCTGTAATCTCAGCACTTTGGGAAGCCAAGGCAAGCGGATCATGAGTTCAGGAATTCGAGACCAGCCTGGTCAATATGGTGAAACCCTGTCTCTACTAAAAATACAAAAATTAGCCAGGTGTGGTGGTGGGCACCTGTAATCCCAGCTACTCGGGAGGCTGAGGCAGGAGAATTCCTTGAACCTGGGAGGTGGAAGTTGCACTGAGCCAAAGGTTGTGCCATTGTACTCCAACCTGGGCAACAGAGTGCAACTCTGACTCAAAAAAACAAAAAACAAAACAAAAAACAAAAAAACAAAAGAAAAAGAAAAAATATGTTACCAAATCCAAAAAATAAAAAAGCGGTTTATGACTAAAGACTATTAGGAGTGGTATGACTAAATAAATAAACTATTAGGAGTGGTATGACTAAACACTAATACTGATATGAGATCAGTATTTTATCATTAAGAATAGATTTTAGGCCAGGCATGGTGGCTCATGCCTGTAATCCTAGTGCTTTGGGAAGCTGAAGTGGGAGGATTGCTTGAGGCCAAGAGTTACCAGCCTGGTAAACATAAGAAAGATTCCACCTCTATAAAACATAAATTTATTGGGCATGGTGGCTTGTGCTTGTAGTCCTAACTACTTGGGAGGCTGGAGTGGCAGGATCTTTCAATCCCAGTCAGGAGTTCAGGAACTGCAGTGAACCATGATTGTACCATTCACTCCGGCATGGGCAACAAGCAAGACACTCTCTCCAAAAAAAAGAAAGATTTTATTTTATTTGAGACAGGGTCTCACTCTGTAACTAAGGCTGGAGAGCAGTGGCATGATCATGGCTGGCTCAAGGGACTCCTCCCACCTCAATTCCCTGTGTAGCTCAGACTACAGGCACATGCCATCACACCCGGCTAATTTTTGTACTTTTGGTAGAGAGAGGGTTTCACCATATTGCTCAGGCTGGTCTTGAACTCCTGAGTACAAGCAATCCATCCGTATTAGACTCCCAAAGTGCTGGGATTATGGGCATGAGCCACTGTGCTCAGCCAGAAAGATTTTAAAATGTGCATAATATTGAAGTTTGTAGGAGACAGAAATGACCTACAAAATAACTAATGCCATACCCTACCAAAAATACTACTCAACACTATATACTCTTAGATTACATTCTATCTGTAATTCAGACTTTAATTAGCACAGAATTTGCATAGAACTGCAAAATGTTTTACAACTGGAAGAAAAAAGTTAAGTGCCACCTGAAGGAAAGACTGGCATCCTACTGTGTATACAGGGGCATCATCTTGTAATATTCACTCCTAAGAAAATTCTACTTATTTGTTAAGCTCAATGCCGCTGGTAAATAGCTGTCATTCAGCACAAGAAAAGCTTTTTATTTGGGACCTTAAATCAATTTTGTAGTGGTCTCAATTTTTTCCTAAGTGTATTAACTTCTCTATGTTGTATACCTTACAGCTTAGAATTTTCAACAGATGCTATTGGGCATAACAGTGTATAGGTTTCAAGCATGAAACCAAATCTCACAAGAGATTTAAAAGCACTTGAATTTTCTTTCCCAGGTAACCACAACATTTGTTCATTGTATTAATGACTAAAGAAAAAATTGCACCTAACAAGACTCTTATTATACTAAAAGTCAAGCTTGTATTTAAAGATGCTGGCTTGTTGTACAGAGGGTATTCTCATTCCCCACAGGGAATAAAATTAGGTCCCCTGGAGAGCAGAATGATAATTCCCAGAAAGAAAGCACTGGATTATTTCTCTCTGATTTCACCTATTGGCTTTTTAACCAAATTCACCCTTCCGCATTAAAATATTAAGTCTTTGTAAGTGTCTAAAGATAGAAAGGCCTTTACAGAGTTGAGTGTTTTCTGCAGGTGAGATTTTACATTCTGAATTCCCTCCTCTCAAATTACTTTACAAAGGGGATTAACTGCTCTCTTTATTCAATATGTTAAGATCAAGCTTGTGAAAAGAGTCCCCTAAGAATTTTCATACTTCTGGGTACGGAAGTCTATAAAGTTAATCTCTGAAACAACATATCAAGCTTACAGGTACAATGTTGAGAGAAGAGTGCCAATTCAGCTCATTTTACCTTCCATTTTCCCTTTTGAACTTTTGACACAATCATGATTATATCTGATTCACTCTAATAGAAAGGGGGGGTAAGGGGAGAAAAGTCCTTTTCCTTCTATGATTAACAAATAGTTTGATAGATTATATACTTAAACAGGATCATGATTACTTAAGAAAGTTATTTTAGTTTTCCTTAACTGGTTATTTCTCTTTTTGTATGAGGACTGCTTTAAAGTTACATATTAAGAAATTTGAACATCGCTTGCCCATTACATTTGCAGTGGTTAACTTAGCCTGTTAAACATCTTCCTGAGCATTACAAGGACTCTTTTTTTTTTTTTTTTTTTTTGGAGTTTCGCTTTTGTTACCCAGGCTGGAGTGCAATGGCGCGATCGGCTCACCGCAACCTCTGCCTCCTGGGTTCAGGCAATTCTCCTGCCTCAGACTCCTGAGTAGCTGGGATTACAGGCACGCGCCACCATGCCCAGCTAATTTTTTGTAATTTTAGTAGAGGCGAGGTTTCACCATGTTGACCAGGATGGTCTCGATCTCTTGACCTCGTGATCCACCCGCCTCGGCCTCCCAAAGTGCTGGGATTACAGGCGTGAGCCACCGTGCCCGGCCTACAAGGACTTTTAATTCAATGTAACTGATCAAAATAAGTAGGTGAAAAATGCGGGTTTTCTTGTTGTTGTTTGTTTAAGGTACTGAACTATCACTGCCGAAACTCCTGTGATTGGTCACTTTCAACTTATTTAACTTTTATAAAATGACTGAAGGGAGAAGAGGTTTTCTTCCTACAGCTTCAGGAGAACTAAACTATTATTTACTGATCATCTATATAAGTGCACCATGCTAGATAAGGAAGAATCATTATTTATAATGATGAATATAATGCAGACCTGGCCCTTACGAAACACATACCAACCAAGGAGGTTAGAAAACAAGCATATAAAAAGTTGAATTTCCATGGTTAAAAATACCACAAACTGGCTGGGCATGGTGCTTCAAGCCTGTAATCCCTGTACTTTGGAAGGCTGAGGTAGGAGGATCACTCGAGGCCAGGAGTTCGAGACTTGCCTGGGCAACATAGTGAGACCCCCTTCTCTGCAAAAAAATTAAAAATTAGCTGGGGAGGCTGGCCATGGTGGCTTATGCCTGTAATCCCAGCACTTTGGGAGGCAGAGGTGGGCGGATCACCTGAGGTCAGGAGTTATAGTTTACAAAATATAACTCAACCACAGACCAATCAGAAAAGCTATCTAGAATGTAGGACATATAAAAAGTCTCAGGCCAGGCGTGGTGGCTCACACCTATAATCCCAGCACTTTGGGAGGCTGAGGCAGGTGGATCACTTGAAGTCAGGAGTTCAAGACCAGCCTGGCCAACAGAGTGAAACTCTATCTCTACTAAAAATACAAAAATTAGCCAAACGAGGTGGCATGAGCCGGTAATCTCTGCTACTTGGGAGGCTGAGGCAGGAGAATCACTTGAACTCAGGAGGTGGAGGTTGCAGTGAGCCGAGATGATGCCACTGCACTCAGTCTGGGCGACAGAGTGAGAGTCCACTTCAAAAAAAAAAAAAAAGCTTCAGAACAGTGTATCATATAGTATGATACCATCTGTATAATACGAAAAGCATGAAGCCTGCCACCATGCCCGGCTAATTTTCTGTATTTTTAGTAGAGATGGGGTTTCACCATGTTGACCAGGCTGGTCTTGAACGCCTGACCTGGTGATCCGCCCGCCTTGGCCTCCCAAAGTGCTGGAATTACAGGCGTGAGCCACTGTGCCTGGCCCCCTTTCCTTTCCTTTCCCTTCCCTTCCTTCCCTTTCCCTTTCCCTTTCCCTTTCCCTTTCCCTTTCTTTCCTTTCCTTTCCTCCCTCTCCCTCCCTTTCTTCCTTTAGAGACAGGGTCTCCCTAAGTTGCTCAGGCTGGTCTTGAACTCCTGGGCTCAAGGGATCCTTCCACCACGGTCTCCCAAAGTGCTGGGAGTTTAGGTGTGAGCTGCTGTGTATGGCCAGCCAGGATTCTTTTTTGTTTTTTTGTTTGTTTTTGAGACAGAGTTTCACTCGGGTTGCTCAGGCTGGAGTGCAATGGCATGAGTGCAAAGGCCTCAGCCAGGACTCTCTTAACACGGAGTTCACCATACTATAAGACAATTGAAAATGGTGAAAACAGTGTGAGCTAAATGCAGAGGAGTACACGGTATATTTAGTATATAATTCCTGAATATTCTAAAGCATAGGAATGACGGGAAATAAAACTGAAAAGTTTAAACTGCATCTGAATGTGGGGCTAAAGTATTTACTTGTGACCAAATAAATATGCTTGAATAGGAAAATGATAGCTATGCACAGAAAAAAATAGAACAGAGAAGTTATCACAGAAGTAGAAGCCACAAATGAGCTACATGTAGGCTTAAGGGGTAGAATTAAGAACAGATGGCTCTAGTTGATTCTTAGGTTTATCTGCTTTGAAGTGTATGGAAAAGAGACAGACTACTGTGGCAGATTACAGCAAAAATCAATTAAAGGTTTTATCTTGGATGTCACTTTAAATGCCCTAGATTTATCCAGAAAGAATGCTGACTTCTGAAATTAAGTGAAAATCAGACTTAAATATTGTTAACTTACTTTAAGATGACAAAAACTTTTGAAATTTGAATGGCAAAATTTAGTATTCTCTCACCCTAATATTCATATTTTCCCCCTAATTTTAAGAGAAGTTGATTAGTATCAGGCTGAGTATAAAGTAAAGTGGAAGCGACAATTTTCTTCCTAGTTACCGTTCATTTTATTTCTTAACAGGTAAAAGTGTCAAACACAACCATCTGTATGAAATAACAATTGTAGGAAATAAAGGAATATGTTATTTGTGGGAAATAACAATAGATCAGCCAATTTGGGCACAGTGATCACAGGTAAGATAGGAGACAAGCAAAAGCAAAGTACGGCATGGGGCGAGAACCAGAAAGTACAGCCTTCATCTATCTGTATAGGCATATATTAGTAAATGCTGAAGAAGGTGACTTTGAGTAACCTTGGACTACCTTAGACTTCAATTTTGTTCATGGAGTTCGAAAGTTCTGCAGATCACATTTCATTATATATCTGAAGCAAACACAGAGGCTCAAATAAGCTGGATAACTCCCAAGGGTTCTATTAAAGAAACTCAGTATTAATAGTCACTTAAAGCTATGTCAGGGCCCAAACTGACATTTAAAGAGAAGAGAATTATAATTATCTGCATCTCAAAACAGTTAAGTTGGTTGCCTGGTATCCACTGAGTCCATAAAACTCTCTTATTCCACACTCAAAATATGCCTTTGTTATTAATTATTCGCCAAATGCTAGTTAACTTGTTACCACTACTTAGTAACATTTATTTGGAAAACTATAAAATAGATCACCTATATTATCAAAAAAGACAAAAAAAAAAAAGGGGGTCTCCCAGAGTTGCCAAAGGTGGAGTATAGTGGCAAGATCCTAGTGAACTACAGGCAGAACTCGAGCTGAAGGGATCCTCCCACCTCTGGTTGTTTCTTTAGCCTTTAATCTAGAATAGTCACTCCCTGCCTTTTTGTCATTCAAGACACTGACAACAGAGTTCAGGCCAGCTATCTGAGCTACATTCTACATTTGGGTTTGTCTGTTTCCTCATGACCAGTTTTGTTATGCATTGTTGGCATTAATGATGTTCCTAAATGGCAAGAATGTTGGCGGTCAGAAGGCACATAATGTCAGTCTGTCCCATTACTGGATCACTGGGTAAGGAGAGGTCAGATTCCTCCAATAGTTATATTTTCCCCACCTCTGAATACCTTTTTCTTGAACCAGCCCTTCATAATACAATCTAATGCCATTTAGAATTTGCCTGGCTAATTGAAACTTTCAAAACTATCAGAGCACAGAATAAATTCTTCTTCTAGGAGAATTCGCATTTTTAGGTGAAGTTATTCATCTAACTTTAAACATTAGGAGAGAGATTGCTTTGCTGAAGGAAAGCCCCACTCCCTGCAAAATACAGTGTGAATATACAGATGTGTAAGTACAGCATGTTCTCAATTTGTTTATTTAATACATAGAATTTTAAAAGGGTTTATAATCTACTTGGGTATTTGTAATCTTCCTGGAGAAATCTGGGATAATGCTGAAGCTGCTGGGTATCTTGCTTTTCATTTGCAAAATGACAATATATTTTGCTTAGCTCATGAAAAAGTGATGAAATAATTACAAGATCCTGGGACATTCAAAGAACTAGAAAAGAACAACAATAAAAACCCGAAGAGAATTATTCAATGTTATTTCGTTGCTGTCTATTTGTTATAATATACCAGGAACTAAACTGCAAAGTGATAAAATGTTAAAAGAGATATGTGTATGCCGGATACTCTTAAACTACTATTTTTATAAAAGATAAACCAGCCATTTTCCACAAAAAGTATTACTAATCACACAGGGTAAGATCATCAGGAATCTAAATGGACATTATATACTGAGAAAAAGATTTCTGAAACCATAATATAGAGGTCTAAAACAAGTGCTCCCTTCAAGTCTAAGCACAGAAACTACCACATTATTGGTCTCCAAAAAGGTAGGTCTTATACACTTACACAGGCTGACCTATTAAAGTCAGCAGCTCACAGACACCCTATATGTTACCTGATCATCACTGATAGCCAAGCAGAAAACCAAGCCCCAAAATGTGATCACCTGAATATAGCTTAACAATAGATATTAGAAAAATGTTTACTAGGTGTTTCTAGTATTTCTTCAGATAGTGTCACGTGTACATTTGAAAAGAGACTGGCAACAACATCAAAAGTATACTCAATAGGCCATACTCTATTCAACCAATCCTAAGAGATGTAAATGGATGCCTCACTACAGTTCTCATTAAACAGCTGCATTTCTCCAAATATCTACATCTAGAGATAAAAGATAAACTGAGAAGTGCTTAAGCTATTACTTCGCCCTTCAGTACTTCTGATACCTGTTTTACCCAATCTGGAACAGCATGAATAACTAGAGATATGGTTTATAACCTAGATGAACTCTTAATAAGGCTGAGAAGAAGTCATTTAAATGGAGAATAAGCTTTTAGTCCACAGAACCTTTGAAATGTAGATTGTCACTAAGCCAAAGTATTTAGTTTCTTTCTTTATTTCTTTCTTTAAAAAATAAGGACATGGCCTTCCAGTGATACAATTCCTCGTTATTTTAAAAGAGGTATCCTTTATGGTATAATTTCCAAAGCAGTAGAGAAGAAATGATCTAGACTACCTTAAATGCATAAACCAAGGCATTCCAGATACTTTTCCTACATTGTCAGTATTCTTCATTTGTGAATTAGCAACAAGACTCATTTGTGAGCTCACAAAAGGTTTGCAATGAGAAATCTTTAGTGAAATTGTACAGTAATAATTCTATTGTAAAGGAAAATTCATTCATAATAATTCATGAACATTTACCTAATTCTACAGGCTCATGCTGAAAGAAAATTGTCTACTAATAGTTTAAAACCTTTTTTTGGACAATCTTTAAAATGCAAAACTATTTTCTATATCTTCTCAACTTGTCCAATCCTAAGAATCACACTCCCAAGTGACACCAACTAGAGAATCTCATTCAACTGATCTAGAGTGGAAACTAACCAACAGTATTTTCAAATGAGTCTCAAGTGCAGCCAGGGTCAAGAACTGCTGCCCTAGACTTAAAAAAAAGTGAATGAGGGTTAGGAACTTAGGAATCTGTACAATCACCAAGAAATTCTGGTTTAGCTGGGACAGATATGGGCAATAACATTTTACCTCTTTAAGGGTAGTGATTTGGATTAATACTGTGATGATGGAGTGTAAAGTATTATAAGTAAAACTATGATGTGGAAACCAGTTAAAAAATATTGGTTTAAGAAGCTCTATTCAGTAGGTATTCGTATTTTCTAAGCTTTTACATACACAGCATCAGGCAGCTATGGACTACGGGGATCTCAAGACATCCTCCTCAAGGGATGTATTTACATTAGATTTACAGTGTAAATTGGGGGATGGGGAGGAGAGAGTGGAATATTCTTCTAATATTCATTACATGTAGCATTCACAACCACAATTTATCACATAGCTCTTTAATGTTTGGATGAAAGGGTGGAGACCAGTATTTGAGTAATCAGGGTAAAAATAAAATATATAAAAAACATATACATGTGACAGCGGGGTGTGGTGGCTCAAGCCTGTAATCCCAGAACTTTGGGAGGCCGAGGCGGTTGGCTCAGGTTACCTGAGGTCAGGAGTTCAAGACCAGCCTGGCCAACATGGCAAAACCCGTCTCTACTAAAAACATAAAAATTAGTCGGGCATGGTGGCAACACGCCAGTAGTTCCAGCTACTCGGGAGGCTGAGACAGGAGAATTCCTTGAACCCAGGAGGCAGAGGTTGAGGTGAGCCAAAATTGTACCAGCGCACTCTAGCTAGGAGACAGAGTGAGACTCTGTCTCAAAAAACAAAACAAAACAAAACACATACATATGAATATATTAAGTTTGTATGGTGGACTTATAAAAGATATCCTTACAATTAAAAAAATAATATGGCTGGGCGCAGTGGCTCATGCCTGTAATCCCAGCACTTAGGGAGGCAGAAAGGGGCAGATCACAAGATCAGCCTGACCAACATGGTATAACCCCATCTCTACTAAAAATATAAAAATTAACTGGGCATGGTGGCACATGCCTGCAATCCCAGTTACTCAGGAGGCTGAGGCAGAAGAATCACTTGAACCTGGGCGGTGGTGGTTGCAGTGAGCCAAGATAGTACCATTGCACTCCAGCCTGGGCAACAAGAGCAAAACTACGTCTCAAAAAAAAAAAAAAAAAAAAGTGAAGGAAAAAAAAAATAAAAAAAAAAAAAAAAAAAAAAAAACAGAGCAAGACTCCGTCTCAAAAAAAAAAAAAAAAGAATAATACATATTCATTTGTAGATATTCCATTTCAGCATATAGCCTTTTAGATTTTTTATATGTAAAAATCTTATTTTCATTAAATATATTATCAGCTTCTCATAGCATTAACTTGATTATATACAGACAACCCTGGGTGGGAGGCTGTGTAGTACAATGATTAAAGGCACAGTTTTGGAACTAAAAAATCTGTTTTAATCTGAATTCCTGCATTAACCACCTATCTAACTCTGAGCAAAATGCCATGGATGAGAACTAGATAAAGCCTTGATACAGATCCAGGGAGTTTAAATATTTTCCTTAGGATAAACCCTAAAGGTGAAATTACTAGGCCAAAGACTATAAGTTAAGTCTTCAAGTTGTCCTCCAGAAAGGCTACTTTGCTATAGAATGAGAAGGAACACTGCAGTAGTAGTAGCTACTTTGGTAGCCTACAGTAAACCATGACACTCAGTATTTAAATATCTTTCTGTATCCTCTCTGACACTGGCTTGGCCATGTGACTGTCTTTGATTAAACATTTGTGTATTGCAGCCTGTCTCTTGGAACATTTGTTCATAAAGAGATTCTTGGGATCCTGTCACCGTTATTCCATGAGAAGTCTAGCTCTCCCTATGAAGGAGAACTGAGGACCTGATCTACATCCCCATCTGAGCTCCCAGCTGGCAGCCAGCCATATGACTGAGTTATCTCAAAAATAAGTCCTCCAGCCCCAGTCAAGTGGCCCCACAGATATCAAGCAGAATAGAGACAAGCCATCTCTTCTAAGACCTGACCAAACTGTAGAATTGTAATGAAGTGAATATTTAATTGTAACTGTTTTCATTTATCAATTTTTAGCATTTTTACACAGCAATAATCAACTGAAGCAATAATCTGACTTTGGTAGGATTATGCTAAACAAGAAGCAGATTATGAGAGGATAGTATTTCATCTCTAAAAACTTGGTAACTCAAAAGTAAATAGACTTGGGCCAGGAGCAGTGGCTCACACCTGTAATCACAGCACTTTGGGATGCTAAAGTCAGTGAATCATTTGAGGTCAGGAGATCGGGATTAGCCTGGCCAATATGGTAAAAACCTGTTTCTACTAAAAATACAAAAATTAGCCTGGCATGGTGGCACACGCCTGTAGTCCCAGTTGGGAGGCTGAGGCATGAGAATCGCTTGGACCTGGGAGGTGGAGGTTGCGGTGAGCCAAGATTGAGCCATTGCACTCCAGCCTGGGCAACAAAGAGTGAAACTCCACCTCACACACACACACACAAAAAAGACGTTACTTAGAATGCTAATAAGTATACAGCATAAAAGGCATCAAGAATCTACCACAAGGCCATTCGCGGTGCCTCACACCTGTAATCTCAGTACTTTGGGAGGCTGAGGCAGGTGGATCAATCACCTGAGGTCAGGAGCTCAAGACCAGCCTGGCTAACATGGTGAGGCCCCATCTCTACTAAAAATACAAAAATTAGCTGGGCATGGCAGCAGGCTCCTGTAATCCCTGCTACTTGGGAGGCTGAGGCAGGAGAATCACTTGAACCAGGGAGGCAGGGGTTGCAGTGAGCCGAGATCACACCATTGTACTCCAGGTTGGGCAACCAGAGCAAGACTGCTTCCAAAAAAAAAAAGAATCTACCATGATGGACTGGGTGCAGTGGCTCATGCCTGTAATCGCAGCACCTTGGAAGGCTGAGGTGGGCTGACAGCTTGAGCTCAGGAGTTTGAGACCAGCCTTGGCAATATAGCAAAACCCAATCTCTACTAAATATACAAAACTAGTTAGGCATGGTGGCACACACCTATAGTCTCAGCAACTCGGGAGGCTGAAATGGGAGATCACCTGAGCCCAGGAGGTCAAGGCTGCAGTGAGCTGAGATGACACCACTGCACTCCAGCCTGGGTGACAGAGCGAGACCCTGCTTCAAAAAAAAAAAGGAGGAGGGGGGATCAACTATAATGGATACCCACTTCTCCCCCAAAAGAATCTACCATGAACTAAGAATATGAACATTGTCCCTGCCTTAGCCAATTTTATGACACAGCTAAGAATTATAAAAGGAGACCAAAGCAGAGTAGGTGTCACAGTACAGACAAGGATAGGTCAGGATAAGGAAAGAGAAGTAAAGAGATGGAACACCACTGGGGGAGTTTCTGTAAAACAGTACATAATTTTTGGAGTACATTATGATAAAAACATATATGTATAACACTTTAGGCTCAGAGGCCTTAAAGCTAAGAAAATTTTTCTAAGAATACTTTTTATAGCTACCTACATCGTTTGTATCAAAAGTGTTCAAGAGAGCCAGGTGTGGTGGCATGTGCCTGTAGTCCTAGCTACTAGGGAAGCTGAGGTGGGCAGATGCTTTGAGCCCAGGAATTTGAGACCAGCCTAGGCAACACAGTGAAACCTCCACCTGAAACCCCCCTAAAAAAGAAATTTTTTAAAAAAGTGTCCAAGTTTTGATGTTCATATTTGTGGATGAAGAGTTTAAAGTCTCTTATTTTTCCACTCACCTAAGAAATTCCAGGTTTTATTCACTAAGGCTGTATCTTAGAGAAACACAGAAGGTTCAAATAACTGGTATATCCCTTTCATAGTGTAAGTTCTTGACATGTTACATGGGGTGAGGGTAAAATGCAAACAAATATATGTAAGTATAATTTAATATTTTCTTTGTATCAATGATAGGAGCTGAGGAGCTAATCACAAACTTGTGACACCTTTTCTCTTCTTTTTGAGACAGAGTCTCACTCTGTCACCCCACTCTGTCACCCAGACTGGAGTGCCATGCACAATCTTGGCTCACTGAAACCTCCACCTCCTGGGTTCAAGCGATTTTCCTACTTCAGCCTCCCGAGGAGCTGGGATTACATGCATGCGCCCCCATGCCCAGCTAATGTTTTTTGTATTTTTAGTAGAGATAGGGTTTCGTCACGTTGGCCAGGCTGGTCTTGAACTCATGACCTCAAGTGATCCTCCTGCCTCAGCCTCCCAAAGTGCTGGGATTACAGGTGTGGGCCATTGTGCCCAGCCCATGACACCTTTTCTGATTCCTAGAAGTAGCATGGAACAAATGAATTAGTTAAGCAGACCTGGGTTCAAGTCTTCTTTCTGGAACTTATTAACAGTATGATCATGCCAAATTACTTTCCTTCTCTAATCTGAGTTTTACCACCTTTAAAATGAGCCAAGTGTAGAGGTTCATGTCTGTAATTCCTGCTACTCAGGACTGCTTGAGGCCAAGAATTCAAGACCAGCCTGGGCAACATAGCAAGACCCTGTGTCTTGAAA
>NW_016107475.1:483420-499858 GCF_001604975.1 Cebus imitator | reverse complement strand
TGAAGCCTCAATGGCTCAAGTAGCTATGCATAACCTTTGACCAGTCATTTCTGACCATTAAGATAAGCTAACAAACTGACTCGAGGTGACCCTTAGAAAACCTGGCTTAAACCAACAACAACAACAACAACAAACCACCAACATAACAAAAATAAAAAAAAAAATTGGTCAGTGCTATCATTACCTCATACTACAGACTTAACACAGGCAAGTCCCTAAAAAAATAAAGAGCAACAACCACCTCCCCTTGGGGGAGGGGCAGCAGGCAGTCTAACTCAGAGTCTCTACAATGTATTATCTATAATGTTCAGTTTAACAAAAAATTATGAGACATGCAAAGAAACTGGAAAGTGTAAGCCATAGACAAAAGGATAAAAAAATCAGTGGAAATGGTCTCTGGGAAGGTTTAGCTGTTCAACCATCCAGGATTTCCAAGCAGCTATCGATATGTTCAAATTAAAGGAAACCATGCTTAAAGAATTAAAAGAAAGCATGATGACAATGATTCAAAGAATAGAGAATCTCAACAAAAAGAGATTATAAAAAACCACTGAATTGCGCTTCTACAGCTGAAAAGTACAATAGCTGAAATGAAAAATTAACTGAAGGGGATCAACAGCAGATTCAAACTGGCAGACAAAAGCATCTGCAAACTTGAAGACAAACCAAGAAATTATCCATTCTGAAGAGCAGAAAGAAAGAAAAAAAATAAGAATGAACAGAGCTTCAGGGACCTGTCGGATACCATCAAGTCTATCAATCCACACGTAATGCGAGTCCCACAATGAGACAAAGAAACAATAAATAATGGCTGAAAACTTTAAAAATTTGACTAAACCCTTAATCTATACATCCAAGAACCTCAATGAACTCTAAGTAGGATAAACACCAAGAGATCTCCACCTAACAAACATTATAGTAAAACTGTTAAAAGCCAAAGAAAAGCAAAATGTTGGCTACAGTGGCAAGAGAAGTCTACTCATCACTACAGGGGACCATAATAAGATTAACAGTTGACTTCTCACCAGAAACAATGGAGACAAGGAACCAGTAGCATATTCAAAGTGCTCGAAAAAAGAAAAAGGGGAAAAAAAAAAAAAGAAAATCAACAAAGAATTTCCTATCCAGTGTGGGAGGCTGAATTCTAAGATGGTGCCTAAAACTGCCACCCCTTGGCATACACACCTCCCCTAGAATGTGAGTGAGGCCTATGAATGCAATGGATGTCACTTCCATAATTAGGTTACATTACATGGCAAAGGTGAAGGGATTTTACAGATGTTAATTAAACTCCCTAATCAGTTTGACTTTAACTTCACTGAGTTTTTTGTGAGTAGCCTTGACTTAATTAGGTGAGCCCCCTTAAAGGCGGGCTTTAGTCTTCCCCGAGACAAAAGACATTTTTCCATTGGCCTTTAAGAGGAAGACTACTCTAAACTCTACAACTCCAAGAAAATTAATACTGCCCACAACTATGTAAGCCTGGAAGAGAACTCCCCGGACTCAGATGAAACCACAACCTTGACCAACCTCCTTGATTGCAGGGATTGTGGGACCCTGAGCCAAACAAGCCATATTCAGACTTACAGAACTTGTGAGATAATATTTGGTGGTGTTTAATTAATTTAAAACTCCACTTATTTATTTAAAAAAAATTTTTTTTTAAAGAGACAGTTGTATCTTGCTTATTTCCCAGGCAGGAGTGCAGGCTATTTACAGGCATGATCATTGCACACTGTAGCCACCTCAAACTCCTGGGCTAAAGTGATTCTCTTGTCTTAACCTCCTGTGTAGTGGGACTATAGGCACACACCACTGCATCTGGCTGGGGGTATTTTAAGGGCTACAATTGTGGTAATTTTTAATTCAGCAATGAAAAACTAACACATCCAACAGAACTATCCTTCAAAAATAAAAATATAAGACATTCCTAGACAAAAAAAGACAGCAGGCCTTCCTAGTTAGCAGATCTGACTTAGGAGAAATACAAAAGAAATCCTTCTGCAGTTCATAAGCATGACGATTGGGTTTTCATGCTCATGTGTACGATGTGCCTCCTTCAGACCTTGTTATGACTTCAGCACATTAACCATCTGATGGGAACCTTAGAAAAAGAAAAAAGAAATACTAAAGCCAGCCCTTCAGGCTGAAAAAAATGATACCAGATGGTAAATGAAATCCACATAAAGAGCTAGGAGTGGTGGCTGACACCTGTAATCCCAACATTTTAAGTGGCAGAGGGGCGGGGTGTGGATCAACTGAGGTTGATAATTCAAGACAAGCCTAGCCAACATGGTGAAATCTCATCTCTACTATAAATACAAAAATCAGCCAGGTGTTGTGGTACACACCTGTAATCCCAGCTACCTGGAAGGCTGAGGCACAAGATCACTTGAGCCCAGGAGGTGAAGGTTGCAGAGAGCTGATATCATGCACTGCATTCCAGCCTGGGTGAGAATGAGACTCTGCCTCAAAAAACCAACGCCAACACAGGTTAAAAGTGAAAGGACAGAAAATTACATGCTCTGCAAATACCCACAAGAAAATTGGACTGGCTACATTAATATCGGATAAAGGAGACTATAAAACACAATAGATGAGTAAGGATTGAGGATTCCTGGCAAAAAGTCATAGAAACGGCCGGGCGTGGTGGCTCACGCCTGTAATCCAAGCACTTTGGAGGCCAAGGCGGGCGGATCACCTGAGGTTGGGAGTTCAAGACCAGCCTGACCAACATGTTGAAACCCCCACTTAAAAAAAAAAAAAAAAAAAAAGTCATAGAAACTACTTTTTGCCTTGCTTTGATAGTTTGAAAGCAAAGAAACTGCCCTCTCCAGTTTCCTTTTTCTTTTTGAGATGGGGGTCTCACTCTGCCACCCAGGGTATAGAGTGCAGCAGTACAATTCTGGTTTACTGCAGCCTCGACCTCCTGGGCTCAAACAATCCTCCCAACCTCAGCCTCCCAAGTAGCTGGGACTATAGGTGGACACCACCATACCTAGCTAATTTTTGTATTTTTTTGTAAAGAGAAGGGTCTCATTATGTTACCCAAGCTGGTTTTTAACACTTGATCCTCCTGCTTTGGCCTCCCAAAGTGCTGGAATTACAAGAGACAGCCACTGTACCTGGCCCCTCCACACTATTTACTTCTATATTTATTATTGTGGTAAAATACACATAATATAAAATTATCATTTTAAGCATTTTTAAGTGTACAGAGTTCTGCAGCATTAAGTAAATCCATATTCATACTGTTATCCAAACATCACCACCATCAATCTCTAGAATATCCACATCTAAAATAATATATTCTATAAGGACATAAGGAATTTTTTTTTCTCTGTTGCTGGGTGGGAGTCCAGCAGTACAATCTCAGCTGACTGCAACCTCCACCTCTTGGGTTCAAGCAATTCTGCCTCAGCCTTCTGAGTAGCTGGAACTACAGGCATGCAACACCACACCCAGCTAACATTTTGTATTTTTAGTAGCAATGGGGTTTCACCATGGTGTCAATCTGGTCTCCAACTCCTGACCTCAAATAAACCACCTGCCTCAGCCTCCTAAAGTGCTGGGATTACAAGTGTGAGCCACTGTGCCCGGCCATGAATACAAGTAAGAATTTTAAGTTCTGGGATACATGTGTACAATGTGCAGGTTACACAGGTATACATGTGCCATGGTGGTTTGTTGCACCTATCAACCCGTCACCTAGGTTTTAAGCCCCACATGCATTAGATATTTGTCCTAGTGCTCTCCCTCCTCTTGCCCCCCACCCCCAAACCAGGCCCCAGTGTGTGATGTTCCCTTTCCGGTGTCCATGTGATCTCACTGTTCAACTCCCGCTAATGAGGGAAAATATGTGGTGTTTGGTTTTCTGTTCCTGTTAGTTTGCTGAAGATGAAGGTTTCTAGTTTCATCCATGTCCCGGCAAAGGACATGAATTCATTCTTTTTTATGGCTGCATAGTATTCCATGGGATATATGTGCCATATTTTCTTCATCCAGTCTATCATTGATGGGTATTTGGGTTGGTTCCAAGTCTTTGCTATTGTAAATAGTCTTGCAATAAACATACATATGCATGGCATGTGTCTTTATAGTAGAATGATTTCTAATCCTTTGGGTATATACCCAGTAATGGGATTGCTGGGTCGAATGGTATCTCTGGTTCTAGATCCTTGAGGAATCACCACACTGTCTTCCGCAATGTTTGAACTAGTTTACACTCCCACCGACAATGTAAAAGCATTCCTATTTCTCCACATCCTCTCAAGCACCTGTTGTTTCCTGACTTTTTTTTTTAAGGTGGCGTCTTGCTCTGTTGCCCAGGCTGGAGTGCAGTGGTACGATCTTGGCTCACTGCAATCTCCACCTCCTGGGTTCAAGTGATTCTCCTGCCTCAGCCTCCCTAGTAGCTGGGACTATAGGCGCCCACCATCATGCCCGGCTAATTTTTGTATTTTTTGTAGAGATGAGGTTTCACCATATTGGCAAGGCTGGTCTTAACTCCTGACCCTATGATCTGCCCCCTTAGCCTCCCAAAGTGCTGGGATTACAGGCATGAGCCACTTAATGACCGCCATTCTAACTAGTGTGAGATGGTATCTCATTGTGGTTTTTATTTGCATTTCTCTAATGACCAGTGAGGATGAGATTTTTTTCATGTTTGTTGGCTGCATAAATGTCTTCTTTTGAGAAGTATCTATTCATATCCTTTGCCCACTTTTTGATTGGGTTTTTTTCTTGTAAATTTAAGTTTCTTGTAGATTCTGGATATCAGCCCTCGGTCAGATGGATAGACTGCAAAAATTTTCTCCCATTCTGTAGGCCACCTGTCCACTCTGATGATAGTTTCTTTTGCTGTGCAAAAGCTCTTTAATTAGATCCCATTTGTCAATTTTGGCTTTTGCTAAAATTGGTTTCGGTGTTCTAGTCATGAAGTCTTTGCCCATGCCTATGTTCTGAATGGTACTAGGTCCTCTTCTACGGTTTTTATCGTTTTAGGTTTTACATTTAAGTCTTTAATCCATCTTAATTTTTGTATAAGGTGTAAGGAAGGGGTCCAGTTTCAGTCTTCTGCATATGGCTAGCCAGTTTCCCCAGCACCATTTATTAAATAGGGAATCCTTTCCCCATTGCTTTTGTCAGGATTGTCAAGAATGAGATAGATGTAGATGTGTGGTGTTATTTCTGAGGCCTCTAAGTAAGAAATTCTTAAAAATGCTACGAGAGGTCCCTTTTTTTTTTTTTTTTTTTTTTTTTTTTTTTGAGAGAGGGTCTTACTCTGTCGCCCTGGCTGGACTGGAGTGGTGCTACCTCGGCTCACTGCAACCTCTGCCTCCTAGGTGCAAGTGAGTCTCCTGCCTCAGCCTCCCAAGTAGCCAGGATTACAGGTGCATACCACCACACCTGGGTAATTTTTTTTTGTAATTTTTAGTAGAGACAAGGTTTCACCACATTGGACAGCCTGGTCTCAAACTCCCTATCTCTGGTAATCCACCACCTCAGCCTCCCAAAGTGCTGGGATTATAGGCGTGAGACACTGAGCCTGGCCTTTATTTTTTTTTCCTTAAAATTGTTTTTATATTTTAATTTTTTTTTTTTTAACCTAGGAACACAAACTCAGTACAGAATAGAATGTTTTCTCAGCATTTTTTTTTTTAAGAGATAGGGTTTGCTCTGTTGCCCAGGCTGGAGTGCAGTGGCAAGATAATAACTCAGTGCAGATTCTAATTCCTAGTCTCAAATGATCCTCCCACTTCAGCCTCCCAAGTAGCTAAGACTACAGGCGCAAGTCCACACTGGACTAGCTTTTGGCAAGAGGAATCAGGGAAGATCATCAGAATTCAGCATGGGAGAAGAGCAGGTAGACTTTCTTAGCTATAGCATAAAGCATGGTCAGGATGTGATATGGTTTGACTCTGTGTCCCTACCCAAATCTCATCTCGAATTATAATCCCCACACATAACCCCCCAGGTGACTGGATCATGGGGGTGGTTCTGCCATGCTCTTCTCATGATACTGAGTGAGTTCTCACCAGAGCTGATGGCTTTATAAGGGGCTTTCTGCTTCACTTTCTCTCTTTCCAGCTGCCTTGTGAAGCAGGTCCTTGCTTCTTCTTTGCCTTCCACCATACTTCTAAGTTTCCTGATGCCTCCCTAGCTATGCAGAACTGTAAGTCAATTAAACCTCTTTCCTTTATAAATTATCCAGTCTTGGGTGGTATATTTATAGCAGTGTGAAAATGGACTAATACAGGAGGAAATAGAAAGGACTATTGCCAAGAGAATGAAAAAGCAGTCTATATCTATGATCTATTTTTTGGGTGTGTGACCAGGTCTCACTCTGTTGCCTATATTGTGGTGCAGTGGGCATGACCACAGCTTACTGCAGCCTTGAACTCTTGGTCTTAAGTTATCCTCCTATCTCAGCCTCCCAAGTAGTTGGTACAACAAGTCAATGCCATCACACCCAGCTAATTAAAAAAAAAAAAAAAAAAAATTAAGTCTCACTATGTTTCCCAGGCTGGTCTTGAATGCCTGGACTCAAGTGATCTTCCCACCTTAGCCTCCCAAAGTGCTAGGATTATAGCCATAATCCACCATGCCCAGCCTATCATCTGTTTTAACTAGAAATAAGAGTAATTACAGTTTGTAAGGAAATGCAGTAGAATAAACTATATCATAGAAAACACAGAGTGAAAGTGCCTACCATACTGCCTGAACATATAGATGCTTAAAACAAATTATGGCTGGGCGCAGTGGCACACACCTGTAATCACACCTGCAAAGCACTTTGGGAGGCAGAGGCAGGAGGACTATTTGAGCTTAGGAGTTCAAAACCAGCCTGGGCAAAACAGCGAGACCCTGTCTCTATTAAAAAATAAAATAACAATTTCAAAACCAAATTATACATTATATGTAAAATTATAAATAAAAATTGAGAAAAATGTTTGAGTCAGAGAGTAACAAGGAATCACTCCAGTATTATTACTGTTGATTCTGGCAGATCACTGACAACATCAGATGCTGGCAGTAAAGGACAGAAAAGACAGGTGCTTCCCCTACCTAGAACATTACTGGCCAACTTTTTGCCCTCACACATTCCTGGCCCCTCAGGGCAGACTTGGGTTCCCACTACATATTATGCATATTTGATGAATTTACCTCTCTCCACTATCCTTACCACCACTCTGGAAGCTTCCAAAGGCTAGGCATATTTTTTTCATCTCTTACCCAAGTATCTAGCCATGTTTCGCATACAACAGACAGTTCATAAATGTTCATTTATTGGACAGTTCTGGGGAAAACTTATCAGAGAAATCTAGCCCTGTTTCAGGCTGGTGTGAACTTACTGAATGCAGCAGCCCTGTGTTATTAAACTTAGCATTCCAAGTACTCAATAAAGCAACTGACCCATAGGAGCTAGTCAAAGTTAACAACTCTAAAAAGAAATTTAGTTAGAAAAAAACAATTGATCAGATGTCTTGAAGGAAGGAAACTGAGCAAACAGATTATAGATAAGAATCATATCCTCATGTCTAAACAAAAAAGCTCTAAAACTGCAATTTATCCCAACTTAAGTATATCAACATAATGTGCCCTTCTAAATTAAGACAAAAATTCTATCAATTTACTATGTTTTCCTATTTAGACTTGGTATCACAGTTTCTTAATTTTCAACTTACTTCCTTCTTTTTTTTTTTTTTTTTGGACAGGGTCTCACTTTGTCACCCAGGCTGGAGTGGAGCGGTACCATTATAGCTCACTGCAGCCTCAACCTCCGGGGCTTAAAAGATTCTCCCACCTCAACCTCCTGAGTAGCTGGGACTACAGGTGTGCAGTACCACACCCAGCTTTCAGATAGATAGATAAACAGATAAACAGATAGATAGATAGAGTTTGTAGAAAGGACTTAATCCCTTTCTATAAACTTTTTACAAGCTGAAGATATTAAAATTACCTATGTTAATAGTTTAACCAATACAAATTTAAATATTATTAAAAATTATTTATACAATGGCATATCGCCATATTATATAGGGAGTTAACAAGTAAAAACACAAAACATTAAGCCAGGTGTAATGGCTCACATCTGTAGTACCAGCTACTCAGGAGGCTGAAGCAGATAAGAGGATCGCTTGAGCTCAAGAGTTCAAGACCAACCTGGGCAATACAGTGAGATTCCATCTTTTAAAAAAACACACAAGCACTTTGAAGGCCAAGGCGGGCGATCACCTGAGGTCGGGAGTTCAAGACCAGCCTGACCAACATGGTAAAATCCCATCTTTAAACACACACACACACAAAACCCCACAAACCATTAAATAATACTACTGTACAAGAAATTAATTAATTCTGGCTAGAAAATATCTAAACCATGACCCTGACTAGAACTGACTGCAATCAGTTTTGTTTGGCATCATCTCCAGTTTTGCCACTGGTTTGCTGACCGACCCTAAACCACTATGAACCTGCTGCCCACTAGTTTATCAGTACCAGCTCTCTCTCCTTTATGTGGGTATTCAAAGGAGTTTACATAAAAGGCTTCAAGTAAGAAAATAAACTCAAAAGTTGAAAATCCTTGTGCCTGGCCTTAATATTATCAGTGGGATAACAACACAAAGTTACAATTTCTGGGCCTTTAGGAGGAAAGAATAGTATCTAATATTTTATTCAGCACCCAGCAATAGGGCTATGCATTAAGATCCTATTATTTGATGACTGTGCAGTGTTATATTTAACTACTATTTCCTCAGTTGTTTACTATTGGCTTCCTAAATGAATGTATTTTCCATAGCTTCATGATATTTTTTAGGGTTTTATTTCATTTAAGATGGGGTTTTGCTCTGTCACAAAGGCTGGAATGCACTGGTGTGATCTTGGCTCACTGCAACCTCAGCCTCCACGGTTCAAGTGATCCTCCCATCTCAGTCCCAAGTAGCTAGGATTACAAGGGCACACCACTACATCTGGCTTTTTTATATTTTTAGTAGAGACAGGGTTTTGCCATGTTGGCCGGGCTGGTCTTGAACTCCTGACTTCAAGTGATCCACCCACCTCAGCCTCCCAAAGTGCTGAAATCACAGGAGTCAGCCACCATGTCCGGTCTCATGTTTTGATAACCGATTCTCTAGGTGCCTTTTGATTTCCATTATTTCAATGTTACATGAGCAAACTCTAGACATAAATTCGCAAACTTGTTCTTAAAGGGCAAGATAGTAAAGAAGACTATTTCAACTACTTAATTCTGCCCTTGTAGTATAAAAGTGATCTTAGATAATATGGAAAGAAATGAATATGCCATGTTCCAATAAAACTTTATTTATAAAAACAGGTAAGCCCACAGTTTGCCAACCCCAGCTGTACCTATAACCCTTAGTGTTCTATGAATGTCCTCAGTTATATACCATGGGGGAATCTTTGGGTGTAAACTTAAGACAAGACCTGGTAATATACATATATACATGCCTGGCTGACAAGTTTTTTCTCTCCATTTCCACTTGAAGATAACCAGTAAAGTCAAGACAAGAAAGGAGTGAGATACCAAGACCAGACACAAGGAGGGGCTTTCAGACTTCTCTATTTCTCAATATGGATGAGCCTTACTATGCAACAGAGAAGTTAATCCCACAAGGGCAGGACTAGAAAAATAGAAAGCAAACAAACTATACGTGGCAGGTGCTGAAATAACTTTAGAAAAGCCAAAAGAAATGCTCTATCAGTGATAAAATCAAGGTTTACAGAACAAAGAATTATCAAATGACCATTCCAATACAGCTGGACACAAAGAAACTTTGCAAAATTATCACAAGTCTTTCTGTGATTCTCTGCTAAAAGAAAATGACCTTCATTTATTTTGGTGGCTCAAAGTATATACTCCATGATTCAATATCAGCAACTACAATGCTGGTCCTAAGTAAAACCAATATAGTTTGGTTTTTTTTTGTTTTGTTTTTGTTTTTAAGATGGAGTCTTGCTCTGTTGCCCAGGCTAGAGTACAGTGGTGCAGTCTTGGCTCACTGTAATCTCCACCTCCCGGGTTCAAGCGATTTTCCTGCCTTAGCTTTCTGAGTAGCTGGGATTACACCTGCCTGCTACCACACCTGGCTGATTTTTTGTATTTTTAGCAGAGACGGGGTTTCACCATGTTGGCCAGGCTGGTCTTGAACTCCTAGTCTCGTGATCTGCCCGCCTTGGCCTCCCAAAGTGCTGGGATTACAGGCGTGAGCCACTGCGCCCAGCAAAACCAATACAGTTTTAAGCAGCAGTTTTTTTAAGGGAAAAAAAAAAAAAGGTTAATCAACTATTTTTAGAATCTCTAGCCCAATCTCAAGGTATGCCCCTAACAGATATGCCATGTCTTCATGCTTGCCTTTTTTCTCGAATTATCAAAATTAATTATCATGAAAGAATCAAAACTTATTCACACTTAAGACTTCTAAACTAATGAGAGTACAATTTTATTTCTTGCAAATCAAATGAACTTACTCTAAACTGAAATTCCAGGCATCAGCAGAAAAAGGAAATTCTTAAATGATCACAGTGTAGTTTAAAGCCATATCCTAGAAGGGCCAACCACAACCATCTGTTAATGTAGCAAAGCATAGTGTCTACTCTTCCCTTCTTCACATGGCCGCCTAAATTTCCCAGCTTCCTTTGTAGCTAAGTACGGCAATGGGGCAGAAACAGAAATAATACAACTTCCTGGCTGAGTCCTTCAAGGGCACAAATAAACCTTCCCTTTGGCTAGCATGTGCATATGATATTAGAAGCTGATAGTCAAGCTACAATACTAACCCTGGACTGTGCCTGAAACCTTTCCATGTGGAAAAACAAACAAAAAATTCTCTTCTTTATCTGAGAACAGCACAAACTCTATACTAATTGGTAAAACCTTTCTGGCAAGCTATAGCAAACGTCACATTTTACTAACACATCCAAATTCCTAGGTTGCGAGTTAAATATTTCCTTAAAGAAGTAGTGGCTAGGCACAGTGACTCACGCCTGTATTTTGGAAGGCTGAGGTGGGCAGATCACTTGAGGCCAGGAAGAAGTTTGAGACCAGCCTGGGTAACATACTGAAATCCTATCTCTACTAAAAATACAAAAATTAGCTGGGCGTGGTGGTGCACAACCTGTATAGTCCCAGCTACCTGGGAGGCTGAAGCACAAGAATTGCTTGAACCAGGGAGGCAGAGGCTGCAGTGTGCTGAGATTGCACCATTGCACTCCAGCCTGGGCGGCAGAGTGAGATTCTGTCTCAAAAAAAAAAAAAAAAAGAGAAAAAGTAGAACTTTGGTTGAAGGCTTTGCAAGTTCCAGTTTCCTGTGCAGGGTTTGAGGAAGGGACGGCAGGCACCACATCCAGCCTTCCTAACAGGCACCTACAGCAAGAAGCCCCTGAAACAGCCCAAGAAACAGGCCAAGGAGATGTATGAGGAAGACAAGAATTTCAAGCAGAAACAAAAAGAGGAGCAGAAAAAACCTGAGGAGCTAAAAGCAAAGGCCAGAGGGAAGGGTTCCCTGGACAGGTAGAATAAAGAAATCTGGCAAAAGTCTATGGCCATTCTACCCTGAATGCACCCAATTGTTCATCTCATCTCAAAAGCTAAGCAGGGTTAAGCCTGGTTAGTACTTGGATGGGAGAAATCTGGAAAACAAGAACCAAAACCAAAAAACAAACCACTGTGCCCGAGGCAGTGATGACCCTTGATCCCATTCCTATTTAAATATCTGTATTTCCTGCCATAAGGTCTTCTGCTTCCACTATAGGAAGCAAAGGATGAAATGTCTTGGAGCTTGTTACACATTTAAGAACAAACTTTTTTTTTTAAAGACAGTCTCGCTGCCATCCAGGATGGAGTGCAGTGGTGCAATCTCGATTCACCACAACCTCTGCCTCCAGGGTTCAAGCAATCCTTGTGCGCCTCAGCCTCCTGAGTAGCTGGGATTACAGGCATGCACCACCACACTGGCTAATTTTTGTATTTTAGTAGATATAGGATGTTACCATGTTAGCAAGGCTGGTCTCGAACTCCTGATCTCAGGTGATCCACCCACCTCAGCCTCTCAAAGTGCTGGGATTATAGGCATGAGCCACGGCACCCATCCCTAAGAATAAACTGGAAAAAAAAATAGCAGTTCAAAGATTTTCTTGGACACCATCTTTCTTAACTGATGTTCAAGAAACTGCTGGCTGTGTTTACATGAAAACAGCATAACATGATACAAACATCAAAGTATCTAATAATAAAAGTCTAGTGCTTTTTCGAAGGCGTGCAGTAAGCATGATGATGAAAGTGAACAAGAGAGGAAAATTATTACATGTGATCACCAGCATAGCTCAAAGCATTGCTTAGATTTTCCTTTAAAGGTGTAGCGTGACAATATTTATAAAGATTCCTTTTTTGAGACATGCTTGATGGCATGCAACAGTAATCCCAGCTACTTGGCTGAGGTGGGAGGCTCACTTTAACCGGGCATAATGACGTGCTCCTGAAGTCCCAATTATAGCAAGACCTTGTCTCCAAAAAATTCCTAAATACAATATATATATATATATATATATATATATATTTTTTTTTTTTTGTCTTTTTTAACTTCCGGCTTACTTTCATGATTATTATATAGGAATATAGACATGGATGATGCAAGGCAGGGTAAAAAGATCTGGCTTGACTGAAAGTAGTATCTCCCCTTCCTCCCAAAAACCCAAGCTGTAGAGATGGTATGCTTTCAGCTAATATTTAAATGCCTCCCCTCCAAAAAGTTTTCTATCTTTGACAAATGTCACTGGTTTTCCTCTCTGTTGCCAAGATCTGCTATTCATTTTATGTTTTACTATTTTAAAATCTGTTTTTTTTAACCCCATCAGAGCTATCAACCACTGTGGTTCTATGTATATTTCTCCTCCTTTTCTACTCTTTATCTCAGTGAGACAGAGAGCATGATAAACAGCAGGAGAAATCCTTGCTGCATATGGTTTCAAAGGCTCTTCAGGTGATCTGAATGTTCTGTGAGGGCTCTGGGCAACCATGGTGACCTTGTCTGAGAGACGCCTAGGCAACATGGAGAAATCCCGTCTCTACAAATACAAAAAAATTAGCCAGACATACTGACTTGCTCCTGTAGCCCCAATTACTCAGGAGGCGAAGGTGGAAGGATGGCCTGAGCCCAGGAGGTTGAGGCTGCAGTGGGCCAAGATTGTACGACTGTGTACTCTAGCTTGGGCAACAAAGTGAGACCCTATCTCAAAAAAAAAAAGTATGGGCTCTGAAGGTCAGAAAATCTAGATTCAAATCCCAGTTTTACCATTTAATAGCTGTGATCTTGGGCAAGTTAACTTTTCTACACTTCATTTACTTTTAAGTGTCCATTATGTGCCAAGCAGTGTTGGATATAGAATAAGGGTGATTATGACAGTCTCTCTCCTCTAAGAGCTTATAATGGGAGATATAGGAGCTTACAGGAAACCAAAGACAAGCAAAAGAATTTAATCCTAACAAAACTACTAGGGCACACAGGAAGGAAATCTGGTCCAGAGTCAAGGGATCAGCAAAATCTCTAAAAAGGGGACATTAAGGCTGAGTCCGGCAGGATAAGTGATAGTAACCAGATGAGGCTGTTAAGGAAGCCTGTTCTTAAAAGAGGAGGAAGTGTGTGCAAAGGCCTGGATACAAAAGAACTCAGCTTAATTGGGAGATACCAGTTCAGGACTAGAGCATAACATGAGAAAAGGACAAGAGATGAGGATCAGCTGGGACTTAAGCTTCTACATCTGCAAAACAGGAGTATTACCTACTCTGCTTGGTTTTCTCAAGATTAAATTTTATAGATACACCACAGTGCCCTGCACGTAACACATACTCAAGTGATATATGTCTTCACAAAACAGACAGAGTCCCTAAAAACTCAATATAACAGGGCTACTTTAAAATTGCCACTGTCTTCATCCCCCTCTCTCAATTTTCTTAAGGGATGGATTAGATAAGAATGGAATCTTCACAGCTAATAACATGCTTCTCCTTGATGGAGATCCTGGAAAAGTCAGCTGTAGCTGGCAGCAACATGTTTAACAGACAACATCTCATTGGCAAACTGATAGAGCCACATAGATTCCACAGATGTCCTTTGGCATCAAAATGCCCTGATTTTTTCTTGTTTTTTTTTTTTTTTTTTTTTAAGAGACAGGGTCTTGCTCTTTCACCCAGGCTACAGTGTGGCAGTGTGATCATGACTCACTGCAGCCTTGACCTCCTGGGCTCAAGATATCCCACTTCAGCCTCCAACACAGCTGGGACTACGGGCATGCACCACCACACCTGGCTAATTTTAAAATTTTTTAGTAGAGACAGAGTCTCACTGTGTTGCCCAGGCTGTTATATTATGCCTGAGCTCAAGTAGTCCTCCCACCATGGCCTCCCAAAAGGGCTGGGATTATATATAGGAGTCACCGCACCTGACCCCCTGATTCTTTAAAATACTATTAATATTTTAGCCCTTCAATAATACATATTTATAATTCCTAAAAATAAGTCTAAGATTTTAAAATTTCTCAGCTTCTAATCTGGGTATTAATGACTCCCAATTTAAGATATAGATGATTGACCCAGAGGAAAAAACATATACAAGTTTAGAACGGCAAACATTGTTAAGATGCTACATTTATTTAGCATCATGTCAAAATTTTTATCAGCCAACTTTACTATTCAGCTTTATGCTTTAATAAAGCTCAACTTTAAAAGGTTATTTGGGCCAGGCGTGGTGGCTCATGCCTATAATCCTAGCAGTTTGGGAGGCTGAGGTGGGAGTATCACTTGAGGCCAGGAGTTCAAGAGCAGCCCTGGCAACTAGTGGGATCTAGTCTCTACAAATAATTTAAAAATTAGCTAGGTGTGGAGGTGTGTGCCTGTGGTCCCAGCTACTAGAGAGGCTGAGGTTGTGCAGTGAGCTGTGATTGCACCACTGCACTCCCAGCTGATAGAGGGAGAACCTCTCTCGAAAAAATAAATAAATACATACACAAAGGTTACTTGGTTAAGTACTAAATAAGACAGATTCTTTTTTTTTTTTTTTTTTTTTTTAAAAGACGGGGTTTCACCATGTTGGTCAGGCTGATCCTGAACTCCTGACCTCAGGTGATCCGCCTGCCTTGGTCTCCAAAGTGCTTGGATTACAGGCGTGAGCCACTACACCCAGCCAACGGCTTCTTTTTATACCATGCTTGCTTAATGGAGGTATACTTCCATGACAAGTAGGTCTCTTGATTAGAAAATCTAACAATTTTAGTAACCCAACTACACATTAACACACAGAAAATGTAGTTGATCACTGACATTTAATTTAGAAAATGTATCTTTAGAAAGAGCTAAATTTTGCATGCTTATTATGTGCCAGGCACTGTGCTAGAAAGATTCATGTGCCTTATTCCAGTTAGTCCTAAGAGGTGGGTACTATTATTAGCATACCTATTTCACAGTGGGGAAGTAGAGCTTTGATTTTGTACCTTACCCAGCTAGGAAATGTTAATTCTATTCTTCGAACTGAGGACTATGTCAGAGCTCAAGAAAGATTCTAATTCCATTCCTGTTCAAAACAGTGTTCTCCAGGTAAAATAGATCTTGATTAATTAAAAAATCTCCAGAATAGTAAAGTCACATTATAGCACAGACTTCATAAACAGTGACTGAATTTTACTTTCAGCCTTCTCTTTAATATGCCTAAATAATTCTAGGCCTTGAGCTTTCCTAAACCTTTAATCATTTATGGTGCTCTCCGCTGTACCTACCCATTAGAACAATTTTTAAAAACGTTAACACTGTGTAATTATTTTCAAAAGCCCAGAGATACTAATCAAGTGATCCTAATAGTCTTAAACACTATCCTCAAACCAAAAGATAAACGGAGATTGAGAAACTTTCATTCTAAAGTGCCACCATCCAGATAAAATTGCCCTGTGAATTAGAGTAATTTCAATCACATCCTGTAAAACTGAAAATTTTTCTCAAGACCAGAATTAGAGAGTAACTGTAAGACAAAGGCCCAATTTCTAAAACATAAAATGGCTTTTCACATAGCAAATTCAATAGCAAAAGGTAGTCAGTAGGGGTTAAGGAGAGCAGCAACAGTTTAGAGAATAAAAATAAAATTGCAGGGCTAGGTGAGGTGGTTCATGCCTGTAATTCCAATACTTTGGGAGGCCAAGAGGGGAGGATCACTTGAGGCCAGGAGTTCAAGACCATCCTGGGCAACATAGCAAGTCTCATTTGACAAAAAACAAAAAAATTTAGTCAGGCATAGTAGCACCCTGTAGTCCCAGCTACTTGGGAGGCTTAGGTGAGAGGATCACTTGAGCCCTGGAGTTTGAGACTGCAGTGAGCCACAATCATGTCACTGCATTCCAGCCTGGGCTCTGTAAGTGAGACCCTGTATCAAGT
>NW_016107475.1:477422-483354 GCF_001604975.1 Cebus imitator | reverse complement strand
AAAAAAAAAAAAAAAAAAAAAAAAAAAAAAATACAAAATATTAAACTATTCATGTCATGGCTACTCTGCCTTAATGCAAGACTATAATTACTCTAAAAAATCACATGCTGCTCAAATAAGGCCTAATTTCCTTACTATATGGTGTCCTCAGTTTTAAGTTAACATATTACATACTAAAAGAAATCCAAAGGCATTTCACACATTAAAAACTCATTAGGTTTTCATAAAGGCACCTGCATTTATGACTCTTAACAGCTATTAACACCCAATGAGTTGGTTTATACAAAAATACAAACCAAAGTAAGTGCATAATTTGTTAGTTCCCTAACTCAATTATTCTTAAAAACGATTATTTTCTTTAACATGCAAATGACTATACCAAAAACCTTTTTTTTTTTTTTTTCCTGAGATAGGGTCCCATTCTGTTATGAGGGCTTGAGTGGGGTGGTGTAATGATAGCTCTCTGTAGCCTCAACCTCCTGTGCTCAAATGATCTTCCCACCTTAGCCTTTTGGAGTAGCTGGGAAGGCAGGCAAGCATGCCACCACACACCCAACTAATTTTTGTGGGTATGCGTGTGCATTTGTGTGTTTTGTAGGGAAGGGGTTTCAATGTGTTGCCCAGGCTGGTCTCAAACTTCTGAGCTCAAAGGATCCACCCACCTTGGCCTCCCAAAGTGCTGGGACTACATGCGTGAGCCATCACGCCAGGCCCAAAAAACATTTTTAAGTGTCACATCAGCAATTTGCTAAGGTATCAGATGTATTTAAAAAAGGAGGATTCAATTATTATACTACAATCCTTTTAATATAATGCACTCAGCAAAATAAACACAAAGTTAGCAAGTAGAGGAAGTGTAGGCAGGAGATTCAATTCAATTGTGTGACAGGAAGTACCTGCCATGGAAGTTTAGAAACAAGAATACCAAGTTCTATTTTAGCACAAGAAAAAACAAAGTGCTGGTCAATAGGGCAAAAGAGGAAGTTCTTTTTAGTGAACCATCTGTCATGTATTACAGACAATTAGAAAACATTCACTTTTCCACTAGGTTTATGTGTGAATGTAGTGAAGCCTGGATTTTGCAGTTTCCCTATGACAACACAGCCTATGATTCACATTTTACACATTCATAAGAAGACAACAGTGGCTTGAACATTCAACTATTAGTTTCATATCTTAAAGTGTGATGATTAACTTTTTTTTTAATCAATGCTAACTACATTAGAATCATTTTTTAAAAATACTTAAATTTCACAACAATGTGAATATACTACTGAGCTCTGAACTTAAAAAAAATAGGATGAGGCCGGGCGTGGTGGCTGACGCCTGTAATCCCAGCACTTTGAGAGGCCGAGGTGGGAGGATCATTTGAGCTCATGAATTCAAGACCAGCCTGGGCAACACAGTAACACCTCACCTCTATAAAAAATGGTTAGGATGGTAAATTTTATGTTTTGTGTTTTTCACGACACAAACTGCATAAGTTAATGAGAAATTATTTCACTTAAATGTTAATAGTAGCTTGTCACATAAATTTTTATTACTCTAATGGCAAAATCGTCTTATACTCAATTTCTAATAATGTAATTTGTCATCTTTTAATTAATGTAATTAATTTTTAAAGATGCTTTCATACATAGGCAAATTCTTTAATCCTGAACTATAGAGTGAAAGTCAAGCACTATTTTCAATTAGCATATTTCAAATCATCTGATTTATTGCCAACAAATACTAGTTATGAAATTATGTGTATTTTATTTCTGTTGATTTTGTCATTCAGTTAAATGCAAATCTCGAATTAAGAGAGCAAGATCCCTAAATAATAGGCTTTTCTTAAAGCAACTGTAGTTTTGGATTATGAGGTAGGTGACACTCACCACACCTCAGCCTTTAGCAGGGCGGTGGCCCAAAGTGCTAAAGTCAACCATGTCCAATCACCCTTCTGGTCTGGCTCAGCCGTATCAAAAACTGTCAGGCTTCTGTGAACTCCCATTAAGTCCTGTTCAGAAGAGTGCACAAGATCGGTTACTTTAGTAACTCGGGAAGGGCCTGGAGCAGCCGGCTTGGCTTGCTACCTCTGGGAAGTCTCCAGGAAGAAAAAACTGAGAAAATGCTTCAACTTTGCGCAAGCCCCCTTTCTCAGTCAACATCTCTTTCCCTTCCCGGTGAAGGGATGTGTTCTCGAAAGATCTACCCCTTTCCAACTCAAATGTCATTCCCAGATCAGCTGCTGGAGGGGCAAGCGGCGCTCAACCCACGCCCTCCTCTTCGAGCACCTTCTCCCAGTGCCAGAGAGCTGCGCTCGCTCTGCAGCCCCCCCACACCCGCCCTACAGGAAGAGGGGCCCTGGCTCACGACCCGGGTCCGCCTCTGCAAGGGGGCTCCAGGCCTGGGCGGCTGTGGCTGTCCGCGGCGGTCCGCTCCTGGTCCGGGTGGGGGCGACCAAAGCCAGCGGAAAAGGTTTCTTGGGAGAGGGGAAAGACGGCCTCACCTTGACCCTGATTTCGTAGGTGGTGAAGCGGCCCCGGCCGACCCCCACCGTCTGAGGGTTGCTCACATCGATCTCGAGGAAGTTGCTGGGGGGGCCGTAGGCGTCATTCAGGTTCTGCGGCTTGGTGATCAGCCGCCGGGTGTCAGCCACGGTCTCCGCCATTTCGCTGTAGCTGCCGCCGCCGCGGGCTCCCTCCGCCCCCTCCGCGTTCAGCCGACGACGCAGCTGCTGCCAGCCGCCGGGACACGGGGCTCGCGCGCAGCGGTTGCGAAGAGAACGAGCACGTAGGGCGGGCGTTCACCCAACGCGCGAAGCTCCTCCCCGCACCCCTCAAGCTTCCGCCTCCGTGCTCAGGCGAGAAAGAACTGACTCGCCGGAACGCCGAGCCCAGGAGGCCCGGCCGAGGCCGGGGAGGAACACTGTGGGCTGGGGTGTGAGAAGAAGCAGTGTCACGGGACTCGCAGTGGCAAACAGGTTCCGGCCGGACTACAGCGCCCACAATGCATCGGGCGAGCGCGCCGCCGCGGGGCTGCGGGCTGAGGGGGCGAGGACTCAGACGCCCGGGGGCGGCGCTTCCTGTCTCTCTGCGCCAGCTTCGGCCTGCGGCGGGGCAGTGCGCGGGAAACGGCCTTAAAGGGCTTTGGGAACTGCGGGTGAAAGTTAATCAGCGACATCTGAGAGGTTTGCACGCAAATCGAAACAAAACTGCCCCTACTAACTCTATGCCAACCTGTGCACCGCCTCACTGTGACCCCCTGAAAATGACTTTTTGGAGAGCATTTAGCAAATGTCTGAAATGATGATTTTGCCATAAACCTGAGACTTTGACCAGACACGCGTCTGGATTGATACATTGAAAGCAGTAAAGTGGGTGAGTGAAATAAAAACAAAAGCCCTAGCAAAATCCTAGCATTGTAGTCAAACCGTTTTTGGAGACAGGTCGGCCCACTAAACCCAAATAGTAGGCGGAAAGTAAACTGCCCTGAGTGTCCCATGTCTGGGCGTGCTGCCACCCTCATTCCTCAAGAAGTCCTGGTAAGTTTTTTTTGAAAACTTAAACGTACCTCTACAGGACTTGAAATGCAACTCACATAAACCTTTTTAAGAAACGGAGAGGAAACAAACCCAATTAATTAGGTCCTAGATCATCTCTCATGTTCCAATGGGAAATCGAGATTCTAAAGGCTGAGATATGATACATTTCTAGCTCTGCCCTGAGAGTTATCCCTCTTAATGATACGGTCTTACAACTATTTCTGCATTTTTTAATATATCAAGTTTAACCCTATAGTTACTTTAACCTAATCCTCCCCCCTCCTTTTTTTTAGATTTTAAATTATTAATAGTAGTAATTATTTGTGGAGACGGGATCTCACTGATTCCCAGGCATCAAAGTGATACTCCTTCCGCGATATCGTGTAAGTGCTGAGATAACAGGCATGAGCCACCGTTCTCGGCCTGATCTGTCCCTTAAACTGGTTTTCTTTTTCTTTTTTTGAGATGGAGTCTTGCTCTGTCTTCAGGCTGGAGTGCAGTGGCGGATCTTGTCTCACTGCAATCTCCACCTTCCGGATTCAAGCGATTCTCCTGCCTCAGTCTCCCGAGTAGCTGGGATTGCAGGCATGCGCCACAACACCCAGCTAATTTTTGTATTTTTAGTAGAAACGGGGTTTCACCATGTTGGCCGGGAGTCTCGAACTCCTGACCTCAGCTGATCCGCCCGCCTCAGCCTCCCAAAGTGCCGAGAATACAGGTGTGAGCCACCGTGCCTGGCCAATAGCAACCATTCTTAATAACACTAAGAAACATTGGAATAAAAAGAAATTACTTAAATACAATGTATATTATTTTCCAGAAAACAACAGATATTTGTTGAGGGCCTACTAGATGTTTTCTTCCTAGGTACTAGAGATGAAAGGGTAGATAAATCAGGTTTATAGCCTAGTATGTGGTCTATCTTGGGAAGACAAATCAGTAAATATTACACCTGCCAATATGATTGGTGCTATGAGGCAAATAAAACTAAATAATGTGACAGACAAGCTCATTAGATATTAATGCTGGGCATGTTTCCTGATACAAGATACCAAATGGGAACTTGAGTGGTATGAGTAGAGTTGAGAGCTCAATAAATATATATCAGTGACTCTGAATTGAAGTCTGCGAAAGCTAGGACACCAGGAACTGCTGTATTATGTTGTCATCGGTGACACCGGAACAAAGCAATTATGGAACATTCTCATAGAATGCTCCTGTCTGATTCCTTGGCGGCCACTCAGGGCAGCCTTGGGCAGCCGCAAAAAATGCCTGCAGTGGGCAAGCGGCTAGGAGGGACAGCAGCACAGCATCATAGCATAGTTATATGCTATGATGAAGACATTCTTGGTGCAAATATCAGGAAAAAAATTATCTCTATTTTTCAAGAATTGTGATTGCATTTCTAGAATACAAATCCAGAAAGAATAAGCTACTAGAATTAACAAGAGAATTTAGTGACAGGATAAGAATAAAGAATGTAATTAATAGCTTTCCTTTGTCTAGGCAATGTCTAGTTAGAATGGAGATGGAAGAAAATATCCTGTTCACAAGTGAGCAGAAGCACAAAATATCTGGGAAGGAAGGTATAGGAGTTATATAGAGCAAAGGGAATGTGGGACTAAAACTATGAAATTGTGTTAAAAGATGAAAGACAAAACCTAAAAAGATAAGAGTCTGTGTTCCTAGATGGGAGGACTTAATATCAGGAAAATGTCACTCTATCTAAAATTAATAACTTAATACAATTAGAATCTCGATGTGGTTGGTTTTACCCACCTCCACATTGGGTTTGTGGGTGGCACTGAGTCAAGGTTTTGTTTTTGTTTTTGTTTTTTTCTTTTTTTTTGGACAGAGTCTCTCTGCTACCTAGGCTGGAGTACAGTGGCACCATTACTGCTCACTGGAGCCTTGACCGTTGGGGCTCAAGCGATCCTCCCACCTCAGCCTCCCAAGTAACTGGGACTATAGACTCTTGCCACAATGCACAGATAATATTTTTTCATTTTTGTAGAGATGGGGTTTTGCCATGTTGCCCAGGCTGGTCTCAAACGATCCTCCCAACTCAGCCTCCCAAAGTGCTGGGATTACAGGCATGGACCACTGTGCCTGGCCAAGATTTTTTTGAAGTTCATATGGTAGAGAATAAAAAGATAAAGAAAGTGAAAAAAAATTAAAAGAGGACTTGCCTTACCAAATATTAAAACGTACTATAAAGCCACTGGAAGCAAGAGTATGTTTTTGGCTTGCTATAGAGCATAGAAACAGATTACAATAAAGAATGTGATACATAGCTGGGCGCGGTGGCTCAAGCCTGTAATCCCAGCACTTTGGGAGGCCGAGGCGGGTGGATCACGAGGTCAAGAGATCAAGACCATCCTGGTCAACATGGTGAAACCCCGTCTC